>NW_006443138.1:7635647-7666269 GCF_000325575.1 Pteropus alecto
AATGAAAATAATATGTAATTTATGATTAGATCATTGAGAATGTCATTCCAATAGTTTCAGAATATTGTATGCTCTTTGTGTATGTAATGTGTATGAATAAGTTTTACTGTTTTTTTCCTTTAAATCTGTATGATCTCTTAGGTACTAAGCCTTTTGAATCATTAAAGTAATACTGTATAAGGAAAACAGACTAGTACTGAGTAGCTGCAGTAGCAAAGTAAGGAAAATGAATCTCAGAGTAATGAATTGGGAAAATTATTGTGCATTGAAAGAAAAGGCATTGTTTTTACTATCACCCTTCTAAAATTTAGTGACCAATAAATATTATGTGCTTGTGAGATCTGCTGATTAATCTCATACTGTTATTTTAAAAAAGCTGCTTTCAAGTAAAGTATTTTTTTCTTCTAAAAACATTACCGAAACTCTAGAAAATGAGCTCTTGCTACCCCAAATCTTCAGTTTGATTGCTTCTCCATTTTTTCATATTAACTCAGGCAAATAACCAAAATGAAACAAAGACAACATTCATATCTAAAACTTATAAAACTTACGTTTATAATATAAAATCCATAAGCTTCTAGAACTGCAGATCATGGTCAAGATATGTCCCTTTATAATTTTCGATGGTTTTAATAATCATTGTCAGGCACAGCAGTATGCTCAGGCATCAAATATTGATTTCTGTCCAATATAGTTTACTATTCTAAGAAAAAGGTAATTTACTAACACATTTTGGGGAAGTTTTAAATACCAAAGTCTTTTTGTTTATTTGCTGGAGTTTACTGGAAGTAACTAGAGAATTCATTCTTCATAATAGTGCACATCCCAAATTGTTTAATTAAACGGTTTTTAATTTTAATCGTATATACCAACCTTGGGCAAATAATGTACATGGCAAAGATATATATTTTTGCTTTTACAAAATTGACTGACAGTTTTAACATTATTTCAGAAATAGTTTTATTTCTGATATATTGGTGGCACAGAAAAAGAACAGTTAAGTTCCTTTGATTTCTAACATTCAATTTGGTCCCTATTCCACCACTAGCTCATAAGAGGTCAGGTCACTCTTGACCACTAATGTGTGTTTGAAACCTCAAGGAGGACCTGACAAATATTTGTTGAATGTATGAAGGCTATTCCAAAACTTAATATTTACTTGCTTTTTTTCATATAGCAAAACTGTGCCAATTTACATTATCATCAGTTATGTGTGAATTCTTATTTACTTTATTGTCAACGACACTGAGTATGATTCTATAAAAAAATGGTCCTAAATTTAGAGAGTATAAACTTATAATTTAAAAAATTTGTATTTTTTGTTTTTCTGAAGAGTGAATCTTTTTTATTGTGTAATTTGTGTTTTTTGTTTGTATCCTTTATTCCCAGTAATAGGGATAAAAATAAGAATAAGAATAAAATAGTTATGATTCTGTTTCTGGTCCCTTCCTAAGCATCATTCCATATTTTCTAGGGTAAAAAAATAAATATTTAATACCACATTAATATTAAGCGAGGTTAACATATTGAGGTGCTATTGCCAGAATTGACCACGAAGTGGTTCAGACTGCATAATTCTAACAATGTAAAAGTTTAAGAGGATTTTTGCCTAATTTTTAATTTACAGTGTGAACACTAAAAATGTAGCTAAGATGTTAAATATTAAAATTGGATTGGATTTTTACCACTTAAAGTTTATGCTGTCTGGAGGGCTTCAGTTTGATATTCATGCATGAATTTGACAAGAATAAGTTGTTTGCTAGTGAGGAGTAGGCAAAATAACATTTAAGTACTCTGTTAGATGCTTTGTTACTTATTCATTCATTTGGCATATATTTATTTAACTTCTGTGCCAGGCACTGTTCTAAAAGAATATGGAGTGTAAAGTAAAAAACAAAACATAGTATGGCAGATGGTGGGTGATAAGGGTGTAGAAAGAAGAAAGCAAGGGAGTATGAAGTATATGTGGGACCCAGATTTAAACTGGCTGATCACGAAAGTCCTCCTCTAGAAGGTGATTGAGTGCGACTGTGGTGAGGGAGCAACCCTGTGCATATCCAGGAGAAAGAGGTTCGAGGAAGAGAAGCAAATGCCTTAAGAGAAAATGCCATAGATTTGATGTCTGTTTTATGATTGAAAAATTACAAGGAAGTCTTTGTGGCTGGAGTGTAGTGGGAAAGGATAATGGCCTGTGGATGCAGAAAAAGGTAGGAGACCAGAGGTAAGTCAGGAAAGATTTTGTAAGCCATCATAAGAGTTTTGGCTATTGCTCTGAGTAAAGTGATGCCATTTGTACTCTTCTCAATTATTATACAAAGTTAGTCAAATCTTCCCATTTTACAGTTGAATAAATAATGCTTCTATAGAATAGCTTGTAATTAACTTCTCCAAGGATATATAGCTAATGAGTGGCAAAACTAAGATTTTTTTAGGGTTTTGATTTCAGAGCTCATGATTTTTTCATGACACAATTATTCTTCTTGCTGTGGCATATCTCTAGAGGCGTTCACTTTTAAAAAACAAACAAAAACAGAATCCAAAGTGTGGATCCAGGGTGAGTGTTAATGTACTTATGTATGATAATAATTCCCTTACTGCTAGATGCATTCACATGTTTTATGTATCATGTTTTTAAACATGTTAGCTTTGACCCACTGAGTTGATTTCATGGCCTACTGTTGGAGGCCATAGTTTGAAACTTGATGCATTATGTTTCTTTCGGAATGCTGGAAGTTCCTAGATTTATCGGTGGCTCTGAATTATGACACTAAGAGTGTCTGCTTTCTTTATTTAAAAAGAAAAAATCCTTATATCTGTTGAACTAGCTTTTAAGTTGAGAAGCAAGATAATAACGCAATTATCAGATTATAAAAATGTAAGTGTATAACATTTTAAAGTTCATATGTGACTTAAATTCCTTGCAGAAAAACTACAACCTAGGAAATTTTAAATGGCTGAATTAATCTTGTAGTAAGAGGATAGGGCAATTAAGACCAAGCAAGCAAATGCTATCACTATAACTACTGCTACCACCACCACTAGTACTACTGATTTCTGTCAAACATTTATTATACTAAGAATTTTTTAAAGCAAGTTAATATGCTATTTATTTTAGGCAGATTTGAAAAACATACGTATATCTCTTAAGATCTTACTGTTTCTTAGGGCAGAGCCCATTTTCATTTAGATGTCTGTAGGAACTCATACCATTCTTCCCCCCTTCCCCCCAAGGGTTTTCTTACCATTCTCATTTTTTAATCAACTTTGTCAAGGAAGATTACATATAATACAAGGCACTCATTTAAGTGTCCTTTACAATGAGTTTTGACAAATTTATACACTTGTTTGACCACTATGATCCAGCTGAAAATATTTCCATCATCCCCACTATTTCAGGCAGTCCTCATTTATAGCCACAGGAACAACTGATCTGCTTTCTGTCACTATAGATTAGAAATTTTTATAGAGGTTTGAATAAGTGGAATTGTACAGTATTCATTCTTTTATGTCTGACATCTTTTGCTCAACATAATATTTTTGGTTCATCATTGTTGTTTCATGTATTGAACATTCATTTCTTTTGGGTAGTATTTTGTTGTGCTTTCTAACTGGTGCCTGAAATGTGTTTGTTGAATGAATGCATATTTGGTACGGTAAATACACAAGGTTTAGAGCTAAATGACCTTAGCATGAATCCTTTTTCCACCATCCTGTATGTATAGGCAAGTTACTTAACCTTTCTGAAGCCGTTTCTTTTTTAAAATGGAGATAATTCGACTTTGAATAGTTGAAGTATTAAAGTACTGTATGAAAACATGTAAAGCAAACATTAAGCTCTTATAAAAATGGTAGTGTAATTCAATGGTGATTTGGAGGCATTGGTGTCTCCTGGTGTCTGCTTTTTATCCAGTAACAAAATTGTCCCATAGAATTGCACTTTTATATTTTTTATTAGTATTGTAGTAGTTTGAAGAAATACATGTTTATGTTTATTAAAAGATTCATCTATTTGAAAGTGATCACTTTTAGGTCTTGATTAGTTTACTCTTAGGTCACAGAATTGAAGGTTTCTGCCAGTTAAAATAATAATTAAAGTTATAACTTATTAAACTTTTTTTTTTAATAGCTTGGAAGGCCTAGTAAAATAGCAAGAAGAAAATCAGGAATCTAACTCTTCATTATTGAGGAATAGTTATTTTAAAGAGTAATAATATGCTAGTGGGGAGAAAGCAGCTAGGAAACTAGCATTACATTGAATCGGGTTCTGTAGTTGGTACTTTTCACATACCATTTATTCATTTGGTAAATTTTAATGATGACTTGTTACCAGATACTCTAGAAGATATGCCTTACTGTGGACTTTTGAGATTATTAATGTTTTTATTTTAAAAAAAAACTGTTCAATTTAGGGCTTGGTACTTATTATAGAAATGTTTGTACGTTTGTTGAATACATTAATATTTTTATTTGGTTTTAGACCCGAGGAGAGTTACTTTGTGGTTTTTAGGAGATTATATCAGTAGTGTGTGTGACCAGAAGATAGTTTTTAACTTACCTAAATAACTAAAACATTATTAAAGTTTATCTTTTGACTGTAAACATCAATATGGTCTGTTACTCCTAATTGTGTTCTTATCAAATTAGACTTGACCTTTGGAATGAAAAGAAAAATTTTTAATGTTAGAGGAACAATAGTAGGTTTTGCTGCTTCTGTACAGTATATAGAAAATTTAGAATAAGAACTATGAAATTGTGAAGGGTATCCGTTTTTTCCACTATAAAATTTTACCGTGTGTTAATATGCCACTTTTTCTTAAATTTTACAGAGTAAGTCTAATTGATTTATTGTCTTATTAATAACTGGTTAAACCAAACATGCTATAATCACACATTCAGTAGGAAAAGTTTTTAGATGAAAATTGGAAAAAAGATGTCTCAGTCTGAAAACGTATAATGTACAAGAAAGTAGTGGAATAGGTGCAGGTGGAAGATTAAATGGGGTTGTAAGTGATTAAGTGAGGTTGTAGGTGAGTCAGATAAAAACAGTAAATTGTGCTTTTGAAGATAAATGAGTTAAAAGATGATCCTTAAAAACTAGTATTCTTTGAAATTGAATTGGTTTTTCTGTGCCTTTTTGAAATTTTATAATTGAGTTTTGATTACATTTTATATTAAAGTGGTTAACACATGGCAAAACAGACAAACTCCCCAAAACTAGTATTTGGTTTTTATGCATTCAGATAGACTAGAAACATTTTCATTTAGGCTTATGGTTCTTAATCTTGAGTGCCTTATACCCCAAAAGGGTCATTGAAAATGAGTGCATTCGTTATTTCAGTATTTCAAAAAAATCAAACCTAATGAAAATTGTTGATTTACTTCAGACGAGACTGAACAGCCTAGTTAAAATTAGTGTTCTTGGCTTTTCTTAAAACAATTTATGGTAATAGTGGTCATCTGTAAATTAGAATCACTTGTTCGTGGTTACATGTGTTCAATAAGTATAGAAAACCATTCTATTTAATATGAAAAATTGAAATATATTTTCAGTTCTTATTGAACAGGTGAGCTACTCCCTATACATAACTGATAAAACCATCTCATCCTTCGAATGACATATCAATTGTAATCTCAGAAAGGTCATTCCTGATTTCTTTCGTGTAGTGTACCTCTTGCCATTCCTCACCGCAGCATCATTAATAGCGTGTCTGTCTTAGCAGTTGTCACCATCAGAAATCATTTATTTGTTAACTAGATGAAAATTTCATGAGAACAGATACTTTGCCTACCTTATTTATACTTAGTATTTTGTCTGTATCTCCAGCACCAAGAGCGGTGTTACATTACCACCTGCAATGTATGAGGAATCCAATTTTCCCACTTTTTCTCCAGTGTTTGTTATTGTCTTTGTGAATATAGCCATTCTAGTGAGTTTGATATCATTGTGGTTTTAATTTGTTTTTTTAATCAGTGGAAATCTGTTTCTCCTTATAAAGAATACCATTGGGATTTTGATTGGCATTGTATTAATTAATCTAGAGATCATTTAGGGTCTCCCTAATTGATCTCTTGATTATATTGAGTTTTCCAATCCTTGGACATGGTATGTCTATTTATTTAGTTCTTTGATTTGATTCATCAGTGTTTTGTTGTTTTCAGCATATAGATTCCTGCACATTTCATTAGATTAATAACTAGTATCATGTTTATACCTAAGTATCTTATTTTGGGGGACCTATTTGGAGCTATACCAGCATATACAAATAGGATTTTTTTCATACATGGATCTTGTTTGTAATAGGGCAAAACTCACAGTAGTTGTAGGAGCTTTTTTGTGGATCGTTTTGCATATTTCACTCAGGCAATCCATGTCATCTGTATATAGGGAAAATTTCCTATTTGTATCTTTATAATCTGCATGCCTTTTGTTTGTTTTTTTTCTTTTTGCATTATTGCACTGCCTAGGACGTGCTTGCCTTATTTGCAGTCTTAAAGTGTGAAAGAATTCAATCTTTCACCATTAAGTATAGTGATGTAAATTAGTCAAATTAAGGAAATTCTGTTTTATTCCCAGTTGACGGAAAGTTTTCATGATGAATGGTTGTTAAATTTTGCCAAATAATTTTTCTGTCAGTTGATATGATCACTTGGGGTTTTAGTCTGTTAATATGGTAGATTACACAGATTGACACTTTTTTATGTAACAGCTTTATTGGGTTACAATTCACATACCCTGTATTAACTCATCCACTTAAGATGTGCAATTCATTGATTTTTAGTGTAGTCACAGAGCTTTGTAACCATCACCACGATCATTTTTATCACCCCCAAAAGAAATCTTACACTCTTTAGCAGGCCCTTCCCATTTCCTTCAGCTCACACTTCCACTCAACCCTAGGCAACTACAGATATGCTTTTCTGTTTTTGTACATTTACTTACCCTGTACATTTCATATGAGTGAAATATGTGATCTTTTGTGACTGTTTTCACTTAGCATAATGTTTTCAAAGATCGTACACATCGAAGCATTTATCAGTATCTTATTCCTTATATTGCTGAAGAGTATTGTGTGGATATACCCAATTTTATTTATATGTTTATCGGTCGGTGGACATTTGGGTTGTTTTACTTTTGGGCTGTTATGAATAATGCTGCTATGAACATTCATGTACATGTTTTTGTGGACTTATGTTTTCATTTCTTTTGATTGCATACATAATGTGATTGTTTAGTTATATAGTAACACTATGTTTAACTTCTTAAATTGCCAGACTGTTGTCCAAAGCAGTTGTGTACCATTTTACATTTCCACCAGCAGTAGATGAGAGTTTCAGTTTCTCTAAATTCTGGCCAATGCTTATTGTTCTGTCTTTTAAAATAAAAAGACTTGGGCATGACATTTATCTCGTTGTGGTTTTGATTGACATTACCCTGCTGATTAATGATATTAACTTTTTTGTGTACATGTTTGGCCATTTGTATATCTTTGGAGAAATGTCTATTCAGATTAAGATTCTTTGCCTGTATTTAAATTAGTTTGCCTTTTTATTAATGAACTGTAAGAGTTCTTTATGTATTCTAGGTACAAATTTTTAGATATGTGATTTCTCAAATATTTTTTCTTCCATTCTTTGGGTTTTTTTGCTTTTTTTATAGTATTTACAACACAAAAAATTTTAATTTTGATGAAATCCAGCTTACTGGGTTTTTTTTTTGTTGTTTTTTTTTGTTGTTGCTTTTGCTTTTGCTATCATGTTGAGGAAGGCGCTGTTTAACCTAAGATCATGAAGATTTACTCCTGTTTTCTATGTTTTAGCTCATACGTGTATGTCTATGAACCATTTGAGTTAACCTTGTATATGATGTAAGGAAAGAGGTTCAGCTTGATTCTTTACATGTGGATATCAAGTTGTCCCAGTACCATTTGTTAAAAAGACTATACTTTCCCCATTGAATTATATTCATATCCTGTGTAAAATGAAATGACCATAAAATGTGAGGGTTTATTTCTAGACTCTCAATTCTATTTTATTGATCTATATGTCTGTTGTAATGTCAGTATATCTTGATTACAATGTGAAATTTTCAGACTGGGAAGTATGAATCTTCCAACTTTTGTTTTTCTTTTTCAAGATTGTCTTTATTAGCCCAAGTCCTTTGTATTTCTGTGTGAATTTTAGAATTAGCTCATCAGTTTCTTCAACTAAGCCAAGTGGAATTTTGATAGGGATTGTATTGAATCAGTAGATCACTTTGGAGAGTATTGCTGTTTTAAATCTGATCTGTGAACACTGAATGTCTTTCCATTTATATAGTTCATTTTTAATTTCTTTCAACAGTATTTTATAGTTTTCAAAATGTTTCATACTTTAAAATAATTTTTTTTATTTTTCAATTACAATTGATATAGGACATTAGATTAGTTTCAGGTGTACACCATTTAGACATGTATATAACTTAAGAAGTAATCACCTCGATAAGTCTAGTACCCATCAGACACCATACATAGTTATTTTAATATTATTGACTATATTCCCTCTACTGTACTTTACATCCCCATGACTGTGTTTATAACTGGCAGATTACACATCTTAATCCCTTCCTCTTTTTTTCTCATCCCCCACCCCCTCCCATCTGGCAGCTATCAAAATGTTTTGTGTATCTGTGAGTTTGTTTCTGTTTAGTTTGTTCATTTGTTTTTTAAAATCTACATCTAAGTGAAATCATAGTGAAATCATGGTATTTGTCTTTCTCACTCAGCAAAATATTCTCTCTCAATGATATTGCAGATAGCAAGATTCCATTTTTAAGATGGCTAATATCCATTGTATATATGTATCACCTTTTATTCATTCATCTATCAATGGACACTTGGCTATTGTAAATAATGCTGCAGTGAACATAGGGATTCATATGTCTTTTCAAACTAGTGCTTTGGGTTTCTTTGGAAAAATACCCAAAAGTGAAATTGCTGAGTCCCTTGTCTTTTGTTATAGCCTTCATTTAAAGTCTATTTTGTTTGTTTGTTTTCATTTTATGAAATAATTTTTTTTCATCCCTTTCAGTCTTTGAATGTCCTAATATCTGAAGTGGGTCTCATGTAGACAGCATATGTATGGGTCTTGTTTTCTTATTCATTCAGCCACTCTTTATCTTTTGATTGGAGCATTTAATCCATTTCCATTTAATCATTGATAGGAATGTAATTACTGCCATTTCATTATTCATATTTTTAACTTTTTTTTCCCTTTCTTTTTTCTTAAAGAAGTTCCTTTAACATTTCTTGTCATACTGGTTTGATGGTGAACTCCTTTAGCTTTTTCTTGTCTGGGAAAGTTTTGTACTTTTGTTATACTTAAGTATTCTATTTGATGCTTTATAAATGGAATGGTTTTATTAATTTCATTTTTGGATTGTTGTTAGAAATGCAGTTGTTTCTTGCATATTTATGCAACCTTGCTGAACTCATTAAACTATTATTAAAACCTAAACTATTACTAAACTGCTATAAAATCTAATTTTTTTTTTTTTTGTAGCTTCCTTAGGATTTTCTATATACAGCTTCCTTAGGATTTTCTATATACAGGATCATATCGTCTGCAAATATAGTTTTATTTCCAATCTGGATGCTTTTTATTTCATTTTCTGGTCTCATTGTTCTGGCTAGAATGTTCAGTAAGTACAGTGTTGAATAGAAGTCATAAGAGTGGACAGCCTTATTGTAGTTCTTTCCTAAATGCCCTTTATCAGTTGGAGGAAGTTCTTCCTATTCATGTTTGTTGAGTGTTTTTAATCACTAAGCGCTATTGGGATTTTTTTTAATGCTTTTTCTGCATCTGTTGAGATGATCATTTGGTTTTTATCTTTGATTAATATGGTGTATTATATCATTTGATGTTTGGATGTTGAACAAGTATTGCATTACGTGGTCATGGCATATATTCCCTTTTATATATTGTTGGATTTGGTTTCCTAGTACTTTTTTTGTTATTTTTGTCTCTTTTTATTAGAGATACTAGTCTACTCATTTCTTGTTATGTCTTCGATGTTTGTAGAGCAGTAATAGCCTCACAGAATAAATTAGGAAGTGTTCCATGTGCTTTTATGTTTTGGAAAAATTTGTGAAGAATTTATATTAATTTTCTTTAAATATTTGGTAGAATTTACCAGTGAAGCCATCTGGACCTGTGATTTTCTTTGTGGGAAGTTTTCAAATTACTAATTCAGTCTCTTCACTTGTTATAGGTCTATTGAGATTATCTATTTCTTCTTGAGTAAATTTTGGTAGTTTGTGACTTTCTAGGAATTGGTCCATTTTATCTAGTTATTTAATTTGTGAGCATATAGTTGTCCATATTATTCTTTTGTAATCTTTTCTATATCTGTAAGGTTGGTATTAATGTGCCCTTTTTAATCCCCAATTTTAGTACTTTGGGGCTTGAAATTAAAATGATTTCAATCTTTTTTAAGTTTGTTAAGGTTTTATGACTAGAATATAACTTCCCTCTGTGTGTGTCTATGTCTCCCTCTCCTTTTTCTTATAAAGATATTGGTCATCAGATTTGGGTCTTCCCAAATCTAGTATGACCTCCTCTTTACTTGATTGCATCTGAAAAATCTTTATTTCCAAGTGTGGTTACATTCAGAAGTACCAGGGCTTAGACCCTGAACATTATCATTTTCAGGTACACAACTCAACCCACTATACTTACAATGTATATTTTACCACTGCAAGTAGAATGTGGAAGTCTTTTTCACCAATGCAGTTCCATTTCTTCACCATCTTCTATGTTGTGGTTGTCATAAGTAGTAAGTACATTGCATGGTTCTAAACTCCCTCAGACAATGATGTAAATTTTGTTTTAAATGATCACATATTTTAAAATTTAAGCAGGAAAGAGTAGTCTATCACAGAGATTGGCAAACTACAGCTGCAGGACAAATTTGGCCTGCTACTTTATTAGGTAAATAAAATCTTATTTTATACAGCCGCACCTTCCTTGTTAGTTTATATATTGTCTGTGGCTTCTCTTGTGCTACAGTACAGACTTGATTAGTTACAGCAGAGACTGTTTGGCCTGCAAAGCCTGAAAATGTGTACTATCTGGCTGGCCTTTTACAGAAAAAGTTTGCCAACTGCTGATCTATTAACGCTTCCACATATTTGCCATTTTTGTTGTTTTTCATTCTTAAATTCTAAGTTTTCTACTGGCTTGATTTCTCTTTGTCCAAGGAAATTTCCTTTCGAATAAGTCCACTCATGATAAATCAAACTGCGTTTTATTCACCTTCATTTTTGAAGGATACTTTCGTTCCACCTAGAATTCTAGGTCGACAGTTCTTTTCTTGGTAGCATTTAGCTGGATTTGAGAAGTAGCAACTACCGTCTTTAGGTGGTTCACAGACTCTTCAGTTAGTCACAGTCCCTGCTTTTTGTTTCCTTGACATGGTTACCAGCTATTATTATATGCTATTTACTATTCTGCTTTCGCTGTTGTACTTATTGTAGATCACGAGGAAAGTAAAATTTTCACTTTGTCCATGTCTCTCTACGAAGTGGAAAAACAGACAAGTGCATATTTCTTGAAAAGTGGGACAGAGGACAATATTTTAATAAGGTTTGAAATATTCAGATGTTTGGAATGTTTTTGCAGGTTCATTATGCAAAGAGGGTCTCACCTATTTGTTTTCTGGCTAGTCTTTTTCATTATTTGAATTGGCATGCTATCCTATAGAATTTATTTTCAAAATGCTTTAACACCTCAACCCATCATTTTCTTTTTCAGACTGGCTCTTTTTCCTGTATAATTTATTTCTTTCCTTAATAACATTTTGGCATTTGCAGAGTTATCTTTGCCCTGTCTTGCTTTCTTATAGCCAGGTCACATCAAAGTTGATTGAGCCTTGTATTATGAACCAGAAAACCTGGATTCTGCCTTCTTTGGTTCTGTCGCTAAGTAGCTGTGTGTGGCCTTGAACAAGGTACTTGCTCCCATCAGACCACAATTTATCTAAAACTAGGAGTTTCAACTAAATATGATCTCAGGCTTTTTCAAGTTCTTTAAATACTATGCTTTTTGTTACCCTCTGCAAACAACCTAATCCATGCTCTTATATTCTAATCCAGGTAATTCTTATCTGTTTTTGGTCCTTGAACCCCTTTGGCTTTCTAGTGATGTATGTGGACCCCTTCTAAAATAATATTTTAATTGTGCAAAATTAAATAACATATGCTAATAAAGATACCAATTATTTTAGAATAGTCTTTGAAATATCAAATAAATTCAATATTGTGCATATTAACAAAGACCCATGTTGTATATTTCTAAACTAATAATGAACATAAATAATTTGAAATTTGAAACAACTAAACTGATATGAAAATTTCTGTAGTTTCTAATAGTAACAGAATCACAGGTACAGGTAGTACCACTAGAGCTTCTTATATACATTTTTAATTAAGTACTAAATTTCAATTAGAGGTTAGTAAAATAAAGATGTAATTTTTTTCTTCATCCAAGTTCATTTACCTTCTGCATTAGATCAACAGACCGAGGACTTGAAGAACCCAGGTTAAGAACTGCTCTAATCAGTCTACCAACATATTTAATTTAGTGTCTGCTGTATTTTAGGTAAACATAAATTATATTTAATAAATATTAAATACATATTTTAGAGAACGAATATTACTATTAAAGATTTGAATATGACTGCTATTATTTTCTGACCTCAAGATCTGTACAAATGGAATTCTTATTTCAGAAATAAATTCTTCATTTGTGTGTGTTTTTATGAACATTTCTCATTGAGTCCTCTTTATTTGCTACTGGCATATAGTAGAGCTCAGTAAATATTTTTGGAAGGAAGTTAGAAAAGTGTGCAATTACTAGCATCAAGGATCTTTGGCTGTTTTAGTACTGAATAATTGTTTCAGAATTTCTGGTAAATTCCTATTTGAAATAATTTGTCTAGTATTTCTTAAAAAGGAATACAAATATCCCTTATAAATAGCAAAGTGCTATAATTATCCTTAATATGACATGATAAAATGGAAGTTGGCTGTTAAACAAATAAAGCAAGTAGTACATTTTGTCTCTATTGCCTGAAAATTTTAAATTGTGGAAATTTGTCAGTATTGTCAGTTCATTAGCAGTAAAACAACACATTTTGGGATACAGGTTCTTTATAATTTTTGCGTTCTTTTATCACTTACTATGCTGCTTGGCCGGAGTTGTGGTTGAATAGACTCATACTTGTTTGATTCTAGGTTTACTCTTTTTAATTTCTCTCCTAGAACCACATGTCCTAAGTTTTTGTAGGACTTTTTAGCTTTCCACTCTTAGAGAATATCTGTTTGTTATAGAGAGAACATATCATGTATACAGATGTGATTGCAACCAATATCCTTAACAAACCACTTAAACAGTTCTTTCAAACCGTTGTGTTCAAGTTCTGTAGTTCAGAGTATTCTGAACACGTAGAGCTAGTGAACAATTCATATTTTCTCTTGTACCCTTTCCCCTACTGGGTTAGTTATATGCCCAAGAGTCAGTTGTTTTTACACCGGTGTTAATGTAACTTTTAGTTTGTGTGACCTGAGCTAATGAAATATGAGTATAGACAGAACTGTTTCAGTGAAAAGCAAGGTGGATGCTTTGGAAAGTCTACATAAAATGCTTTAAAAATTACTAAAGGATTATTTAAGTTTGGATAAGCCTAAAGGCTTAGGAAACTTTTGTTTCAACTAAACAGTAATTTATTTTCTCATATTATCTGGAGAAATGGCTGTTTTTGTGTTGGTTAATGCAGCAGCTGAGTGATTAACACCAGGGCCAGATTCTTTCCCTCCTTTTGCTCTGCCATCGTTAGAGTGTAAGATTCTACATAGCTTGCTCTTATTCTGCTTATGAGATGGCAATGCAGGGAGAAAAGAGGGGCTGTATTTTCCCCCTTTCCTAAAATCCTTCCATCAGTTTTCCCCTCATTTCTTACTAGCCAGAATTGATTCAAATACCCTTCCATAAACCAGTTACTGTCAAGTGTTAGAGGGGGGATCATGTTGTGGTAGCATTATTATTTTGGCTAAGACTGATCCGCGTATTCCCTTCAATCATGTGGGAAAGATTGAACATCTAAATGACCATGGCAATCACAAGGGAGGAGGACTGTTAGGAAGTCAACGAGGACTGTCCGCTATGCTGAGACAGTTATTAAAAAATTTAGAAAACATTTGTAAAAATTCAGAAAGATTCTGTTAAACCCCTTTTAAGATCTTGTTCAGTTTAAACCAAATCAAAATGGGAAATCTTCAAAGAAGTATAATAGATGTGATTTATACAAAAATATATAAAAACCTAGTTATTAATCCTAAACTCAGAGAAAAAGCCTGGGCCTGCATCAAAATATCAAGGAGAGTATATGTACATTTATATTTTAAAAGTATGTGTTACTTTTGAGTGGTATTTGCAGCAGCCATCTTCTAAAATGAACCTTCTAAAGTAAAATAAAATAAACCTCCAGTTTCTCCCGTTGTCTTATTAGACGAGATACTTCTGCTGTAGTCTTTTTAAGGAAAATAATGTCTTCATAAAATTTAAGTTAGTAAAAGATTTAGTATGTTTTATGTGATTCATTTATTCAGTAAAGTGTATCTATTAGGTGACACTATTTTAGGTACTAATGTTAATAGTGGTATGTAGAATAGACAAGGTTCCTCTCTTTCAGGAGCTTACATTCTAAGGGGTGGGGACAGACAATAAATAAGGACAAAATTCGTATAGTGAATGTTCAGAGGAGACTGAACACATAATTATCTCTGAAGAGATAATTAAGCAGAGATGTTAATAAACTGGCATTTGAAGATTTGGAGCAAGATCATTCATTGAAAAGGAGAAATAGCTGTAAAGGCCCTAAGTTGATAACTGACTTGATGTGTTTAAGAATTAGAAAGCCAGTATGGCGGGCAAATGTCAAGATATACCCTCACTTCTTTTCTCACCCATCATCATAATCACTGCTTCGCCTGTGCCCTTAATACCATTGCCTCTCTCAGGCTTCATTTTACTATCTTTGGTTAAATCCTGTTCCTGCATCCCGGAAGCTGCATGTGGCTGGAGAAGAGCACAGCAATGAACATCAATCTCAAGTGCTACTTGGCAGTTACACTGTATTTCCTCTAATCTCTTTAATCTCTTTACTCTCCCACTTAAAAAAGTATCTCACACCTTTATCTCCCTCCTCAAATCTCTTAACACCTTTTGCTATATCTTCACTCTCAGCTGATGATCTTATTTCTTATTTTACTAAGAAAATACAAAACAGTTAGATGAGAGCTTCCATACTTACGAAAGTTATAGATATATCCACTTACCTAACTCTATGCCCATTTACTATCTTTTCTCTATTTTTATTGATGTTATATCTAAGGCCAATCTCTCTTACGGATTTCATATACACCTGCTCAAAGTCATTCCAATACTCCTTCTATTCTTGAGCCATCATCTTTCTCCTTCATACTGTAAGTTTTCCTATCTTATAAAAAGGCTTCTCTTGCCTCCACATTTTCCTTCAGTTGTTCCCCATTTTCCTACTCAGTTTTATGGTAAAACTCCTTGAAAAAGATATATTTTGACTCTGATTTTTCTCCTCTTGTTCTTTTGTCAACATAATCCAATCAATGCTTTTATTTCTATATTCCGCCAGAAGTACTCATCAGGATTACCAAGTGATTTCCATGCTGTTAAATCCAAAGATTTTCACACCCTGCAGCCCGCAAGCATTTGAAACGATTGGTTACACTCTTCCTTGGACCACTTTTCCCAGTAAACTTTCAAGATATTAACCACACACTCTTTTGTTTTTCTCTGTTTCTTTTGCATCTAATCTCTCTGACTCTTAGATGTCAAAATGTTTTGGTGCCTAGACCAAATTGGCCATCACATGGTTCTTGTAGGAAAGAGTAAAGGAAAGGAAATCAATGAGACAAGGAATAATTTTGTCGGTTGAATGAGGATTCAGGTAATAGACATGTAGAAAGTGGACTTCTGAAGGAATTTTGAAGCCTCCTTCTGAAAGAATTGTATAAAGATAAGATGCATTAAATTATTCATTTCTGTGACTGAGGTAAACACAAAGACCTCGGTCGACAAAATAATCAGCCAGCTTTAAAACCGAACAAAACAATTTAGCTGTTTGCTTTACAGCACAATGGCTGCCTGTTTTTTTTTTTCTCCGCTTGAGTTCTAAAGCTGTTTCTGAAAGGATATCGTAGGTACTATACTCCTGATTAGGGTCTTTCTGAACTTTGAATCTCCAGCTGATTAATATGTTATTTGTCTCCCCTTCACTGTTTTTTTGTTTGTTTGTTTTTTGTTTTGGTTGTTTGTTTTTGTGGTAGTGGAATTGTGACACTTTTGAGTAGAAGTATTATTTAACAGCCAGAATTTCTTGAAATAGTTTCGTTTTTCATGAAACCATAGTTGGTATGGTAGATATCATATAGATATATGATATGTATGATCTATATATCATACCAATTATGGTTTCATAAAGAAAATATATACATATGAGAGGTAGCAAAGCACAGTGGCTATGATTCAAGTCAGATGGGCGTGCTCAAATTCTGTTCCTGTTAATTCTAGCTCTTGACCTTGCGTAATTTCCTTATTCTCAGTTTAAGTTTTTTCATCTGTAGAAAAAGGATAGTAATATCTATATTATAGGTTATTTTGAGGATTAAAAGAAATAATACAGGTAAAGTGTTCAGTGCACAGTGCCTAATACTTGGCAAATGATAGTTAATATTACATTTCTAGCAAGGAATGTTAAAAACATGGACATATTTTAAAAACCTAAATATTGCATTTATTAGAGGAATTTTTAATTAGAAATTTCTTCTAATAAAGTTCTACTGTAACGTTTGCATCTACTTTTTAATATTATCCACTTCTGAACTTAGAATGCATGTATTTCAACAATAGAAGTCTTATGCTTTAAAAACATTTTAAAAATTAATGTTTAAGGCCTAGCATTATTTATCGGAGGTAGAGTAAGAGGCAAGGAAAGGGCACATTGGCAGGCGTAGGGAATCAATTTATAAATATATAGTGTTTCTTTTTGCTCAGTATTTAACATAGAGATGAAAATATTTTTGAATTTCATTTTTCTGTACAGTTAATCCTGACAGTCCTAACCTTTGGGTTGTACTTTAGAATCATCTGGTGCACTTTTAAAAGCACCTGATGACCAGGTTCCATCCCTGACCAGTTAATTAAAATAAGGGCAAGGAAGGGGGACATCAGTATTTTTTAAAAAAAAGCTCTCCAGGTGATTCTGATGTGCATCCTGCGATATAAATAAAACCGTTAGCCTATTTCTGTCCTCTTTTCATATGCCTATTGTCTCTTCATTTCAGTGAGTGCCCTACGCAGTCATGTACCAGTGTTCTGCAGCGCATCTCTGGCCATTCCCTTGTCCACTTCACAAGAAGTAGTGTACCAGTTGCCCCTTTGTCTTTTACAAAAACTAAACTTTGAGGGATTGGGCAACTGTCCATTTAGTTAGTGTTCATTAACTATTATGTTGTCTTTAAATAGATAGCTAGAATTATTCGTTTCTGTTTTTACTTAAGCTTTATTTTAATAGTTTGTTAGGAAAACTAAAAATAATTAGTTTTGAGATTTAAAAATATATTTTGATATATAATTGGCTTGTTTAATTCATGTTAAGAGCAACTTTTAGATTTTTATAAGAAGCACATAATTCCCCCATCACATGACTATCGTGTTTTCCTGAGATAATTTGGTAAGCATAATCATTATGAATTCGGTAATTCTAAGCAGTCGTCAGTTTTTTGCTGTCTTACCAATAGAACTAACAACTTATAAATTATTATAAGAAAAATTATTACCTATAAAAATTGTTAGTATTAGTGTTGCAGTTTTCAGATTTCTGTGGTTCACATGTGGTATGTTCAGTTGGTGATATAAGACAATAGAAGGGAACACATATTTTAAGGAGTTTTACTTATAGATTATAAGGTCCTTTGTTGAATTAATAGGACCAGTGTGTCTTTTCCACAGTAGATGTGAGGTAAATATGACTTGGTCTTACTCTAGAGGGACTGACTGCCTTGGCAGTAGCTACTTCAATCTTTGGTAACACTCATGGATTTTTAGCAATTATAATGAAAGGTTCTGAAACATTTCATTAATTTTAATATACTCTTTAGCTCTAACCTTGCAGAAAATTAGTAAGTATTCATACTTTGGCTATTTACACATTCCAATTGGTCACATCTGGTAGTCTATTCTAATGAATTTAAACAACTTTATTTAAATGAGGTTTTTGTATATTGTAAATCTAGTTCACAAACTTACTTGATCATAGCCATAAGCTAGACAATGCAGATATTATTTTTATTTGAAGAAATTGAATTATGCACAGGTTAAACAATCTGTGTAAACATCTAAATTTCAGGAAGCTGGAAGACTAGAAGGACACCCAACTGTCTTTATCTTTACCCCAGTTTCATTTAAATCTAAAACAAATAAGGAGCTTTTAATTTTCATGCCTGTGGTTTAGAAATTATTGAACTTTTGTCATCTAAGTTTAATAGGACTCTCTTGTATTTCATTTTATTTATTTAGGACTTTTAAAATTTCTGTCTTGAGATGATGGGCCTTTTAGACAGATATAGTGATTTTCTACTTATAGTAAATTCTATGTATAAGGTGCCTAGAATCTTTGAAATATATGTGAGAGAACTACCCAGATATGATAGAAGTAGTGCATCAGGAAGGCTACTACTACAGAAAATAGAAGACACACAAAATTAAGTTACAAAACATTAAATTATGACAACCAGAGAGTAAATTGGTTGAATTGGTGTTGAATTTTTAAAATTTGTTTTTCTTTGTAAATATAGGCAACTTTCCATTTTACATGTTAATTATAGACCCATAAAACCTGTATTATTAAAACATTCAGAAAAACTATTTTTAGTCAATGTGGCACTTTTCCCAGACTGTTTGGTATGAAACTGAAATTCTTGAGTTTTATTTATTTTTTTCTGCCTACCCATGTTTCTTTACTCCAGATTTTGAAAACATTTATCCATGTAATTGAACCTAAAATTAATTTCAAAAAAAATCAGTTCATAACATTATTGTAATTATAATCTATTAACAAAAAAATGTAGCTCGACATAGTTCTGGAATTTGAGAAACCCTAAGATTTTAAAGATAATGGCTAAATGCATTTACTTAACTTTTATAGAGCGCCAATGAAATTGGTCACATCTGGTATCTCTTCTAATTAGTAGGCAACCTGGAATATAATGTCCTCTTTATCAAAAAATAAAACTTGTTCAACTGGTTCAGCTATCTTAAGCTGACTAAGTTCACATTGTAGCTTGAAGTTGATGGTGGTGATGTCTACCAAAATATAGGTATTTTAGGTACTATTCTCAAACTCTAAAATATTTAGACTGTTATAAGTACTATTGAGTAATAAAGTGGGAGATAAAAAGAAAACATAGGGGAAAAATCAGCTGTAATTGTCTACTTTCCTTAGTAGATGACAGAAAACATTTAAAAAATCAAATTATACAAATGTAATTTTTAAAATAAAATATAAAAATGCAAGTTGCTTGCATTTAAAAGATTCATCTAAATTGAACCTTTTATTTTACAGATTAGAAAACTGAGCCCAGAGAGGAGAAATTGATCAAGCTAATACTAGAATTCAGATTTTCTGGTTCCTGTTCCATTCAAAGTATACATTTTTGTATGATGAAGTGACACCCAAAATTTAATAGGATTTGGTGAATAAAGTTAGTAATTATTTCCCCTCTCCATTGAAATATTTTCTAGAGATTTTACTCATGGTCAGCTGATTTCTTGTTTTGAGAAACCTTTTTCTGAAAGGAAAATTGGTGTTTAGTAATTATGTGGATAATATGTGCTAAATTTTTATTAGGCTCTAAGTTAAGGAAACAAGCCTGCTTGGTTTTTTTTTTTTTTTTACATTAAGGTTTGCTTTATGTTTTCCCCCTTATTGGCCTCTTTTTGGATTTTAAGCTGATAGCATGACAATCTATTTTAAGGGTTTTTCAGCACAGAAAAGGTGGTGTAAAATGTTTATTTCTTATTTATACTGATGTATTCAATAATTCTAAAAATATCTTGAATTTAAGAGAAATTATTGCATAAGTAGACACTAGTGAGATACAAGTGTCATGAATTACTTTGCATTCTTGAAATTTAATTCTGTTATTCTGTTAAAAAGATTAAAGAAACTTATTTAACTTATTTACAAACATTCAAAACGTTTGGAGTTTTTTTCAAAATTTGCTGTTTATAATGTTAAAAAAACTTTAAAATATCGTTTTTTATCAAATTTTTGTTTTTTAAAATATAATTTCAACATACTGTTAACCACCTGGCATTTTACCAATTTTTTTTTTAAGTGATATATAGCACACCAGTGAAATTAACTTTATTGTAACAGTGTGAATGATTTACAATCTATATTTAAAGTGCTTTATAATTGAGAACAAACTGTTACTGGTGGAGATGTGTCTGACTCTTATCCACATATAATCATGCTCCGTATAACAATGTTTCAGTCAATGACAGACCACATATTCAGTGGTAGCCCCATAATAATATAATGAAGCTGAGAAATTCCTATTGCCTAGTGATATTGTACCTGTTCTAAGATCGTAGCACAACACGTTACTCATGTGTTTGTGGTGATGATGGTGTAGAAAAATCTTCTGCGCTGCCAGTCATGTGAAAGTATAGCACATACAATTATGTATAGTACATAGTATCTGATAATAATAAGTGACTGTTACTTGTTTATGTATTTACTATACTATACTTTTTATTGTTATTTTAGAGAGTACTCTCTAAAAAAGATTGCTGTAAAGCAGTATATTGTGTTATGTCAACAGCACCTTATGTATCTCAGTGCTTACTGCGTTTCTTGATTACATAATTTTCTTGGGCTTGATTTAATCTCGTGTTGCTTTTTACAGGAACATGCTATACAGGCTTTAGCCTAGGTGTGTAGTAGTCTATACCATCTAGGTTTGTGTAAGTAAACTCTGTGACGTTCCCACAAAATCACCTAACAATGCATTTCTCAGAATGTATCCTGTTACGTAGTTCATGACTTTCGTTCATTCTTGCCTTCTCTCCTTGCTTATCTGTGACTTTTCCTCTCTTACAGTGGGAAACCTCTTGCAGTTGGGCCCGTACCAACCACCATCTGTTTTACTTATTTTTTATGTCCAATATGCATGCATAGTAGTTTCAGAATTATTAACCCATAGCCCTGTGAGGAATTACTTTACCAATTAGAATACAGTGTTTATTAGAGTTCTTTTTTTATTCTTATAGTTAATAGTCAAAACACCCAGTTACTTAGGTCAGCACCATTTCTCATACCACCTCCTTCAGTGTGGCTGTGCCATATATTTGTAATATAGTTACAGTTGATTTTTAAAATTTGGATACATTCACATTCACTCTTTATGTTGTGAAGTTCAGTGGATTTTAACACATGCAAAGCGTCAGGCTACCAGTCAAGCTACCTACCACTCCAGTACCGTGTGGAATAGTTCATCTCTTATTTAAAAGTTTCCCTGTGTGTTCTCTCTCTTTTTTTTTTTTTGGTCAGTTGCTCCCCTGCACTCCTCTTCAGTGCCCTGGCAACTACTGATCTGTTTTCTATCTCTGTTAGTTTTGCCTTTCCAGGCCTTTCCAAAATGTTACATGAATGGAAGTATTTGATGTGTAGCCTTTTTGGCCTGGATTCTTTCCTTTAGCAAAATGTATTTAAGATTCATCCATGTTGCATGAATTAATAATAGCTTGTTCTTTTTTTTGTCGAATAGAATTCTATTGTATTATGTACCATTTTGTTTGTTCACTTTTTGAAGGGCATCCTCATTGGTATAAACATTCATGTATAGGTTTTAATATGAACATAATTCACTTTGGTAAATACCCAGGGGCACAGTTGCTGAGTTGTATGATAAGTCTGTTTAACGTCATTAAAAACTGCCTAACTTTTCTGGAGTGGCTATATTTGTCTTCAATTTGAAAGATATTTTAGCTGGATTTAGACTTTTTGGTTGATAGTAGTTGTTTTCTTCCTGTAGTTTAAAAATGTTGATCTACTCTCCCCTGATTTGCATTGTTTCTGATGAGAAGTCTGCTGTCATTCCATCTTTGTTATTTCTTTCTGTATGTATTTTTTTTCCCCTTCTAGTTGCTTTAAGATTTCTCTATCACTGTTTTTCAGTAGGTTGACTCTAAAATGATGAAGTATTTATTTTGTTGTTTTTGGTGGTTGCTGAAATTCTTGAAACTGTGAGTTTACAGTTCTCGTCAAATTTAGGAAAAATTTGCCCTTTGCTTTTTATATTTCCTGCTCTTCCACTCTTTCTGGAATACTAGTTACATTAATGTTAAGCCTATTTGATATTGTCCAACAGTTCACTGTGTCACTTGATATTGTCTCACAGCTCCTTTCTTTCCTAGTCCCCTTTCTCACTGTTTAATTTTTCTGTTGCTTTGTCTTCAAGTTCATTAAACTTTATGAATAACCTAATTCCTTGCTAGATGGTAAGAATTACATTTATAGTAGTAAATATACTTATGCTTTAAAACAACCTTCATTATTTTTGAGAGACACATACTTAATTCCAGTGCTACATATAAAGTTGGTAATGAGCAATTACATTTTTGCCATAGAACCAGGCAAATACTTCAGCACACATATACAATGTAAGATGATCAAAATTAAGTCAGCGTATGGCATTCACTAACTTTGTGGTCAAACATAAAACAAGAAACTAAATATAAGTTTTCATTATGTGGATTCTTTTTAAAACTGTAATAATGTTGATTCTTAATGATGTGTTTTCCTCGAAAATGTTTCTGCCTTTATTAGATTGCTTTTTAGAGGTAATCCATATGTATGTATGTGTGTCTGTGTTTATTGGTTTTAATAAAATTGATTCATACTTTTTATGAATTTAAATTAAATGTTTTTATTATCCTCTCCAAAGTAAACTTTATATGATGTTAAATAATTGCTCTAAATTAGAATGTATTTTTAGTGGTTAGCAACTATTATTAGATCAATAGTTATACTTAACTATCTCCCTAGGGTAAGCATTTTACTAAAACTTAGTTGAGAAACATTTGTCTTAAAAATGTATACTTATAAATTCTTTGTAGATAACACTTAAAGATTTTTGATCTCTCATTTTCAATTTACATTTTTTAGTTAGCATCTCTAGTGACCATCACCTCTGCTTCAATGATATTTTTGTAACTGGTGTACACAGTGTCCAGTCATTTTGGACTTATTTATCTTGGTTCAGGTTAAGAAACAAGCCCCGTTGTTTTTCTGCTGTAGTGTAATAATAATAGTAAAACAGATTCTATTAGAGCACTCTTCATTGGAGTAGATTTTAATTATCAAGTTAGATGTGCATCTATTAATCATCATAAAAACGTTTCATCTTATAGCATAGGATGATCTTATAGCATATAAACTGAATGAATGTTATATAAGTAAGCAAATCCCTTGGGGAGGCAAGGGATTTGAAATTAAATGGCAGAATCTGAATTAATTGGATATTTCTGAGACAGGAGAATATTATTTAAAGGAAATAGATCAGTCGAGGGCTGTACTTTTTTGTACACTTCATTTTTATTTACTCTAAGTTTCTTCCTTGTTTGTGTGAGGTCTGGCAGACAGTTTTAATTGGAGAGAGTAGAAGTAGGAAGGAAGAGTTTTTTGTATTTAATAATTTCGATCTCAAAGTATATCTGCCAGTCTAGCCTTCCTCAGATGGTTAAGAGGAATATCAGTTAGTATATAAAAAATGTACGCTTTGTTTTTGTTTTGTTTTATATGTATCATATTAGATATTTTTGCTACTGTTCATATATTTACATGTTAGTAATTTTGACGGCTTTTGGATAATTCCACTCTAGAGGGAGAACTGGTGGGCGGTCCTTCCTGTGACACGACCCTTGAGTGACAGTTCTGTTTGATTGCCTCCAGTACTGTGAGGAAAGGACACGACTCTATGGTGAGGACTGATGGACATACATTATCTGAGAAAAGAAACTACCAGGTAAGCCCAATTCTTTTTCCTTTTTCTCTATTGGTCATATAGCTACATTGAACTGTTTAATGTGTTATATTTAACTGGAACCAGTAGATTGGATAGACCTCAATTTGAAAAATTTGGGTTATAATTTAAAATATATATGTTGGATTTGACAGGTAAAATAGTTGCAGACATTTTTCAAAATAAAGCATACTTATAATAAATGTATATTCTTTATTGTCAAAACAAATTTTCTGTTGTGTGTATATGTCAAAACTTAGATTATCTGATACACAATTTATAACATCATGGCTGGATTCAGAGCTAGTATTCCATAAAACAAAATATTGATTGCTTCTATACATATTATCTCTGAAAGACTAAATTTAAAGCTTTATGCTCTATTCAGGGTAATGGAGCATCACAGAAATGTAGACAAAATTGGTTAGCATATAGAAGAAATAGAAATGAAAATCCCAGGATGCTCAGAGACCCAAATTCTATTTAATTTGTTATTTACTTGCTGTTTTTATAATGCTAGATTCTTTTCTCATTTATTAAATAAGTTAATATCCATCCCCTATGTAGTGTCAAAGGATGGTTAAAGTGGAATATTTCTTTTTTCTTTCTTAGCTTTTAAAAGGAGGTGAATTTTAAAGGTAGTGATTAAAGGAAAACATTTGAATTTAATTTCTTCAAAGAAAATATTTTTTATTCATTTGATAATAATCTTTTATCAAATTATTCAGAATACAGATAGTTTAAAGCCCAAGTAGGAATAAGCTTTAGGCTTCATGCACAGATACATATACAACCTCCTTGTCTCCCTTCCACCAACCAGTTTCATTACCTCGAGGCTGTGAAGACAACTAGTTTGATAGCAGCAGCTTTGGTTAATCTGCTGATCATTTATTTTAGCTCAGTTAATTTTTTCTTCTTTCGAATTGGAAAAGTGAAGAAAATTGTTTATGGGTATTCATGGTGTAATGGCAGAGAGCCTTTGATTATAAGCCTTAGGTTCTGATATGGGCATTGTCTCTAATAAAAAGTAGTATCATATTTAACCTTTCTAGAGTTTCACCTGACTTTCTGTCTAAAGTTTCTTGCCAGATCTTTATGATTTTAATAAGCAACAGTAAGCTATGTGGAATCGGTTCTCCCTGTAACCCTTTCTGTTCTGAATTCTCATAAGACTTTACCAACACGGCCTTCGCTAATTATTTATACCTGCTGTAGCAACTCCTGTCTCACAACCACTTCCAACTACCTTGACTCAAAAGATTTTAATTGGTCACAGCACTTGAGCTGTTGCATCTTTTGATAGGTTACGGTAAATTATTTTAAGAACATTGTGATTCTAGTTTATGTGGCTTTTCAGTGCTCATAACCCACTTTGTAAAGAACTTTGTATGATTGCACAGTGTGGTTAATTTACTTAATGGAACCATATTAATATAGAATTCCAAAATTTGCACTTGGGAATAAAATGAGATTGTTTTACACATGAAGAGGGTTCATAATTCCTGCTCTTTTACTCTAAAAATAGTTTATTGTTTCAGTCACATTATTTACAAATAACCCAGGTTTTTGAGATTAACTGAAAAATGCATTCATGGCTGAAAATATTTTTCCTTTTCTTTTATTGTTACTTATTGACACTTAACACATGTTGAAATACCCTTGGAACAATGGTTTAAATCTCCATCATAAAATTATTTTTTTTAAACATTCTGAAAAGTACACGTATAAAAATACAATTTTCTGTCTGACATGAATATATTAAGCACATATGAGAAATTCAAAAGAATATTAAATCACTTACATTTGTCTTGGTCATGCTAAGAGTTTGTATATGCTGAGGTAAAATGACTTGGATTTTTAAAAATCCCATTTTGGAGGAATTTTTTATTTCCTGTTTTTTATGGAAAAGTGGTATTTCTTTGTATCCATGTTGATACTCATTTTATCTTGGAGGGCTTTTGTGTTTGGAAAGCACTTGATGTCTTATAGTGATATTTAAGCATCCTGATAATAGGCTAATATTCCAGAGTTTAAAAGAATAATATTTCTCTAATTCCCATTTCCTTATAGACCTGATTAAATAAAGCCCCAGGAATTTAGTTTAGGAAGGTGCATTTCCTCAGCTTTGTGCTAAAAATATATGACTTTATGATGGGTATTGGTTGAAGTATTAATTTTTATTCTATTATATAGTCTGTGTTTTATTTCTTACTATAAATTTAAGCCCAGTTCAGTTTTAGGAGTTTGAATAGAGTTGTTGAAGTTTATTTGCATAGATAGACTGGCATACCTTAAGGTAAGATAATTTAATTATTTAAATAGTTCACAATTCATTCCTTTTTTAAAAGACTGTCAAGCTGTTTTCAAGGAAATATAACTCTGATTTTTTTGCCAAATATTTCTTCCTTTGATTTATACTGATTTACTCCAGCTATGAGCATGTTCACATATAACCATGTTAATTATCAGTTTAACTCATCAGTGGCTTTCCGTCTTACATAAAAAAGCTAAGCTCCTAAACATTATATGTTGTCTTTCCACATTCTGATCCTTACATCCTTTTACCTTTCAAGTGTCTGTCCTCTGACTCCCTATAGTGAGTTTATCCATTTAATAATATAGAACTGCTTTTAGTCTCTCTACCATTCACTTTACTTGGTTTGGTTCCTCTTCATATAATGCTTCACCTTTCTTCACATGATTTAAGAATTAGGTGTCAATGGCAACTTCCAAAAGCCATTCTCCGATGGACTCAATGCTCTTTTATCTTGATTTCATAGCCTTCGTGCATACATTGTAGTTATCTGTTTATTTGTCCTTGTCTTCGTATAGATTTGTGCTGTAGGCACTAGCAGTAAGTGGCTATTTATTTTGGTATTGCCAGTACCTAGCATGGTTCCTTTTTATTAGTTTTTTAAATCACAGAAGTAACAGTTGCTCATCCCAAAAATTTTGAAGAAAAAAAAGGAAACATAAAATAGAACTTGTAAGTTTACCTTCACAATTTTACTCTTGTTTAGTGTGTATCTTTTCTGATCTTTTCTAGTGATTATATAGGTACAAATGTGCAAATGTGATTTGTTGTTTTGTTTTTAACAAATATATGTTTTTTTGCAGCTTGTATAATATACTTACTCCATTAAGTATAATATGCAAGCTGCAGAAAAAGTATATTATACTTTCCATGTCCCGTCCTTACCCTACCTCCTTCCCTAGAAGTAATCACTAGTTTGAATTTTGCGTTTCATTCTTTTTATTATTATATTATTACATATGTGCGTTTCAGTATATACATCTTCATGTATTGTGTGGCAATTTTTGGAAAGTGGTGCCATATCTTCCGTTATTTCAAATGGAAAAAAAGTGAATATCTAGCCCGCCCAAAATCGTAAACAGTTCACTAGGGATTTCTGCATAATATCAAGCAGTTAAAATATGTTGCCTAATTATTTAACACATACAAATGTATAACTGTGTTTCCGTTCAGTATGCAAGAGTATTATACAGTACTGTATTATGTATTGCAATGAAAATGTAGTGTAAATAAGCAATGAAGTACCCTGTTCTTTTATTCTAATTATACATTGTTGAAATTTTTATCTTCTGTCAGAGTGCATCTAACAGCTGATACGATATCTTACAGTCATAGTTGTAACATAGTAGCTTATAACCTTCTGGTGATGCCTTCTAGAGTGAATAAAAACAGCACTAGCATCAGAGCATTTTAGAATCTGTAGTACCTTAAAGTATGTTAAAGATAAATAATGAATGTAAAGAATACTTAAAATGAACAGGAATTAAAAAAAAATGAATACTTAGCAGTTGAACAGTAGTCAGAGTAGATTTGGTACCTAGAGCTGAAAGATGGAGGCTTTAGTCATTGTTGCTGTTTTAGTGTTATGTTAAGGTGAACAAGAGTGAGCTGGGGAAGAAATTCAAAAATAAATGCCTGAAACCAACAAACTGGTTCACAGTTTACTGTTGAAACTCTTGGAAGCAAATGGCTGTGACCTATTGTCTATAGCCAGAGATGAAGCAAGAGAGAGAAAAAACTCAAAATGGATGACTAAATTCTCTTTAGTTGAGGTTATACAACTCCTGCTAAAATGAGGTTGCTCTTAAATTACACCTTTGAATGGGATGCTTCTGCTCATGTCATTAGATATTCATTAGACCCCAACCTGGTCAGTAGAGGCTGCAGGGAGAACTCAAGCCCCTTTTTACTGTAGTAAAAATTGAGAGGTTTCTCCCTCAAAAGGAGTTCTGCTTCTTTTCCCAGCAATGATGTCAATAGACGTCATTTAGATACTATTGTCTTAAATTTTTTTTTTTTTTTTAATTTTTGACATGTCATTTATGGCTCCTCTTCTTCTTCTTCCTCTGGCCAACCGAGAGTATCAAGTTAAATGAATTCCCAAGTTCCTCATTGATTGGCTTATTATTACATGATGCTAACAATGTTAGCCGTTCTTTGAATACATTATATGTTCTAATACTTTTTTCCTCATCTTTTGAATTCATCAAATGAGGTGACATTTGTTTCTCAAAAAGCAAATTTCACCAATACATGATTTATGGCACCCTTAATGTCTCAGTGATTTTTTCAGTATCTCTATGCCAAAAGAAATACTAACAGCTCTGTTAAACCAAGTAATTAGGTTCAGGCCACTTAACAGCAGTTCACATGTTATCTGACAGCTACTGCTGTATTTCCTCAAGAAGATTTAAAATATCTGGAGTGTGTGTTCACTGTGTTGCTCTTTTGAGAACTAAGCCCTAGGCTTTTACACATGAAATAGTGTGTTCTTTTTCAGAAAATTATTTTACATTTAAGCAATTTGCTTCAATCATGAATATGGAATATATTCATCATTAATTAGAAAGGTAAAACAGTGTAAGTCTATGAATCAAAATACAGAAGTAAGCAAAGTTAGCTTTTAAATATATTCTAAGGCCTTGCTTAGATTCTGGGATGATTGTACCAGTGGTGGCAGCTAAGGTTTTTTTTTAAAAATCTTTCCGAATTTCTACATAAAGATAGAACAACTAGAGAGCAAAAAAATTGTAACAAAAGTTGGTGATGTATCTCCATGAACCCCAAATATAAGCAGGTGAGCACTAACAAAAAGACATGCATTTGTCAATTTTTGTGCATAAAAAAGTAGGGACAAGCATTGAGAGTCAGGACCTACAATTAGAAGCATCTCAAAGTTGTGAACAGCCCATTTGAAAGTGGTGTGTAATTAGCCAGTTTGAAATTGGAAGAGGGATTTGGCCCACTTAATTAATTAAATCAGTGTAAGAGACCCATGGTGAGGCCTAAAGTGTCTTGAGCAGCCTGGCTCTATGGACTTTCAAGACTGACCCGCCAAGACCTTGCTGAGGAGAAATTTCTGAGAGTGAAATCAAAATAGAGCAAGGTATGGACAACAACAACAGGAGAGAAAAGGTCTGGATAAAAGTGGAAGAGGGGAACAGAGCTAGAAAATCTCAGAAAACAAGCCTTTGTATTTTTAAACACTATACGAAGACAACAGAAGAGGGAGTTTTATAAAATTAGTTTTATGAACCAAGCCATAGTCTCAAAACTTAGGAAAATTAAATTTACAAAAGATCTTTGAAGAATGTTTGGGAGTGTTTGTGTCAATTTCGAGTCCTACCAGCAGTTTTTATATGATCTGACATTTCATAATGTCAGATTTTTAATTTTTAAGCAATTTATTGAGGTGGTGTTTGATCATATTTCCCTATTGAAATTAAGTAAATGCAAAAATTTTCCTATATCTTTTCAAAGATTTTTCATTTTGTCTTCATATTTAAATTTTATCCATCTGAAATTGATTTTTTTAATTTTATTTTTTTATGGTGACATCGGTTAACAAAATTAAATAAGTTTCAGCTGTACACTTTTAACAATAAGGCATATATATGTTTACCCTGCATGTTCACCTCCCATAGTTAGATTTCTTTCTGTCACCATATATTTGACCCCTTTTACCCCATCTATCCCCCATCCCCCACTGGTAACCACTAGTCTATAGTCCATGTCTGTGAGTCTCTGTTTGTCCTGTTTATTTGTTGCTTTTAGGTTTATATCACACATATAAGTGATATCATGTGATTTTCAACTTTTTCTGTCTGGTTTATTTCGCTTAGCATGATTATCTTAAGGTCCATCCATGTTGTTTCAAATGGCAGTATTTCATTTCTTCTTATGGCTGAGTAATATTCCATTGTGTATATGTACCACAGCTTCTTTAGCTAGTCATCTATCATAGGACACTTTGGTTGCTTCTGTGTCCTGGCCACTGTGAATAATGCTGCTATGAGCATCAGTGTGAAAATATCTTTTTGGATATGGGTTTTCAAGTCTGGGGTAAATACCCAGTAGAAGGATTGCTGGATCATATGGTAGATCAATTCTTAGCTTTTTGAGGAACCTCCATACTGTTTTCCATAGAGGC
>NW_006443138.1:7666486-7696243 GCF_000325575.1 Pteropus alecto
GCCATTCAGATGGTTGTCTGTTTACCTTGTTGATGGTTTCTTTTGCTGAGCAGAAGCTTTTTAGTTTGATGTAGTCCCATTTATTTATTTTTGCTCTTATTTCCTTTGCCTTTAAGGTCAAATTCATAAAATCCTCTTTAAGCCCAAGGTCCTTGAGTTTAGTTCCTATGTTTTCTTCTATGCATTTTATTGTTTCAGGTCTTATATTCAGGTCCTTAATCCACTTTGAGTTAATTTTGGTATGTGGTGCTAGACAACAGTCTAGTTTCATTCTTTTGCAGGTGACTTTCCAGTTCTCCCAGCCTCATTTATTGAAGAGGCTTTCCTTTCTCCACTGTATGTTTTTGGCTTTTTGGGAGAACATTATTTGCCCATATAAATATGGGTTTACTTCTGGACTTTTGATTCTGTTCCACTGATCCATATGTCTGTTTTGCTGCCAATACCATGCCGTTTTGATTATTGTCGCTTTGTAGTATAATTTGAAGTTGGGCGTAGTGATGCCTCCCGCCTCATTTTTCTCAGGATGGCTTTGGCAATTTGGGGTCTTTTGTGCTTCCATACAAATCTGATGTTTTTTGTTCTATTTCTTTAAAAAATGCTGATGAGATTTTGATGGGATTTGCATTAAATCTGTATAATGCTGTAGGTAATATGGTCATTTTAATTATGTTGATTTATCCAATTCAAGAACACGAAATATCTTTCCATTTCTTTGTATCTTCTTTGATTTCTTTTAATAGGGTCTTGTAATTTTCATTATATAGGTCCTTCACATGTTTTGTTAAATTTATTCCTAGGTATTTTATTCTTTTTGTTGCAATTGCAAAAGGAATTATTTTTTCCACTTCTTTTTCTGACACCTCATTATTAGAGTATAGGAACGCTGTGGATTTTCGAACATTGATTTTGTATCTAGAAACTTTACTGTATTTGTTTATTGTTTCTAGTAGTGTGAAATTGATTTTTTAATATGGTGTGAGTTAGCACAATTACCTTTCCTCAACACACAGAAGATCAGTTGTATTAGCATCATGTAGTTCTGCCTTCTTCAACTAATTAGCAGTGCTAGCGCTGTTGTAAATCAAGTTCTTTATATTTGCGGGTTCCTTTCTTATATCTCTATTCTGTTAATGTTGATCTGTTTTCTATGCCTGTACCAATATCATGTTTTCTTAACTACTATAGCTTTGCGTTAAATTTTCATGCCTGTCTGTTTGCCTTGGTCTTCACAAGTACCTTGACTTTCTTGGCCTTTTGTTCAGTGACAAATTTAGAATATGAAAAAAAGTATTGTTTGTAAGTGGAATTGCATTAACTTTGAGGAAGAATTAATGTCGTTATGTTGTTCTTTCTTTCCCTGAATTCATCATATTGTGGTCTCCTGTATATTCTTTCAGTAGTTTTATTTTTAAAAATAATGGTTGTACAAATCTTTAGTCAGATTGATGCATAAGTACTTTTCTACTTTTCCACTGCTTTTTTAGGGGATAAATGGTATTTTTTAAATCATATTTTAGAGGTGTTATATTGACATACAGTTCATTTTAAATTGATATGGTATTAGTGTTGCTAAACGTTTTTATTCTTAAAATTTATCTGTAGGTTCTTTGGGGGCTTTCCTGAAAATAAACATATATCTTAATCATTCTTTAGGTCTCAGCTGAATTTTGACTTCTTAAGGGAAGCATTTTCTGATTAGACCCCTGTTATACAGTCTCACTGTTCATTGTAATTGGAGGAAAGGGAGTGTTATTTTTGCTTTTTATTGTCATCCATAATTTAAAATGTTTGGTAGTTCTTTTTCTTTTCATTCTTTCCTCTTTCCATCCTTTCTTTTCCCTTCCGTTCCCTTGATTTTCTTCCCTCCCCACTTGCCTGCCTTCTTTTCTTCCTTCCTTCACTCCCCTCTTTTTTCCCTTTCTTCTTTTTTCCTTGTAGTATCATTTCCCTTCTACCTGAAGGACTTAATTTTTGTTTTTTATATATGACACATAGGCAAAATTATTTAAAGTCAACTTTTACTTGAGGATTTCACATGTTGTGATTCCTTCCACTGGCTACCACCTTAGTTCCTCCAAAGTTTGAGCCATAATTTTCAGGATAGCCTTTTTAAAACTTTGTTTAACCCACATTTGTCATGTCAGTCCACAGTTCTTTTAGTTGGGCTTCCTTGATCTCCTCTTGAATATGGACAAACTGATGACATACTTCAAAAATTTCCCACCTATAATCTTTGGGATTCAGTTTCTTCAAGCATTTTCCTTTACGGACACTTTTAGGTTCAGAGTAGATCTTCCTGGTTTTCAATTTCAGACACCCTCTAAGTATTGAATAAGTTTCATATTCACCCTTCAGCTATTACACCCTAGAATAGTACAGATCTTTGGAGTATATCAGTACCTAATATTTAAAAAAGTAACTGTTAGATGTTTTATGTTTTTAACGTCTCTGTTTTGTGGTTCTTTCCCACAGATTTACCATAGTTCTATGAGTAAAGCAAAGTACATATTTATTCTATGAAGCATTTATAATGATGTGGGTCTACAGAAAAAGCTCCATCAGGATAGACCTAAACTAAAAAAATATTTTGTAATGCACTTTTGATGGCGATGAATTCTTTTAGGCCTTGTATGTCTGAAATCTTTTATTTTTGAAAGATTTGCTAGTATAGAATTCAAAGTTAACAGTTTTTTGTCTTAGTACTTTAAAGATTTTGCCCCACTGTCTTCTACTTAGATAATTTCTGACAAAAAGTCTTCTATCATCTTTATATTTAGTCCTCTTTATGTAATGTAACTTTCTCTAGACACTTTTAAGATTTTTTTGGTCATTGGTTTTACATATTTTGATTATGATGTGTCTTGGTATAATTTTTTTCATGACTCTTGTGCTTTAGATTTCTTGAGCCTCTTGAAATGTGTGTGTTTATAGTTTTTATCAAATTTGGTAACTTTTTATCTATTATTTCTTTAAATATTTATTTTGTTTCTGTTCTGCTTCGAGGACTTCAGTTACACATATATTAGGTCACCTGAAGTTGTCCCACAGCTTACTGATACTCTTCATTTTTTTACAAAATTCTTTTTCTTTCCCTGTTTTATTTAGGATAGTTTTTTAAGTTCACTACTCTTTTCCTCATCGTGCCAGTTACTCTACCTTTTACATACAAAATGTGATTATCTGTTTTAATGTCGTCAACTAATACTATCATCTGTGTCATTTCTGGCTCTCTTTCTATTGATTATTAGTTTTTTCCCTTCTCTCCATTATGTATTTTATTTTTCTGCTTCTTTTCAGGCCTAGTAATTTTTACTTGGATGCCAGTCTTTAGAAATTTTACCTGTTCAGTGTTATATATTTTTTGTATTTCTGTTAATACTCTTCACCTTTCTTGGGGGAAACAGCTGAGTTACTTAAAAGCTGTGTGATGTTTGAGCCTTTTGACACTTCCTTTTTTTTAACTTTTAAGTTTTGTTAGAACCACAGTAGCCTTTAGGGTTAATTTTTACCAACTACTGAGGCTGTACTCTACTGAGTCCTTTATCCATACCTTCTCCATTACAGTGATTTTTCTACTTTGGCTTGTGGGAATATCTCTGTGTGACTCTTGGAGATTGTTTCCACTATTTGGTTTCCTAGCCTCAGGTAGTTTCCTCACAAGCTATGCTGATCAGTACTTAGCTGAAGACTCAAGAGAGATCCTCTTCAGATCTTAAGAACTCTCTCTTTGCAGCTAACTCCTGTCTGGTACTCTAGCCTTCTCACTCTAACCCTCTTGGCCTACCCAGACTCTTAGCTACTCTTCCTCATCTCAGAGATTTCTGGGCTCACCAGGACTCCCTCTCCCTGCATTACAACCTGGAAATTCCTTCAGTCTGTAAGCAAGGACAGTTGTAGGGCTCACATCAATTCTTTCTCTTCTCTCAGGGCTTATTGTCTTACAATGCTTGATATCTTGTATCTGAAAAACGATTGTTTAATGTATTTTATACATTTTCAAAGATGATTCAAGTGAGGTGGAAGGGGAGCGGGTCCCTACTACTCGATCTTGGTTGGAAGTAGAAGTCCTAAGATTTCATTTTTAAAATTATATTTTGGTTGAGAAGATGAAAAAGCATTCCTGATAAAGAGCTTTGTGTCACTATTCAGTGAAGGCTTGACTACTGTTTAAGACATTACATGATATGCAATACACAGAAATATTAGATCTTTTCTCAGCAATTAAAGGTCACTTGCAAAGAAACAAAACAGTCCAAGTCAACAAATAAATTTCAGTTCATATATAGAGTCATCATAGCTTTGATTTTATTTTACCTAAAGCAAAAAATTGGAAGATTTTCCTTGAATTCCCATCCTTCAAGATTCCTGAGAATGTAATAGACCTATACATACAGTAGCCATTTACCTTCTCAGCTGAGGTAATAGTTTTACTAATTAGTATTTCTTACTCCCAAAGTCTGTGTTTTGTAGCATAGAATAGTATATTATCTCTCTGTTGTTTAACCTGGCTTAGTAAATTAAAGACATTATAGTACATGTGCTAATGAAAATAGGAAGTTTTTTTTCAAGGTCAGAATGCTAAGAGAGACTGCTTGAGTCATATGAAATTTTCAAACTTTTCTACTAGGATAAAGGCAATGTAGTAAAGCTGAAAGAATATGCTTGTGAGAGTGAAGGACCCTGGTTTTAAGACATTATTCTTCACTTTTTACCTGTATCACTTTGGTCCAGTTAGGTAAAGTCTATGACATACTGTTCGTATTTAAAAGTGAGGTCTTTAAAAGATTATTGGTTTACTTGAAGAAGCATTTTAGTTAACAAATATACTACAGAAGAAATGAATAAAATAGGAAATCACAATTAGAACATCACAGCAATAGATGCTACAGGCAGTATCCATGGATGAATACTATAATTAATGGGCACAAATTTAAAGACAAATATATTTTCATATTCTGAAAGTATTTCTTTCAAAACATGTACTATTTAAAAAGGGAAAATAGTAATTTACAGTGGAGAGAATTCACAGATAGACCAACTTAACCAAGATCAAGGTTAATATCACCTATAATAAGACATATCATTACATGCACTCATATTGGAATACATCCATCATATATGATGCACTTGAGAAGGACACATCACCTCTGTGGTTAGGTGGCTTTTAAAATCCATAACTTTATTCATGAGAAAATATCAAACATAGTCAAATTGCAGGACATTATACAGTGTAGTTATATCAGTGTCACTAATGACATCAGTGTTGTGAAAAACAGGGAAAGACAGATAAAGTCTGAGGCTGGAGAAGACTAAGGAAACAAAACTAAATGGATCCTGGAATAGGAAGACAGTGGAATAACTGGTAAAGTCTGGATAAAGTTGTTAAATTACTATCTAATTTCTTAGTTTTGATACTTGTACTATAGTTATATAAGATGTTATCACTAGGGAAAAGTGGGGTATATGGGAATACTAATATTTTTACAGCTCTTCAGTAAGTTTATAATTGTTTTCAAATAAAACGTTTTTAAAAAATGAGAACAGCATTTGTGGACAGAGCTTGTTAATATGTAATTGAATTAAGCTTTTCATTGGCAAGGACCTCATTTTCGTAACGTGTGACATTTGTTTCTCAAGAGCAATTTAGTTTTTATACTGAAAACATGTACAGTTGACTCTTGAATAATGTGGAGGTTAAGGGTGCTGACCCCTGCACAGTTGAAAATCTGCATGAAACTTTTGACTCCTCGGAAACTTGACTACTAATAGTCTTTTGTTGACTAGAAGCCTTACCGATAGCATGAAGTCGATTAACACATATTTTGTATCATATATATTATATACTGTATCCTTATAACAAAGTAAGCTAGAGAAAAGGAAATGTTCAGAAAATCATAAGAGAAAATACACTTATAGTATTTATTGGAAAAAATCCGCATGTAAGTGGACCTGTGCAATTTAAACCTATATTGTTCAAGAGTCAGCTATAATTTTAAGGTGGGGTATAGGGGTTCTGATTGGTAGTGTTCTGTAAAGAAAGAAAGCTGAGGATCCCATGGTTCAGAATGTAGGTCTTAACCCCGCAGTTTTCAAACCCATGCCTCACTCTTAGCACTTTGACTAATTTCCAAAATTTGGAGCCTATCTACTTGGGTTTTTCTGGAGAATAAGCTTTTGGTATGTTGTGATTGCAGGGGCTAGGTATTACATGTGATGACTGTTCTAATTGACTATAGTCTATAGGGTCTACAGTTTGAGGGAAAAGTAAGAGATTTTTTATGATTAAGCAAGGTAATATATATAAAGTGCTTTGAGCAGACATTCAATACATATTAGTACTTATTTGCACCAGGCCCACTCTGTTGGACTGTTCAGGCCCGTGTACTGTTCCGCTAACTCCCAAGTACATATTCCCATAGACTACAGTATAATTCTTCTGATGGGATTTTGTGATAAAAAAGATACATTTGTTGTCTCATCATATTAAACTGTAAGTCTGAAATACTATCAAAACAACTTTTTTTTTTAAGTAATCTAATGAGAAAAAAATTGGAGAAATGGAAAGAAAATTGTTCTAATCTCCTTATCTGGTACTTTTCATAGTGTAATATTCTAACCACTGAAGGTTTTTGGTAGTCTATTAGGTATTTTGGAAGTGGTTATCAGTTTCAGTGGGAAAAGGCATAAAACAATTTTTATTCACATGTTTCAGAAATATAAAATTTAACATTAATTTTTACAGAATTCCAGTACTTTTTAAAATACTTATTTTGCTCATAAAGTTTTTGCATGTGCTGTAAGCACTTCATTGGTCAGTTAGTGTCAAATAATACTCAGGTAACGGCATGCATGGAGTTAGATGAGGACACATTCATGTTATGGACCTACTCTGTGCCAGACACTTGTTCCAGATCCTGTGGAGACAGAAGTGAACAAAGAAAAAAATTCTTTTCTCATGGAGCTGACATTTTAGAGCATAGAAAGACATTAAACAAAATAAATAAAATGAGTTTCTTGCTACATGTTGATACATGTTGTAGAGAAAATTAAGTAGGAAAGGGGCTAGAGAGTGCCTAAGGGGTTGGAGAAAAGGGTAATGTAATTTAAAATAGAGTAGACAGGGAAGTCCTCCTAAGGTGACTCAATACCTGAAGCAGGGTGATTAGAGAGCATTACTGGAGGATAGTCAAGTACAAAGTCCTGGAGACCGTAGTATGCCTTATGTGTTTGAGAAACAGCAAGTGGAGGCAAGTGTGGCTGGAACACAATAAGATAAGGGGAAAATGGTAGGAGATTAGAGGAAATAGAGGGTAATTTCACTAAAGCCTTGGTGGCTCTATTCTCTCTTGATTTGTGATGTTCCTTTATTCTGAGCATCAAGTGGATAAAGTATGTAAGAAAAGTATACATGTAATATCTAGCACTTCACATAGTAGGTGCTTACTGAATGTTTATTCAATTAATTTAAATTGCAAGATGTATAGACATATTTTAAAGGTCCTGTGTTCCCTTGCTGAAGGAGCACTTCATTTTTAACTGCTTCATATAACATAATTCAAGATTCTGCTCTTCCTCTATATTTAGTTCACTGTCTTAAAATACTTGCCATCTCAATAATGTTATTGAATAGATGTTATCTTTAAGAATCTATTATTATTAACCTTAGTATTCATAATAGTCAGAATCTATGTTAATCAGAATCATTAATTTACTTTTTATATTATAAAATAAGTATTTATAAAAGTGAATAAATCTCATTTAAGTCCTCTTTAGATTGGTTTCTTTAAAAATCTTTGTTTTTCTCTGTCATCTAGTTTGATTAAAGTTATTTTAATTGAGGAGTTCTTTTTTTTTTTTTTTATGAGCTGAACAGTTTTAAATTCATTTCTTTCCAAGGAATATACTTATACCAGAAGTTATCCCTGGTTTTTAAAAAGCTCACTGGTCTGCTTTTAGGAATTAAATATACATCCATATAGTCTAGTTGTCATTCTGCTGGTTGATGGTGTTCATGTATACGAGAGTCTTAGATTTAATGCTGAGTGCTTAGGAGAGCAAGAAAGTATACAAGGAGTGGGTAGGCAATTTTTAAATGTATTGTCTTAAGACATTTTCATGATGGCCAGGTAAGCCCTATTCTTTCATTTTCTGGAAAAGCGTGAAAGTTTATAGAAAGCTGTGTGTAACCCCCCTTCCCCCATGCCCTTTTTGATGAATACTTTGAATCAGTCTGAGAGAGGATTTTGGGGTTGGGAAATAATGAAGATGTGAACCAGGGAGTCATAATATTGAAACTGGACATTTAGATCTTTATAGCATAATTTCCTTATTTTTCAAAGAGCAGAAGAATCCCATCGTTTATCATGTTCTGGTTGGACTTCTTTCTTATCGTTTGCTGGAGTTTGAACTTCAGAGCTGTGGTGTCAACCCTGCTGTAGTATCTCAGGGGAGCTCCTAGTGTGGGGCTGGTGCCATGGCTCACCCTCCAACCTTTCCTTCTTCACTTCAGCCTCCTGCTCTGAGCTTTCCAATCCCCAGAGTAGCAAATGTTGAAAGAAGTTGCCCAGGTAAGTATGTGGTGGGAGAGGCTGGGGGAAAATGGTACTCTCATCAGTATTTTGAGGGTGGATGTTGGGCCAATTTAGTAGTTATTTCGTTAGTTTAAAAATGTTCCTTAAACAAATATTTTTCTTATAAATCATTAAACTTAAAAGTCTGGTGCTCTGAGATATAATTTTACTTCTTAGATGTGAAACAGGGAAAACCTTAAACCGAATAAACCATTAATGTTGTAATGCAAATGAAGGGTGTTAGGTGTGTGTGTGTGTGTGTGTGTTTATTTTATATTCTCCACATTGTATAGCAGGACCAGAAAACTCATTTTCAGAAAAGAAACTAAGAAAAAAAATTGGAAGACACAAATCTGTACACTTAAAATTTTGATACATGTAACTTGGTCTCAGAAGGAGGCAAGTTTTAGATTGCTTCCACTAGCTTTAGACATGCTGTTCTTCTATTTGCCAAGATTTTAGGCAGGTAGCTATATTTTTAATATCTGGAGGAATAGAAATTTCAGGCATCTTTTTCTTTGACGTCTAAACAGGAAGCCTGGAATATTTCTACCTATCTCTAGGTTTGGGGTTAACAAAAATAAGTATAGAAGCAGTTGAAGGCACAATATCTGGGACAAATTCGGCAAGTATTTGAATGAATAAGCTCACCTGTGTATAGAATGCCAACACTCCTGGCATCTGCTTGTTTGTCTTCTAATGAAAATTGTGATCTAACATCATAGATTTGGTTTTTCAAATGAATGATTTTTTTAGAAATAATTTTGTAGCAGTATAACCCTGGGTCTGCACTACTTTGCTTACTAATGCTATCCTTTTTGGCTCTTGACCAAAAAAAACCTTTCTTGCCAGAAAGCCTTCAAAAATTGATTCTTTAGTTCTTCCAGATCTGTCATGTATAATTCCAATCCACGGGATTTCTAAATTGTTTTACGCATAACAAGACATTCAAAATTATACCCAGGAAAAATAAACTTAATATAGCCAACATTTCTTCAGAGAAAGTGTGTCATGCTTAAAGACACCAAGTATTTGGCATTTGCAGGTCTCAAAATATTGAATTCTGAGCAGTTTATCTCACCTTTTCCTTGCTTAAGTTCTAGATTTGCTTTGTTTTGTTTTGTTCTGCTTTAATTTACTGGGAGCCTTGTAGAAATACATATCCCCTAGCAAAACAGACCGTACATCCAGTTTCTTCTGCATTCCTTTCCTTCCTCCCTCTTTATTAGATTGATCCCCACCCCTTAAGGATTGGTTTAAGATATTCACCCTCATTAAAAATTTCCTTTATGCTCAGAGGATTTGTTTTATATCCTAAACTTACAGGTTTTCTACTGTTACATGTCCTTCCACTTGTATTTTATAAATTTGTGTCTTAATATTTAAAAATAAAGTACTGCTTATTTTAATTTTAGGGCTTATGGTATGAGTTCACAACTTTATTGCTCAGAAGGCATACCAATTATAGTTGGTTATTTAGTTGGTATATGACTGTGTGCTTTTGTCTTTGGGTTAGCACTTTTTGAATTGTTAAGAGTATTGGTTTTAGGATGACGCACTTTTAAAATTTATATATTGATGGTTCAAGTTTGAATCTGTATAAGGCATATCGATACAGGTGATTTTAAAGGTTTAGAATACCGCAGAATCTGTTTCTTGAATTCAAAACGTGCACAACATGGTCTTCCTAGATCAAAGTCAAACTAATAGAGGCATTTAGATTTTTTGTTAACAATCATTAGAGAATTTGTAGATTTGGGGCATGCATTTTAAGAGATGGTTTTTGGGAATATCATTTGAGTAAAACAGCTTCAGACCCCAGATTTCAGTAAATGGCCTTTGGATTAGGAAGAATGATATGTTCTCTTTTCTTTCTTTATGTGCCCTCTTCATGTTTTTCTTGGATGAGACTTTTTATAAACTATTCTTATTACCCCTGGAAAGAACTCTCCCTACTCCCCAAAATAATGATTGTGGATGTGTTCATATAAGTAGGTCCCTAGTTTTCTGCTGAATCATATTTCCAACCAGGGCCATATGTTTCCTGTGCATCTACTTGTTAACTGCCCTTTTTGTATTTATTAAGACTTTTATTGCTCATTTTGGGGGCATTTGGAAAACTTTGAAATGAATTGCTTTTATTTCCATGCTATTGATTCGTGTTGATGAGTTTAGATATTCTACCTTTAAAATTTATCTAAACCGTCACTTTCCTTAGGTCCATTCTAAGCAGATTTATAAACTATCCATTATATATTTATCATATTGTAAATATCAAGCCACAATATTCTAGAACTACTAGGACTTCAGGAGTAATAGTGCTTCTTACATGAGGAAAGATCATTTGTTCTTTTTCTAAAGCTTTCCACTTATTAAGTTCTTTGCTCTTCGAGAAAGTAGATTTTTTTCTATCCATCGTATGTATGCTTTTCTTTCTTATTTAAGCTCATTTTGTTTTTTAGTGTTCTTCAGTAATGAAATAAAATTGGGATTATTTATGATAGTTGTGAAGCATGATTGGTAGCTCAGAATGCTATTACCAAAAAATACTGCCAAAACAAATTCCTTGGGTTATAAATAGTTCTAGGCTGTAATATTTAATATTTGAAATAAGAAAAAAACTAGTTTCATAGAATGTGGGAGTTTTGACCTATCAGCTCTTCCCACTAATGGGCAATAATGATAAAACCAGATTGTCTTCAGATATCATGGCTTCTCATGAATTGTTTCAAATGTTGATTGACTACATCTTGATAAAGGCAGATAAATGGTATTGGCAGTTGGCTGTGATTTTTATTAATTAGTTTTTGCCTACTTTGTAGACAACAGAGAACTTGTGTGTTTGTACATGTGAAGTGCTTGCTGGTAGCGAATGTGGAATTAGGAGGGAAAAGTAAGCAGGAAGTCAAATTCTGTATTCAGCAACCAGAGTGTATTGTGGCACTCTTTATCCGTTATAATACAAGGTGAGTTCAAACTCTGTTGCCAGATGTAAAAAATTGTCTGTGGAAAGGTCTTCATACTTTAATGTTTTGAAATAGTCGATTTTATTATGGTTCATATGTATCAGCATGTTAACAGTAAACCTGCTAGCTACATTAGAGAATCCATAAGAAAAAGTTGCCATTAGGGGTTTGTTCTTCTAAGCCAGTTTTTAGATGTATCCTACATATGTAATGCTACGATGTCTCTTTTAGTAGCTTGTAATGAAATTTAGAGTTTTGTTATAATCATCCTAATTCCTTGAAGGATTAAATGTTCTCTATATTTAGAACTTAAAAATATTATTTCACTTGGAAAATGCAATCAGTAATTACTTTTTAATTGATATAATAATGTTCTTTTAAGCACAATTTAAAAAAAATGTAACTTTCTGTAAAATAGATAAAATCAGTCTAGTAAAGACTGACTTTTGTTTCACATGACTCTAGCCAGTCCATTCTCATTCTTCTGCTACAGGGATCTTTGGACATACACAGATATTTGATTGTGGCATTCTCTGCTTACCATTGTTCACCACACTTACCATTGTTCACCACAAAATAAGCGTGAGCACCGCCCTCCCCCTTTATTTTGCCCCTTACTGCTTCTCCCATCATGAAGCTTACAATTTGAGGAGAATACACACATTCAATGACTAGTTCTATGTGTGGGAGTCGGTGTACTATAGTGGCTAAAAAGGGTGGGGGTCTAGCAGATTATGTAGGTTCATATCCCATCTCTGTCACTTATCAAATATGGAATCTTGGGCACATCAAATCTATGGCCTTGGTCAATGTACCCAGCTTCTCTGGTTCTGTTTTCTCATCTAAAAATGAGTACTATATAGTAAATACATGAGAATTACATTAATTATATAATTATTACAGTTGTCCTTCCTTATCCACAGTTCTGTTTTCTATGGGTTCAATTACCTGCAGTCAGCCATGCTCAGAAAATATTAAATGGGAAATTCCAGAAGTAAACAATGTATAAATTTTATATTGCACACTGTTTTGAGTAGCGTGATGAAATCTCAGGCTGTCTCATTCCTTCCTAGCTGGGACATGAATTATCCCTCTGTCCAGCATATCCACACTGTATTTACTACCCACCATTAGCGACTTAGTGTAACCATCATGGTTATTAGATGAGTTTTCGGAGAGAGAGAGAGAGCTAGCATATTTACTTAACTTTTATTACTATATATTGTTTAATTCTATTTTATTATTGTTTATCTCTTCTTTGCCTAATTAAACTTTATCATAGATATGTATGTATAGGAAAAAAACATTATGTAGGTTTTGGCGTACTACTTAAGGTTTCAGGCATCCATTGGGGATTTTGGAATGTGTCCCCCGTGGATAAGGGAGGACTACTGTAGTAAGTAAATTATGAGGATCGCATAAATAATACATTTTTAAACATTTAGATTATATTGCTTGGCACATAGAGGTTAGTAAGAGTTATTTCTTACTACAATATAATAATTATGATAAAGTATTTTCAGTGACTGTAAATCAGGGGTCCTAATTTAGTGTGAAAGTTTCAAAAAATGAGAGAAAGTGCATTCTAAGTAGAAGTATCAGGATATGCAGAGGCCCTGAAGTGGAAAAGAACTTGTGTTTGAGTAACTGAGGCATGGCAGCAGTTTAGTGGTGGCAGGGGACCTTTGGAGAAAGTTAAGGTCAGAGAAGTTACGTAGGGCCTTGTAAGCCTTATTATTGATTTAGCAAGCTGTTGAAACATTTCAGTCAGCAGGGCCATAACAATTAAATTTTTATTTTAAAAATACACTTTGGCTGATACGGGAAAGATTTGAGGGGAATAAGTGGATTAATAAAGACCTCTTTGGAGGATACTGGAGATGCTTGTGCTAGGAAATGACAGAGAAGGAAAGATGGATGATTTCAATAAGTATTTAGAGTTAGTCTGATCAATTCGAGTTTCAGTTGTTGGAGATCACAGGGGTTACATGTGGCATTTTTCAGAGGTGGTCATGAATAGGCAGAACTGAATAACCCATGTTAAGCTGAAGTATAATGTTTGTGTTAGGTTTTGAGATAATTACTGCTTCAAAGTTATGTTAAGGTTATGATCTCAGGAAACTTGATTTGTATCCTCTAGGTAAAGAGAATTAATGAGATATGAGAACAAGAGAGTAACAAAGTTGATATAGTGGTTATTTATATGGCACCGTAATAAAGTGCTAGTCAAAGGAAGTTTGGCTTAGTTCATCACCTAGATTTTTGTACCTGGTTTTCCTGCCTATACTCTTACCCTCCTAACCTGGCAGAAGTCTAGCCTACCTTTTTTTTTTTTTTTAATCAGCTATCATTAGACATCCTCCCTCTTGGATTTATTAAAAGTTTTATTGTTTCCTGGGCTTTCTCTCACTTCTGAGCACTTGTGCTGCTGTCTGTTATACCAAAGTTTGCTTCTACCTCCCACCCCACACACTTGTATTTATTTTAAATCAAGACTTTGTTCACCTAAACATTACTTATTTTATAGTAAAATCTTTCAGTCTGTTTTCCTCAAAGTTAGATATTCCCTTGTGTTCCCAAAGCACCTATACAGATTTTTATATTGTAATTATTTATTACAGATCTGTCTCCCAGCTAGAATGAGCTTGTTCAAGACTTGGGGCTGTTATTTCATTTTTGTCTTAACACAATTCCTGGCATAATTCATATAGTAAACCCTCAGCATGTTTGTTGAAATGCAAAGGGAGACCAGTCAGGAGGTTTAAAAAAATAGTAAATAAAACTAGTCCAGAGTTTAAACTAACATGATGATAGGAAGAATGGTAAAAATAGATGTGAAAGCCGCTCTGAGGAAAAGATAGAACTTGATAGGTGTGTAGAACAAAGCAGAAGAAAGTAACTCAGGAAATCAGTTTTAAAGATTACTGATTTAGGTTATTAAATTGTATTTCTCTGGTAGAAATGTCTAGCAGCACTTTAAAATATGTTGCTAGAACCTTGAGTTAAGACTGGACATAGATTCCGAAATCAAACTACGTTGGTTTGCTATAAGGAAGAGGACCACTCTGCCATGGGATGTGTTTCTGTCCCCTGGGAATAGGATTTCATGCATGAGCCAGCATTTGCCAGCATTATAGAGAATAAATGGGTTTCAGAGTAAGTTCCTCTTTAGAAATTTATGTAAAATTAAATATTCTGTCTTGAATATGATCTAAATCTTTTTTAAACCCATATTTATCTCTATCTATACACATACACACATGCATACATATATATTTTCAAGTTTTATTTATAAAGTATCCTGTTTTTTTTCCCTTGGCCATTTAAAAAGCTCCACACCTTGCCTCTTATTTCTTATGTTCTGTAATTGCCATTCATTTTACTTGGATCAGGGGCCACTTCACCAGTCTTTAAAGTTGTTGATTAAAATTATCTCAAGTTTGGGGATTCTTTTTCTGTGATTATTCTGATTTACTGCATTGGTCTTGAAATACTATAGTTAAATATTGAGAATATCATACCTTAAGATTTCCTAGCTAGTCCAAGTTAAATAATGAAGTGTGTACACACACACACATACACACACACACACACACACACACACACACACTATACATATAGTTCTCGTGGAATCAAAGGGAAGATAAAATGTCTTTATTAAATTTTTTAGATCTGTGTTCCAAAAAATCTTAAGAAACTTTGCTTTTGGCACACACATATGTTCTTTAGTAAAATCTTTTTATTTTTTCTTTGTTATGATATCTCGTATGAGAGTCGAGAGTTGGTCAGTTAACAAAGCAGATACAGGTTCTTGATATGTTTGCTTGAAAAAAGCTGACAAATTGTATAAACCAAAGATCCTAACAAATTTTATATGTATTAATATAAAATGAAGTATGATTTATTTTTAAATTCCCATTTACCAAGTTGACTTTAATAAAAATGTTATAACCAGTCATTTTGATGTATTTCAAAATAGTGTTGACATATCTCTTTGAAATTGATAAAAATTAATTTCTAGATTCTTTTGATTTCTATTTATTCTCTTCCAGGAGGTAATGTTATACTTTTACATTATCATCCATCCATCCATCTATCCATCCATTAGTGTCAGCTCTCCTTCAAAATATATCCTTTATCTAACCATTTCTAATCACTTCTACCACTGCCATCATCTCTCATTAGCCTTTTTCCCTGTCCATTCTTGTCCCCTCTTTTGTTCAGTTCTTACAGAGTAGCTGTAATCATTTGGTGTATATATATGCCAAATTATGTCAATCTTAAACTGCCTGCAAACCCATCTCACATAGAATAAAATCCAATGTCCTTCAGGCCTTCAAAGCACAACATGATCTGGCTCCCACCAGTACCTCTGACTTCAGTTCCTACCATGTTCCACTAAGTTTATGCTGCTTGAGCCACACCACTGAGGATCTTGCTGTTCCTCTATATTGAATACTTTTCTTCTTGTTATCCTCCCTTCCTAGCTATCCTAAAATACTTTCCTACCCCATTTTATCATTATACGAAATAAAGGAGCAGCCATTTAAAATTAAATGAAACTAGTTTTTATGAAAAACTTACTATGTTGTCTTTTTTTTTTTTTTTTCCCTTTCTGATATTGCCATAGATCAGAAAATTCTTTCTTTCATCCCAGTACCTACCTATCTCTGGACTGGGGTTTGCATTTGCAAAGCAGAGTATTATACTATTATCTGTCTTTGCTTAAGTCATGTAAGAATAATTAGTATTTTCACTGATGTGTAATTTGTATTGAAGCACATAAAACAAAAATGACAGTTTGCATATTTGTGTTTTTTTTCCTCTGGCTCGTGCACATACACACAGTGAATCTGGTATTGATGAAACATTTCTGTTTTCCTTTGTGTGAGGCATTTCTTATGTTTAGTTTTGCTTTCAAAACAGTAAAACCTCTTTGCACAATATTAGCATGAAGTTTTTTATACAAATTTAATTTTGGAATTCTAGGAGTCTACAATTAGTTTTGAAGATGTTATACAAAAATTGTCAAAAGACAAGTTTATTCTGTATCCATTTGAGTTAATTTATGGGTGTTAAATTTGATTAGAGATACTCTGGTACTGTCCTGGAATTTTAATGAATTCTGTAAGTGTCATGTCATTTTTTTCCTGTATCCTTTTTTAAAGTAGAGCTCAGTAGTATTGGTCCTTTAAAGAGAATAAATGTATCCTTGACTTTTGCAAAACAAACATCTAAAATAAGATATGTAGAGTCTTAATCTGTAGATAATAAAGTGCTTTTCTTCTGTCACTTTTTCTAAAATTAAACTGACTGCGACACACTTCTTTTTCCTGTTAGAGTCTACTTAGGGGGTTGATGGATAGGCATGTGGGTGGGATACTAGTCCCTGAAATTACATTTGGAATGACAGAATAGCTTTTATGAGATTTGCCAGGAAGTCCACTGCCCAAAGGTTAAATATGTTCAAACAAATTATTGCACCTTTTAAAAATATCTTTTATTTTTAAGGTATTTAAAAATATCTTTTACTTTATTTATAAAGAAATTAATAGCCCAAAACATATAGTAAAGCAGTGGTTATATTCTCTTTCACACTGTTGTTCATATTTAACAGAGTAACTTTTTCTCGGACTTCAACAGGAAGAATAAATATTTGGGTTTTCTACAGTTTTAACAGGGAATTTAAGAAACAAAGCAGTTATTAGCATGGGTGCTTTCAACAAACTTGCACATCAAATTTGGCCCTTAAAGTCTATGATATTAGTTCACTATGTCTACTGATAAATAGTAGTAACTACAGTGTTTCATTTAGAAATGAGAAAAGAAATTGTTCATGTCTTATTTACAGTGGAAGAAAATACCCTTTCATAATGAGTTTACAAAGCAGATGTCAAATTTGATGTTTTCCCCCAAAAATTTTTGTGAAAAGATGTAGTTGTCACCATGTACTCAGTTCTTTACAAATCTCCTATCATGACTGTTCAGTTTACTTTGAACTACAAAGTACTCTTGGGAGGAAGACACATTGACCTTAAATAACCTCAGTCTACTGATAATTTCGGAAACTTTCTGGAGGTAATCTTAAAAAAATTACAGGTAAAAATTAGCATAGGTTTAGTAACTATTTTGGTGTCGACTCAAAACTGTTAGTGTTGTATATGGTAAAGACTTAAAAAGCAAAAGAGTAAGCAGGTTGCATAATGGAGATCATAAATTTACACCAAAATGATGAGAAAAAATTACTGTTATATGAGTGGGTACTTGTGGCTTGAGATGAAATTCCTAGTATGCCACTGCACACTGACTCAATAAGTGCTATATCTTAATAAACTTAGATTGTAAGTGAAGATCATATACTCTACACTCTGGAAAACATAATTTAAGAAGTAGATATAGTAATGACAAAGATACTAATATTGAAGGTGTATATAAAGGTTTTGACTCATTAAACCCAAACTTAAAAAAATCTTTGTATCAGAAAATTATATTTGGAGTTGCAATTTTTTCAAGAGGAAGTGCTATTTTAAAGTAAGTGGAATAATTGCATAAGGCAGACTTTAAATTTCTCTTCTTACTTTTAGAGCTGGAAATAAACATTTAATATTATATTGTTATAGTCAGATTTTTGACTTTCTCACTAACCATTAGCCTTTAGTCGATCTGTTTCTTTATCTTAGCAATGCTCCCTTCGTTTTCTGTTTTTGCTTAAGAGTAAGGTAAAGTTTAATATTTTCCAAAATATTATTCTTGATAAAAGTAATATTTTTGTTTAGGTGACAAACAGCATGTTTGGTGCTTCAAGAAAGAAGTTCGTAGAGGGGGTCGACAGTGACTACCATGACGAAAATATGTACTACAGCCAGTCTTCTATGTTTCCACATCGGTCAGAAAAAGATGTAAGTTAATCAGTTACATTGTGTGTACTCAATGGTGTAAGCCTGTTTCTCTTTCTGGTTCCTGAGAAGCAGTATGTGAACTGCGGAGTGCTGCTGTCTTTGTTTGAGTGACTATGTCTTAAGTACATTGCTAGGCCTTCGGGATACCAAGATGAGCCTAAATTCTAATGGGAGATAAAGTGTTCTATAATTCTCAAGTTAGGATATGGTAATACTGTGGTAGGAGGTACTCAAAGAATAAATGGAGTAAACATGGTGTTCTAGATAATCGATTTGTGTGTGTGTGTGTGTGTGTGTGTGTGAAGTATCTTATTTTTATATTAAAACACATAGTATAGAAAGCAGATTTGCACAAATTTAAAGATACAATGGCAGGCTTCAGTGAAACTTTACCTTTGCTATGTAATCTTCTGATTATAATCCTAGGCCTCAGATAGGAACAGCATCTCTCCTATATTCAGTTCTAGAGATGCTTTGATAGAAAAGTTTTTGAAGAACTGTATCCAGAACGTGGAAGATGATACAGAGGTATGAATTAAATGCTTTAGAAAGATAGTAGTTCAGTAATCCCATTAGGAATGAAAGGATTTAGGACACAGCCAACTCATAATTAGCCAATTGATAAAATATTTTAAATAAATTCTGTTGTTATTTTCAAATTCTGGTAAGCTAAATTATACACTGTACATTAAATCTTCACTTAATGTCATTAGTAGGTTCTTGGAAACAGACTTTAAGCAAATGACATAATGAAACCAGTTTTACTATAGGCTAATTGATAGAAACAATAGTTAAGCTCCTCTGGCATATTCTGTTCACAAAAACATCACCAAATTTCTAAATAAAATACTTATAATACTAAACATTGAAATAAATTTGAGCTATACATACATTTAAGAAAGATTAATAAGAACGAGAATTATTTTCCAACCTGCTTATTCTAGGTTAGAGTCGAGGTTGGCGAGAGCCTATCCTGGTAGCTCAGGGTGCAAGGCAGAACCCAGCCCCGGACAGGATGCCATTCTGTTGTAGGGTGCACTCATACGTACAACATCCATCCACACTTACTCATACTGGGACTATTTAGATGCACCAGTGATCCTAATGTTAAAACATCTTTGGGGTGTGGGAGGAAACCAGAGTACCTGGAGAAAACACACACAGACATGGGGAAAATATGCAAGCTCTGTAGTCAGTGGTCCCCACTGGGAATCGATTTACTTTTTTCTCACCAACGTTACAATGAAACATTAAATGACATTATTTGAGGACCTGCCGAATACTATAGTCAAACCAGTTGCAATCTTGTATTCTACCTTTTTTACCCTTTGAAATCTTTATAAACTTGCTATTCCTAATTTCTCTATCTTTATAATAATCTACTCTAGTTATTAACCTAATGAGATTCTTAATAATTTTTAAAACATAAAATTCTATGATATGTAACAAATGCCCTCATTTTTCATTAAAGTTTATGATTAGTAAATCACTTTTTCTGTCTTTTAGAATTTCAAAAATTGGCTTAACTTAGGTTTAAGTTAGGATTTCGGTGGTTTTTAAAACTTTTCTCCCATTTTTGTGTTATTCCCTTTTATTTTTATTTGAAAATTGTGTCATTTTGCCAACAGACTATCAATTGCGGTATTAGGGCTCTTCAAATTATGTGTGTTGTGCTTTCTTTATAATTAGTATGCAGTTTAACAGCTCATAGAATAATGCCATCCAATTAATTTTGTTATATTACTGTTCCAGCTATTCGCTCTTTGATGTAAATTATATTTGTTTTTTACACAAGTTGCTATTTTTAAGTATTGATCTTGTAGTTAAAGAATTTGGGACGTCTTTCTGGTAGCATCACTGCAGAAACTATAAAACTAATCTACCTGTGTGTTACTGTGATTGTAGTACAAGTTAAGATTGATGGAAAAGTGGCAATGGACTGTTACTTATCGATGAAAAGCCTTTATTCTGATAAGGATAATATGAAACTTTCAAAAGTTTCATGAATCTGAAATAAAATATGTGAAAGAAATGAATGATAGGGTTGTCTGTCTTCTAGAGAGCAGAAATACTACTATATGTTAGAGTTTTGTAGTCAGAATTATTTACATCCATTCACATACTCACATATATTGGTTACCATTCCAGTCTAGTTGTTTGTCATAGAACTAACACAGAATAATTTGCTTCAAAAAACTTTTTTTAAAAATGAGTCCAGAAGGTAATAAGACATAGGACTTAGGAATTTGGGCTCTCAAGCAGTACAGGTATATGTTTGGATCGTTGCCTGTTAGCAAGAACATCTCCACACCTCAGTTTTCTCATTTGTAAATGGTAATAATTACATATGTAGTACCTATTTATAAATTTTTGCTGTTGCTGATATTATACAAATTTTAGAAAATATGCATGAGGAAGAAAAGTATTTATAATGTGGATAATCAAGAATAATTTATTGCTAAGCATTTTAATTTTATACTTTACATTTTTATTTTTTTTAATGTTATTTAAATCTCTGGGACATATTGACATATTTTCTATTAGAAAGTTTGTGGCAATTTTTACTTTACTTTATTAGCGCTCCATTCCCTCAAGAATGCCATCTACCTTTAAGTCTTTGCCAATAAACAAAAGAAGCTCGTTTTAATGTACAGTAAAACATTGCTAAATTTGTGCGCGCGTGCGCGCGCGCGCGCACACACATACACACACACACAGTGATGTGTCTTTTCATGTAGTTACTGGCCAATTGTATTTCTTTCTTTGTGGATTACCTATTTTTGTGCCATTTTCTATTTTTCTGTGGTACATAAGTTATATGATTTAAATGGTTTAAGGTGTGAATGTTATGCCAGATTCTCCTTTGCTGTGAATATCCAGTTGTCCCAACACCATTTATAATTAGATCACCAGTCAGAAAACTTCCATAAAAGACCAGCTAGTAAATATTTTAGGGTTTGCAAGCCAAGAGCTAAATAAAGGATATTAAGTAGGTATTTATATAACCAAATAAAATGTAAAAAAACCCAAAACATTCTTATTTCATGCACCCTATAAATATAAGCAATGTGCTATATTTGGCTTTTGTTCAGTAATTTGGTCTCCCCTTGGTTAGACCATTTATATATGGCTAATTGAAATTTCTTCCTTAGTATATACTAATGTTTGATGTATTCTTGGGCCTGTTTCTAAACTCTTGTTCTGTGGCAGAACTACAACATAGTTGAATTGCTGTGGTTTTTAGACAGTTTTCACATCTTAGTCAGATAAGGTCTTTCCCATCTTTTATAAAAATGTTTTTGACTATTGCAACATTATATGATGTTTACCTTCTTTCAGGAGAATATGTGTATTTTTTATTCCTTTTGTTCTTTATGACTTTTAATAAGTAGGATTTTATGGTTGCCATTTTTATTACATTTTTCCGATTGTTTTTTTACTGATCTATAGAAAAGTTTGTGTATATACTTAAAACCAACTACCTTACAGAAACTCTTATTAATTTTTGTTCATTTGGAATGTAGATTCTGGAAATCCTACTATATGAGTTTATACTCAGCCACATGGTTTACTAGCTATGTGTCTTTGGGCAGTTTCTGTGTGTCTTTGTTTTCTCATCTATAAAATAGGAATCATAATTTATGACTCATGGGTGTTTATAAGGATTGCATGAATAACTCTGCAAAACTTTTAGAAGACCAGGTAGAGGTAACTGATAAATAAATACTGCTAGTGATATGAATAACAACATCACTCTTTCAGTTGCTTCTCTTGGGTTTTTTTAGGTATAGTTGTGTATATCATCTGCAAGTAATGATTATTTTGTTCTTTATAAAACTTTTGAAGAGAAAAAATTTTTGAATTATAAACAACTGAGATCATTTTTAAATTTTTTCTCTGGGAACAGTGAGAAAATAATTTTAAATTGTAAATTACAGTAAAGGAAAACTGGGCAGTAGTTGAGGGAATCTTTAAGCTAATATCAAAAAACAAAACAAAACAAAACAAAACAAAACAAAAACGTTAGTTTTCTGATTAACTCTGTTCATAGAGCATAAAATGTAACTATTCCTTAGTCATATACATGGTTGTAGAAGTATCTGAGAAATTGTTCTTTATGAAATTGTATGCTAATTAAATTGCTAAGTAGTTCTTTAGGCTACTACTTAACTTTCCAAGATTTTTTGAGAGATGCCTGTATGTGTGTATGTCTTTCTATAGAATGCTAAATTTGCTCTTTTGAAATATAAATGTAGTTTTGTAAATATTACATATATGCTACTTAAATGTTTTCACAAGACTTAATAAATCATAGGCAGATATAGGCTTGATTTCTTTTTTATCTTAATTATTTTCTTTTTGGAGACCTTACAGAAAACAATAAGCATTCATATAAGCCATGTAATTGATGACTCGAGTTTTTTTAAAAAGTATATTTGTATTTTAATTGCTAACATATCTTCTAATTTTACAAGTCTATGTACTCACATGATGATTCTTAAGCATAATTATTTTAGAAGGACAAACATGTGAGTACCTTTTTTCTTATTTTAATATATGCTGGAAAGACATGAAATGTGACACCTGTTCCTTACTTTTAAAAAACTCTTAAAACTGTTAAGAATAGGCTACTTCCTTATTTTGAGAAGTAGCAACCAGTTTGAATTCATACCTAGCTTTCATACTTGCGTTAGCCTACAGCAGGTATGGCAACCAGAATTTCTCTCATTAAAATCTAGTATAAAATAAGGATACTTTCTATCACCATTGTCATTGTCATCCTCATGATTAGTATTTTAGTGCTTTCTGGAATCATGCTGGGCTGACTTTCCAGCTCATTGAATTCATTCTGTATCAGAACCTTAGCACTTTCATTTTTCAGATCTTCACATGGTTCTCTCTCTTTCTCAATACATCCAGGTAGCTGCTAAAATATCTTACCTAAGAAACCTCTCTGATCTCTCTTTTCCTAAGTAGCCTTGTATATACTATCAATACTCCTCTCACTATATCCTTGTAAATTCTTTCTTGCATTCATTGCAACAGTCATAGCTCCTATCTCTACCTGAAAGTGCATATTCATTAAATGTTTATTATCCTGTCTATTCCACTAGAATTTAAGTTTATTAAGGACAGGACTTTGTCTAGTTTACTGCTATGTTCTTAGAACCTGTAACAATGCATAGGACATAGGAGGCTCTCAGTGAGTCTTTGTTAAAGAAAGGGAGGGAATGTTGAGATGGAAAAATAACAGAATTAACATTATTTGCAGATGATATTATTAACCTAAAAACTCAAAGACTTTCTTTACAACTTTTAATAGAAAATATGAATGCATATAAATGTGTCAAATTTTTATTACTGTGATAACCCGATAGTTAAATGGAAATAAATCAGACTATGTTCTAAAGAAATTGGAAATGTCAAATCATTTGAAGAGAATGTTCTAAAACCTCTTAAGTTAACTTCACATGATCATCAAACTCAGTATATTAAAAAGTTAAAACCCTATTTATAAAAGGGAGTTAAAATGATATATCAAATTCTGGTATATCTACAAAAATGATTACAAAATGTTTTGTCTCAGTAATAATAAGAATTTATATTCATAAAATACCATTTTATTCCTATCATACTAGCAAGGAGTGTTGTGTGTAGGGGGGGTTGTTGTTGTTGTTTTTCTTCTAGTGGAAGAATAGCCAGTATCTGTAAGAGATCATTGAAATAACTGCTGTGGAAGTGTAGTTAATACAGACTTTGTAGAAAATGGTTTATCAATGTATGTTAAGAGCCTTTAAAAATGTGAATGTTTCTTGAATCGGTTGTATGCTTTCTATAAATTTGTACTCTGGTTCTAACCTAAAATTTAGATAATAGAATATAAAGATGTTCATATCTATACTTTTTTTAATAAAGAATTTTTAAATTTTCAATAGGAATTAATTATTGACAATAATTATTGACTATTTTGGCACATTATATTTTTCCTTTTTGAAAATTTAATGTTTTAATCAAAAATACTTAAAATATGTAGTAAACTCATAATTTGTTATGATCTGATTCATAAGATACCAGGTTCTATGACTTACTTTATTTTTCTGCCAGCTTCTTCCCTGTCCCTGTCTTCTTTTGGTCTTTTTAATATATTTTCACTTTCTTTTTTTGTCTGTTTGCTAGATTTCGTTCTGACTTCAGTGGTTTCATGTTTTTTTAAACATACTATTTTTAATTTTAAAATGTTCTTCAGATTTTGTCTACATTTAGAACTTCCTTTCCTTTTTTTTCCTGTTTGTATATGTGATACAGTTAAAGTAATATTTCTTTGTTGTTTTTGTCCTGGAATAATGAATGACAGAATGCTAGGAATTATGTTATCTCCATACCTTTATATTGTACAATGAATTTTTTTAAATATTTCAAAACTTGGTTTTTTAATTGCTTTGATGGTCCAGAAATTTTTACTTAACAAAATTTTGTTGTATTTTGAAGTCATTTCTTGACCAAAATGATTTCAATGTTTCTTAAATAGTTTTTGTAATTGAAAGTACATTTATTGGAGGGAGTAATTGTGAGAGGTGGTCACTATTGGGAAGCACAAGTTGGATAGAATAATTAATACTTCTGTGCTGTTATGAATTGCTGGCAGGAGCCAGATTTGCCTGTTGTTTTTAAATACGCATTTTTTTAAACAAAAATTTTTAGACTTTTTGGTTATGGATTTCATAGTTTTATCTAGTAATTGTGGAAATAATTTTTAAAATAGTTTCTAATCTGTTGATTTCTTTGACATTCTATATATTAAACAGGACAGAGGGGCTTTTTGTTGGATCAGGGAAATAACTTGAAGCACATTACTAGTTCTAGTTGCTTCCTGGTTTTTATTGTTGTTTGACTGCAGTATATGTTGTAGACTAAGAAATGAGGAAGAGTACAATTGTTATGATGATTTTAGACTGAGAACATGGTAATCTATTTAATTGGTTTCAGCATTCTACTGATTGTGTGACATTTGTTGTTTTTCTACCATTTCCTACTCCAAGAACATACACAAGTTCTTATTTTACCTGGAATTTGTGATGATAAACTTCTTTCTTTAGCTTCTTAGGCAAAAATTAATATAAATTTAGGGTACTATTCAAAAAACTCCCCAAAGGCTGAGTGCCCCTGACTGCTGTTAAAGAGAGTCCTGCATTGAGAGGAAGACTAAATTGTTAGTAGCTGCTGCTGCCATTTATTGAGCACTTACGTATGCAATATCTTATCATTTAATCTTCACTTCAACTTTATGAGGTAGGTAGTGTTATTTCAATCTTACAGGAATGAGACGGAGGCTCGGTTCTCCCATAGGTAAGTTGCAGAATCAGGATTCACACCCAGATTTGTTTCTGACTTCAAAGCTGAGCTCTTTCTACTTATGTGGCATTCCTTACTGTAATGTGTCTCTTGATCTGAAGTTCTATATTTTTTTAAGAAAAATACCTTTGTATTACTAACTTTAGCATTTTAAAATTTATAATTTTCTGTATTCTGTTAATTGTAGTTATTGCTCTGCCAGGGTATATTTCTTATATATTTTCTTTGTCTTCATAAATAACATTTCTATCCTATTTATATTCTTTCATTGTTTTAAATCTGTTTTTAGTACTGATCTATTTCATAAAGTTTAAAAATACATACCATCAGGGATTGATTTATAAGAAATTATATATTTGCATTTTTGACTCATTTTGAGGCAGTCATTTTAACATTTACTTGTGTAGCTGATCAGTGCTTATTTTACATGGATGTTTTGAAAATGTAATGAACTACTTTTATATTCCTAAAAGCAGAGTTTTCTAATCTTCATGTACTCAAACATAGAGAAAATTATAATATTTAATATATTACTCTGGTAAATGGATCATCCTACTGCTCTTGGTCTCAAGTACTTGGTCCAGCGAGCCATGCCCCATCTTCCTTCTTATGGTGCTTCCCTACCTTATTTAGCCTCCCAGTGCTGAGAAGGCTGATATCTTGGCACAGATATAACTCATTTGTGGATATATAACCTTTGTGAGAGAGTAGACTAAAGGTCTGTTCTTAGGAGTTAGATATTCAGTAAACATATAAATTTCTGAGAAAAGTAAAATTTTAAGTAGTCCATTCTAAAATGTTTACATTATGGATCATTCTAAGTCATGCATTCATGTTGGCAACACCTTATAGTTGAAGCCTTTGGAAACAGCTGTACTCTTTTACTTTCATTTATAGCTTATAATGATAGCAGAAAATCATGACTCTTTAGCATTTTATATAAACCTTTTACCTTCTGTCACCAAGTAAAGCTTCATTATATATTATACATTTTATTTGATATTGTTATTGCAACATGGAAATTAATCTTTAATGTGCTTAAAATATTTCTAGTTATGTGATAATAGTTATAACAATTTTATCTAACAAAAGGACTTGATCAGGCAAAAAAGAATGCATATTTTTTGTTTGTTTAGGTTGCATCCCCTCTGGATTTGAGACATTATATTTATAAGGTTTGATGCTTTTTTTAGGAAATATGTTGCTGTATTTAAATACTGCCGTTTTAGAGTAGTATGTTACTCAGCTCTACCTCAGAAGAGTCTGATGTGTATCATTAATTTAAAACCACGGTCGTTTAAAAATTATTGAATTTTAGAATAAACTAACTCAGAATTTTGACATGAAAATAGCATGAACTATGTATTGTATAACCTCTGTTGGTTAACTATTTCTCCTCCTGATTTTCCTAATGTGGTCAGTGTTAGCACAGTTCTTCACTGAAAACCAGAGTGACTTCTGATAGTTCCTTGTCCGGTGATTCTTCCCTTACCTCCTTTTCCCTATGCCTCAACCATTTCAGTAGAATATCAGATACTGTTGCTTCTACCACCAGATGCCTCTCCTTTGTAGTCCCACTTTGTTCTAGTTTAGTATGTTACCATTTTCATTCATTTTTGCTATTGGAATTGTCTTCCTTAAACATGGTTTGATTATGTCTATTCCTTAATATTATTTTTTCTCTTCACTGCCATAGTTGGTATCCATTTTTGTATGACATTTAAGAGGACTTTTGGCCCCAACATACTCTTATTTCCTATTCTTTGATGCTTCAATGTGCATAGGGATGACCCTGTCTCTTTTCCTTAATTAACCTATTATCCAGTCACCAGTGTTTCTTATTTTTGTATTCTAATCACATCACTAATTTTTGTCAGACTTACCCTCACTGTGTTTTCTCAGCCAGGAAGACCAGTTATCTATATTGACATGAGATGTTACCATTCTACAAAGTATTTCTATTACTTCACCCTTGTTTAGAATTATTTTCTTATAGTAATTCTCTTTACTTTCTTTAGAGCATTTACCACACTGTGCCTTCGAACATAATTAGTTGTATAATTCATTCTCTTCTTTCACTAGATTATTATCCACTTGGTGATATGGTCCATGTTTTTCTTATTTATTACAGTATTTTGATGGTTGCATAAGATAAGACAGGAAATACACAAACATGCACTTACCTGTACACATTTTCATTTACTCAGTTTAAGTATTTACTTTGTGTATAGCACTGCCACATACAGTGGTGATCTATGAGGAAATAAAAAAAGAGTAAAACATGTTCCATGAATATAATATGCCTTGAAAGAATTTATATTCTAAGGGGGAAAAAAAAGATGTTGATGCAGTAAACTGAAAGGCCTTGTACTTAAGTGCCATGAAATTCACATCACTCAGAAAAATAGTATACATTGTATACCATGTCAGAATATTTTTGTAAGTATTTTGACTTGCTCTTTGCTATTCTCATCTCCACTTATATGATTGTGTGTATATTTGTCAGATTTTTTTCTACCCATTTTGATACACATCATTTATGTGTATATGAAAGTCAGAAACCAGTCTTAGAAAATAAAGTTTTCTATTTAGGTAATTTTATTTTCAACTTTAATAAACTGAATTTAGAATTTAGCTTAATGTATTATTTAAGAATAAAGTAATTTCATTTATAAATTTAGAAGCTGACTTTTTGAGACACTGTCTTCATGTTTTTCTTTGCCTAGTTTGTTTTGTTTTAAAGTGAAATAATGATTCTCCTGCAGTTTCATTTAGAGTAACTTGAAAAAAGAAAACCTTTGTAGCAATAACTCATTTTATTTGCACAGTTTGATTTTATCTAATTGTGATAGTCTGTTAAGGAACATGGAATTTATTATATAATGTTTGTTTTATATTTTTCTGAAGAAATGTGGGTTTGACTCACATATTGATGTACAGATATGTAACATGTAAACGCAATGTTCTGTGTACTTTCTTTATGCTCTAATATAATTAATTTGTTTCTAGATGCTGGCATCACCATCTACATCAGGTCAGCTGTCTCAGTTTGGGGCAAGTTTATACGGGCAACAAAGTAAGAATTTTGTATTTATTCTGGAATACTTTATTTAAAGAAAAAAATAACTATCAAATAACAACCAACCAGTGCCCTTATCGGTTTGTTCTAGGGTTTAAAAGGAAAGATAATTAATTTTCAGTTTATCTTATTTCACTTAAATAGCAAAACCTCATTATTTCAGACCTTTCTAATTTAAAATTTGTTATTTGGATTAGGATAGATTAATCTTTTGTATCTGTATGTTCCTTTGCAATATTTTGAAGAATTTGCTAAACATTAAAAATAGACATCATCTCAGTTTTCAATTAGAGGAAGTTAAAGGAGTTTTTTTTGTTGTTTTTTGTTTGTTTGTTTTTGGGTTTTGGGTTTTTTTTTTTTTTTTTTTTTTGGTCAGTTGACAAGGTCGTTTTGTTTGTGTTTTTTGGCCTTTTAATGTAAGCCTATTACTTAGCAGTTTGTCAAATGTTCTCTTTGTTTAGCAAATATTTCTTTTACTTTAGTTCAGTCTGGGTATAGAATCTATGACTGAGTTTAATGTTTTTTCCATATGTAAGATTTTATTTTTAAGTATTGTAATTTTATAGCGCTTAGCACAGTGCCTGGCGCATAGTAAGCGCTCAATAAATGTTAGCTGCTATTATCACATAAATTTTTTATAAAACTAAATTATAAAATCTTCCTATTTTTTCAGATTTTTTCAAACCGTTATATATTAATAATATTTTATCATCTCTGTTAATGTCAGAGACTGCTGATCCCTTATCTCTGTTAATGGAAGGGGAGTGTTTAAAGCTTATAAACTCCCAGCATAGATTACAGAATAATAAGGTAACTAGACAAGACAATCTAATGACTGAGTATCTTAACTAGCTTCAAATAAAAATCAGTTATTTCATCTGAAACTC
>NW_006443138.1:7696481-7701174 GCF_000325575.1 Pteropus alecto
GTTTTGTTAGTCAGAATAATTGTTATACCACTTTACCCTTCAAACTTATTTTGAAGTAGGTGAAAAAAGTTTTTTTTTTGTTAGGCAAATATAGTCTGTCTACTTTTTTTCTCTCCCTTTTTTGTGGCCTTGCTCTTTTGCTGTGGAACGCAGTTTCGTTAATACAGAATTAGTAAATAAAATTGTTAATTGTTTATAGATATTAGCAGTTTTCCTATAGTTAAGTGAAGGACATATTAAAAAGCTTTGTATTACATTTAAAAAGGTGTTGCTTATTTACCCACAAATGTTCATCCTAGTTGTTGGGGAAATATTATTAGCTAGTAATTTGTTTCGTTTAGCCTGTTTTAGTCTGAAACCTACTACTTTCACCTTCCTGATAACCCTTACCATGGAAATATCTAGTTATTTTAAAGCTACCCATTATTTCTGTAGATGAACTGCAAAAAACTTTTTCTTTTTATAGCTCATAATTTATCACAGCAGAAAGTAGATGTAAACAGAAAATTCTTATTTGAGAAGCTAAGTTTACTTTATGAAGGAGAATGGCATTTATTTTACAGTATAATCAACTATATGGACTTTTAAAATCTGGTCCAATTTTTTTTTAGCCTGCTAATGTGAAATTGTAATTGAGCTAAGGCTATGGAGTGGGTTAGATTTTAAATATAGTTATTTCATTGGCATGGTAGACATTGATCGATGTCTTAATTTGTGTAAATGATTGTGCTGGTTGTTAAGAATATACAAAGATTAATAAATGAGCAAAGTTATTTTCATTAGAAAATGGATTTTAAGGTACTTATTAGTTTAAAAAGTCACATATGACATATTTGACATTGGAGTTCCGGTAGTATTCCTGTAGTATTAGTGAACTGGCATTTTTAATACATGGCTTACTCTTTTAACTGACATTGTGAATATTAGCCTACAGAAAAATTGAACCTTAGATCAACTGGAACTAAAATGTTTCAAGTTAGGATGCAGTTATTCCTTCCCAGTGTACCAGTTTAGAAGCTACAAGAAGTGAAAAAAGACAGAGCCTGGATTTCTAGTCTCTGTTACGATAGACCTGAGAGGGCCAAATAAATCATTTAGCTGGTAAATAGTCTGAACACATACCTTGTCAGAGAGTAGAACACCAGCAACTATGTGGGAGTTGAGGGCCAAGGTTTTATTAGTATAAGGAAGTCAGAATCATAAAACTTGACAGGCCGACCTTAATAAAAGATGGGGAGATAAGATAGAAAGAATAAGTAGGTGGGAGTAGATTAGTGATGTTATACCTATGGCATTTAATTGTAATTGTGCTTTGGTCTTCATACAACTGAAAGCTTTTTTGCCTCTCAAATGTATTGAGTACCACTAGTAAGTATTCAGATTGGCAAAGTTCAGTAGGAATTTATGCTGGTAAAATGGAGGTCTACTATCTGTTTTTGTGTTCTTAATCATTAAGAGAAGTTAGAAGTGGAGAAAGAAGTGTGCCTTCCCTAAAACAGACTCACTGAGATTAAACAAGGGAGGGAATTCCTTTTAGAATAGATACAGAACTGCCTAAACCTACATTTTGCCAGATTTGGGTGGAAGTGATTGTATAGTATATAGGGGTACCTAGATAATGCTGGATCACAGGTTTTTGTATAGTCACAGTCTGATTGTAATCAGATATGCAAATAACTTTTTATCCAAGAGTTCATGTGAATACTGTACACCAAATGATAACTGTAGATGCCAGTGAATGGAGTCTTACATTCAAGTTGCATGATGTTCTCTACTTTGTACATAAGATTTTAGACATACCTTATAGGTTTAAAGATCCCTGGTTTCCCTGAAATTGTATGCTAGATTGCAATAAACAGAGAACCAAGAATTAATTTTCTCGTAGATATTCAGTGCATTGAAATTAAGTGGTAGTATAGTTGGAGTGACTTTTTTTTTTCCACTTACTGACAAGATTTAGAGCCTTGGGGGGTTGGAGGAAAAGGAAACTACTATTTACTGAGTGCTTCCTATATGCCTGTTATCTTATAGGCACATAGATTAACTAGCTATCTGGATGATACACACCTAGATCTCTAACTCAGAGACAGTAAACTTGTCTTTCTGGGACCTGAAGTCCTGGCTTGGGAACAGTGGCATAGTCTCATGCTTTCAACAACATCCCTTTGACCTGTTTAAAGAACACCTATGTGAAGGCTACTTACAGTGTGATGAACCAGAACACAGGTGGGATGTTTCAGAAATGATGCTCCTGACAAGGTGTTTAGTCAAATGACACACTTTGGTAGCTTCAAGAAATTGGAGGACCATTTAACAGGCACTTGAATTAAAATTGAATTCTCTGAGAATTCTTGCTCTCAAAAGCACATGTTATAGTTGGAGAAGTCAAGACTTTTATATGTAAAATACTAAATAACAGCCTACGATGCTAATACATTGGTTAAAAGGTATCAGGTTGAATGGTATGGACAGACTTACGGTTTGTAGAGAAAAACACAGTAAATTGCAGGAGTATGGGAAAACTTCAAAAAGGAGGTAAAAATTGAGTTTAAAATATTAACTGAGTGCCTGATATATATATTGCATCATGCTAGATACTGCAGATGTATGGTAGAAGAGATCATTTTTTTTATGCCATCTCCATGCAGCATACATATTGCTGAGGTATTATGATCTTATTTATTGCATGTCTTCATTGCTTTTGTATTCTCCGTACTCTACATGGCAGGCACTCAGGAAATGTTTTTTGAATGCTTGATGAGCAAGATACGGTCCCTACACATAATCTAGTAGAATAAGTATACAAGTTATTTTACTACAAAGTAGAGGAAGAAGTACAAAGTTTCATGGATATGTCAAAGTCAGGAGTAATCACATACCTTAGAGAACGATCAGGAGAAGATACACAGAAGAGGTCCTGTTTGACATTGGCCATGAAGAGACTGTGGGTAAGATTGTTTTAGTAGTGTGCAGAACATCCACAACCTGGGATAGATTTGAGAATGTTCTAGTTTTTCAAGGCAAGGGAAACTATCTCTTCGAATATTCACAAGAACCCCGTGAGAAGTTAAGGGACTTGCCCAAAGTTATACAGGTAGTAAATAGTAGAGTCTGGATTAGCCTGGCTTATTTTACTTTGTAAGTGTAACTATGTGATTATCAGTTGAGAACAGCAATTTCCTTGAAATGGGGATGCTACATATTGCTTACCGAATGTCATGACCCTAGAGGACCATTTACACATAGTAGAAACTATAAATGCCAAATACACAGATTCCGAGAGGCATTATGATAGGAATTATTCATTTACTGAGTTATTTATTGAGTACCTACCATGAGAGAAGTATTCCAAGATCTAATAACAAAGTTCCTGCTTTCATGGAGCTTATAATTTAAATGGAGGAGGACAGAATAAGCATGCAGACAATTAAGTAAATAATATAATTCTGGTAATAAATACTACAAAAATTAAGTCAGATTAATGGATGAGTGAATGGGATTTTACATGGAGCAGGCAAAGAGGCAATCTCTGAGGAGGTAATATTTAAATGGAAACCTGAATGTTGAGAAGAGAAAGTCCTTGGAAAGTTCTGGGGGAATGCTCTTCAGGTACACACAACAATAAATGCAAAAGTTCTTATGAGAGGGTAAAAATGAACTTAATGTGTTAAAGGAAGAGTGAGAAGGGCCAATAGAGTGAACAAAAAAAGTAGTAGGTTAATGGTGTAGCAGGTGTCAGTCAGATCATGGAGTCTTGTAAAGATTTGATAAAGAATTTGGGTTTATTCTAAATTGAATAGGAAAGATTTTAAGATACAGTTTCAATTTTAAAAGATAACTTTGCTCTGTAAAAAATGGACTGGGTGGGGGAGGGGTGAGTGACAAGAGAGAGGTAAGACTATTACGATAGCAGTTCATGTAAGAAAGGATGACTTGAATGAGTGGTGGAGGTGTTGAGAAGTGGTCAAATTTGGCATATTTTGGAAATAGAGCTAATACGATTTCGTGATGTGGAATGTGAGAGAGGGCGAGGATGATTTCTAAGATTTGAGACCTGTATTACTTTGTGAATTGGTGCCACTAATCCACAGTGGAAATTTAGCAAAATATATAACGGAGTTTCACACAGATCTTCTACAGGAAGAGTGCATCTGCTGTAAAGATCTAGCCAAATGCTGTCTGGGACTCTCAGCTGTTTCTAACATAACAGCAACTACTTGTAGTTGATGTTGAAGCCAATTAGCTCCATCCCTGCTTCTTGTCTCATACATTCTTAGTACGGAGAAATAAGCCTGCTTCTCCTCCAGGCATATCACTTGTCCTCATTACCTTCATTTTGCCGTTTTCTCAGACTGACCTGTTGTAACATTTTTCTCATCTGACTCATCATCACCACCACCAAATACCTGGCTAGGTCTGTCATTATTTAATTCATGTATTGTCTCTTCCAGGAAACATTTTCTGATCCCAAATCCATTCTACTTTCACTAAGTTAATCTGAGGTAGCGATCCTTCTTGTATACACCCAAGCACACCTTATTACATATTCTGCATGTAAACCCCTCGATTATAGCAGTTTTGTTTTTTTTTTTTATAATAGTCTTTTATATCTCTGTAGAACAAGGGAAGTGAAGTATTCTAGGTGAGAAGAAGGGTAGGATAAAGGTTCAGGGGCAAATTTGGGGAGGGGATA
>NW_006443138.1:7701323-7717468 GCF_000325575.1 Pteropus alecto
AAGGGTATCTATTTGGGTGAGTAAAATATTAAGTAAGATTGGAAGAGTTATATGTCGGTTATATCTCAATAAACTTGGGAAAAAAGAAAATGAAAGATTAGAAGAATCTTTTGGGACCTGACAGAATTTTAAAGACTAAATTGTGATTGGGTTTAATACTGTGGTTCTCAGCCCTGGCTGTACTACTAGAAACACTTGGAGAGTTTTAAAAATCCCACTGCTTATGAATTGCCCAGACCCAGACTGTCACAGTTTCCGGGCATAGACCCAGTCATTAAAACTTAGCAACTACTAATAAGTGGAAAGTGATTGCTTGAAAAAAGGGATTGAAGTAGGAGTCAAGAAATTCTGTCATTATTTTTAGTCTTCTTATTTGTGATCTTGGGCAAGTCACTTAATGCTTGATACTAGTTCTTCATATATAATTTAGTTGGGTGGTGATCTCTGGAGATTTTCCTATCTCTAAATTATTTTAATTTTAACGAAACTGCATAACGAAATAATGTTATAAGGAAGGTTAACCAGCTGAGTGCAGGACAGGTTGGAGGCAGGAAGATCCTTGTCCTTTGTTAGCGTGGGTAGGACAGTGAGTTCCTAGGGGAAGCCAATTGCTTTTGGGAATGGAAAGCCATCTTGTATGAATTCAGGATTATTTTCCCGCCTCTCCTTAATAAAGATTTTAGAATATTTCATTTAAGTATGAGTTTTCATGGATTTGGTTGCTGTGATTGAACTTTTTCTTATAAATTGTATCATACTGCATTGTTTATCTTTAGCAAAAGCTTGGTTTAACTGGGTTTTTTTTTTGTTCTGTTCATAAATACTTTTTCTGTAGGATTATTATAAAGGGGAAAGGTGGTGAAGTAGCATAGTGCTTGACACATGGTTCCTAGGTGCTTAATAAATTTTAATTCTACTGCCCTTTCATAAATGCATATTTATATTTACCTGTTGTAGTTATTTTATGCCAAAAATTTTTATGAGCTGGTTTTTTTCCTTTTTTTAAATTTTCTTTAAGCTTACATGTCTTCTTCTTGGTATAATATTTTGGATGATTTTCCATGATTGTTTCTAATTTAATAAAAGAGTAAATTTTTCCCTCCCCTGACCCTGCCCAGTTGTAACAGTTTAACTCAACTAACTCTAATTTAATGACTATATTTTGTTTCCTAAAAGTAAATCTATGTATATTCTTATTTAGTGATATTAATTCTTTGTTTTAAAAGAATTTGAATTTTAAATTTAATTTAAAGTAACTCAGTTATTAAGTATTCAGGGGTTGATGATCCAGTTTGAAATCGATGTATTCCTTTCTGCTCTGTTGATTTTTTTTTTATACCTAACTACTTCAAAATGCAACTCAGACCTTTTGAATTTACTAGCTGTTTTTATGAAATCAGGAGTATTGAAGGAAAAATAAAAGTAAATGTTAATCTTTGAGTTTCTTTATTTCAGTCTTCCTCCACTCTTAGCACTGTAAAATAACTCGTTTGCCAATCCTTAATTGATTAAATAACTTTACCCATTCTTTTTTCCTTCTCCAAAAGTTTTTTTGCTAATGTTTACATAATCTCCATATAATCTCCATTCTCTAAAATATTTTTGAAGTTACAAATTTTCATAAGACAGCATAGAATAATATGTATATGAAGGGTTTAAGGAAACATCTCAGTGAATCTTTTGTAGGGCTTATCAATTATTAGAAAACAGCATAAGGGTACTAGATTTTTAGAAAGTATATGTTTATTGTAAGGAAGGTATAAAGGAAGTGAAAAGGAAAGGAGAAGTAAAACTACAGGAAAGAAAACTTGACATAGATAAGAGAGGGAGAAGGAAAATGGAGCGAAGAAAACGAGATGGAGGTTTAGGAAAAATTCGAAGAGAAGTAAACATTCAAAGAGAGCAAGAGAAAAAACGATAGATAAGTGATTATTAAAATTCGGTAGGCACTCACAATGATGCTAATTTGGTGTTATATTGGGTTCTCATAGGTTGCCATTCAGAACACCAGGAGTTAAGAGCTCTAAGTTCTAGTCTTGGTTCTTTGTGTCACCTTGGAGAAGTCCATTAACTGAGGCTCAGATTCCTCATCTGTAAAATACATACATTGAATCAAGTGATCTTTAAGGTCCCTCCTGGCTCTAAAATTGTATAATATTTCTTGTGGTTAGTAACTGTGAGAAACACATTCCTGTGGGAAATTCGCAGCTATAGCTGACTTTAGGACAACATATTTGGGGAGAAGAGTATAAGCTCCCAGAGGGTAGGAGCATTTTTCTGTCTTGTTCATTGCTGTATCTCCAGCAGCTAGCACCATGCTGAGCACATTATAGACACTCAATAAATATTGGGTGAGTGATATGGGTATCACTTTGGTGATTCATTATGGGAACCTCTAGAGGACCTTGGGGAAAATTGTGTGCTTGAAAGAAGGAAAGATATTTTCTGAAGAAATTTTACATAGCCTGATATTTTAATCTCTCATTCTTCCTTATTTTGTCCCAGATTCAGAGAAAGTGGCTGCAGCAAGTGGTATAGTCATGGTCACAAAATTTGTAGTGACCAGACATACATATAGTGACTAAACCAACACATAATCTTGGCCACTTCTCTTCATGCAACTTAAAAAAAGAAATGCAGAACCAAGCTTGGGTTTTCATGGAACATGAGTGGAAAAGAATACAAATAGAATATAGTAACTATATTGATTCGTATTCATTGGCTTCATTCATTTGAGAAGCAAAGTTGGTTTACAAGCTGAGTGCCGAGGCTGGAAAATTCCAGTAAAATCTTTGTGATGCAGTGGTATCCCTAGTAGGTTAGAAGGAGGTACATTGTTAGGATCAAAGATAAACTTTGCAAAGATATTTGAAGGAAATATTCACACACATACAATTTTCTGGAGATCATAGTTTCAAAATATTCAGGTCTTTCCAATTCTTGGGCCCAAAGTTAGACCAAAAACGGATAGGGGTCATTTTAAGTCCCTAGCACTAAAGTCATCTACTTACTCATTAGCTCTTACTTCATCTTATCACTTTTATTTAACCTCTAGTCAGAATAAGCTAATTTGACTGGTGTGCCATTCCACAGCAGACAGAAACAGAAAGCACCAAAAAGTGTGGGTCAGGAAAATGGAGGCAAGGAGGCATTCAATCATAGTGAGGTATGATCACTACATAAGTGACAGCTGAACATCCTTAACTTTGAGGGATAAAAAAGGGGAAAAAGAACCATCTAGCACATTAAATATCCATGATAATTATTCTGAGTCATTAAGAAAATAATTTATATTTCATATTAAAAGGTAGGAAACGTCATAACATTTTTGAAATGTTTATCCCAATTGTTTAACTTTTTAATGTTTTCATATTTGAATGGTAAACCCTCAGTAATCTTTTAAAATGCACCTATTGGAAAACATTTCTCCCTGTATCTGGCCCCAGGAGTATTAAAATAGAAGGTCAGTGTCCTTTGAAATTTTAAAACTTGTTTTAAATTTTTGTCACTTATAGCTTTACTAGGTTGAGTTTTTTAATCTGTTGCTGATATTTTATGTTGGGTTTGTAAAAATTGTAATGTTGAGAAGTATGTGTGTATAAATAGTGGTAAAGAGACTTTTTCTTAAATGCATTTAAAAAGGATCATATGAAAATTAAAGTTACTTCAGCAAAGCATGATCAAATGTCTGTGTACCTCGGTTATGATTTAAAACGAAACACAGGATTGCAAATTTCTTAAAGGCATACTTGTACAAAATGTTTTTATTGAACATGTCATCTAATTTGTTGCAATCATTCTCAGACATAGTTTATTGTAAAATAGAAGTATGAAAAGAAATACGAAAGCAATATTCAGTCATAATACTAAATTTCAGATTAGAACATTATTTTTGTTAAAATTAGAGTCCATTTTGAGTGAATTGAATATATCCATTTAAATTTGAAAATTATATTATGTTAGGTCATTTTTAAATGCTTTAAATTGCCAATTCCAGAAGATGGATAACAATTTCATTCCTGATGGCAATGAATTTCCTTCTTCTGAATTTTTTTAATAGGTGCACTAGGCCTTCCAATGAGGGGGATGAGCAACAATACCCCTCAGTTAAATCGCAGCTTATCACAAGGCACTCAGTTACCGAGCCACGTCACGCCAACAACAGGGGTACCAACAATGTCACTTCACACGCCTCCATCTCCAAGCAGGTATTTATTGATGGACCAGAATATTTCTCAAAATGTATCTTTGTAGAATAAGCAAGCTTTTTTAGTTTTTTTTTTTTTTTTTTTTTTAATAAGGTAACTAAATGGTTCAGTGCCTTTCACTTAGGAAAAGAAAGTTGATAACCCAATGCTCCTTTTATTTTATTGCAAATTGATAAGTCTACGATAAGATATTTTTACCTTGTAGCTGTCGTACTGGTTGTCAACTGGGTGGGTATCCAGGGTTAATCACCAACTGGGGGGCTTTTTCAAAAGTCAGCTCTCTTCCTCCACAGAGGATGTGCAATTTAAAATCACTCCTCAGATAATTCTGATTATTGTTCCTTCATCACTAGTGAGAATAAAAGAAAACAGATTACTTAAACTATGCATATTAGTATAAAGGAGATAGAATGACATTTGGAATGAAATTATTCTAATATATATGTGAAATACATTTGTATTATTTTATGTCATAGTCACACTAAAGAGCTATAACGACCAGACAGAATAATTCAATTAATAAAAATTAGCAATGCAATTTGAAAGTATATTTGCTTTTTCTAGGATTAGAGCAATTGATTATTTAAAGAGAATTTTAATGAGTAATTGTAGAGAGCTTATTTAGTATAATGGACTTCTTTTTCAGGGGTATTTTGCCTATGAATCCTAGGAATATGATGAACCACTCCCAGGTTGGTCAGGGCATTGGAATTCCTAGCAGGACAAATAGCATGAGCAGTTCAGGGTTAGGTAGCCCCAACAGAAGCTCGCCAAGCATAATATGTATGCCAAAGCAGCAGCCTTCTCGACAGCCTTTTACTGTGAACAGGTAAGATGTTTATTGATACTGTGTATAATTGTCTTTCTGGGTATTTTCAAATTTGCCTTTTCATATTCGACATTCTGTTCTTGAGTCATGGCTTCTGTCTCATAAATGTGTTTCATCATATGTTTATGACCAGACATTCTCTAAGTTACACATCACAACTTTAACTTCCCCAAACTAAAGATATGTTCTTTTGAAAATCAGTTTGATTTTAGAAAACACATTAAAACTTTTTGTTGCTGTTGGAAGAGGATTGTTCTTTGGTTGCCACAAGGCAGATTTTTTTTTTGATGTGCCCTTCTTCTATTTAATGAGGCTGGTTACTTATTTAGTAAGAGTTCCAGACTTACGAATGGGACTGGAGACATGTTTGACTATTACGCCTTGCTCCATTTATGCTTTGGTTAAGTACCTTTTTAACCAAAATTCAATTTTGTGCTTTGGAGAGACTTAATGGCCAAAGACTTTTTAAAACTACATCTATAAGTATTTGAAAATTATGTCTTGTCCTGATATTTAAAACAAAAAGATGAGCTATTGTGCTTTTTTATTATTTTTTGCACTATTCATTGCATATACTATTATGCAAATAATAACAGTATGAAGACCAATTATCCTTTATGTTAGGATTTTTAAGCTGTTTAGATAATTTATATGAGAATTAGGTCTACAATAAAAGGCCTTCTTCCTTGCAAAAATAGCATTTAAGTTTGTCAGGTTTTTTTTTTTTTTTTTTTAACGAGGAACTCTAGAGGGGAAAAGGAACTTGATTTAGTTGCTATCATCATACCCATTTATTTCACTCTAGTACTTGTAAAAACTAAATTAAAATAGGTTATTAGCACATTTCCTGTTTAATCTTCATCCCATAAGCTCTAATTCTTGCTTTTATTTAGACTTATGAGTATTTCTTTTATAATTTTACCACTTTTAATTTTTTAAGTTATTCGTAAAAGGTTATCAAAGTTCTCATCTCGATAGCTTCCTATTTATATAATATTTCTTGGGCTTTATCATATCTTTCTGCATTCTTGTAGGTACTGTTCATTGATCAAATATATATTTAAACTTTTGTCTGTATATTTTTTCAAATTTTAATTGTTTTTAAAAAATACTTTATGTATAAATTGTCGAGGAAACGTGGGTGTCTAAAACTCTGCTTATTACCCTTGATGTTGTATTTATTATAGAATGTTTTCATCTTTTAATACTTTTTCAGTATTTGAGGGTACCTTATTAGCAGCAGTTCTAACACGCAATTAAAATAACAAAAATTTCTATTGGCTTTCTTACTCTCTAGAGCATTATTGTTTCACCAGCTACATATTTTATGAAAATATTGTTTGGCCATAGTTAGTTTTAACAGATTTAAGCAAAACACACACACACACACACAGACACACAAAATCCTGTTATTTTCAAACAGTTTAACCCTACTTATAATAGATACACTGTCTCTTATCGGATAATTTGTTGTTAAAGTTGCATACTTTCATTGTAGAATTTTCATTAATTCTTTTTGAAATTCTTAATTGCTTCTGGCCTTGATTTAAGTTCAGTCTTGTTTGTTGTTTTTGTTTTCCTGTGTTTAGGCTAGTGCAAAAAAGGGAGGCATTTGTAACTGTTTACCAGGTACCAATTGTGCATTAATTTGGAATTGAGGGCACTACTTAAATATTTTTTTTCTTTTAAGTAGCTGAAAAATAAACTATATTTAGATAAGAATGACGTGTTTTGGAACACTAAATTCAGTTAAAGAAAAGCACCATTTAATTCAAGTCAACTAAATATTTATTGAGTGCTTGTTATATCCTCCTGGACACTCAGGGCAGAGAATGCAAAGATGAATATGTCATGGACTCTCTCATGAGGAGAGGACATAGTGTATGAAAAAGGATCTTTTATGAAAGGTGACAGTAGCATGCTTTCCCAGTAGCAAAAGAAAAACAAGAGTTCAGGAATAATAGTTATACACTAAAGTGCAGTTTTGAGGTTAGTTCTGCCAGTTTATCCAGTATGTTGACTTTGCAAGTACACAAAACAGTACCCTTAATCTCTGTTTTCCTCAAAACTTATAAATTATTTGTTTTTTGCTTTTTAATTTGTATAAGACATTTTGGTACTCTTGTTCATGGAAGGACTTAGGGAAGTTTTTAAATAAAATTAAAGATTAAACTTAGAAAAAATAGAATTAGTATTTGTTTTAAAACATATTGTTGTTTTATATGAGGAGATCAAAAGTATATACTTTTGTTTTTCTTCATCCGAAAGTTAGTGTTCTTACTGTATATCTAAAATTATTTTCTATGTACCCAGTATGTCTGGATTTGGAATGAACAGGAATCAGGCATTTGGAATGAATAACTCCTTATCAAGTAACATTTTTAATGGAACAGGTAAGCTTATTCTGAAGCTAGTACCCTATAAAAATATGGTAGATCTTTGAAATATAAAGCAATTGAACATACTGCTCTTAGAATAAATATTACAGGATTTTTTTTGGGGGGGGGATTAAAATGTAGAATTTAATTTAGTAAGATTTTCGTAGGCATAGAATATAATTCAGTGAACAGTTGAAAGATTTAAATATATTTTTTACTTGGCATGATAATGGCATAATGTTATAATATAAGTATTATTTCCTTAACACCTAGAGGATCCTAAACATTAACAGTATATATTTATGCCTCAGAGTCTTTTGCTTCAAGAGCTTTTCCCCTCAATCCTGTCACCTGCCGTCTAAACTAGGTTGGGTAGTATGGCATTCTGGTTAGAAAGACTCAGATTGAAGAAATCTTTAAAATTACGTGGATCACTTATAATTTTTTAATAGTTTTAATACTACTAATTTTGGCATTTAACCCTTACGAAGTTTTTATCCAGTTTTATGTGTGAAATTCAGAATTTAATTATATGGAAAACCAATTCTGATTTTGACAGTGAAGAATTCCTGCAGTCTGTTGGTTTATTTTATCAACTGTTTCAGACCAAACGGGAGGCTTTGTTACTATTCTGATTTGGGTTTCACCTTCTTCTACCCTTGCTTCCAGAGAAAGGAAATAAAGGATGTTGTTATGGTCATAGGAGCCAAATGAATACGATTGTTGAGAGAGAAATGTATGTAAAGGAAGTAGAAGGTGAAAGAATGATGAGTGAAATGGAGCTATGTGGAAGCACGAGAGATTTAGTAATGAAATGTCATATGTGGCTAAGGGCTTTTTATTTTTAAATGTTATTGTGTGTTTAGCAGCATAAATTGATCAAGTGAAATTTTAAATTGTCAAGTTTTAGCATTTGAAAATTATAGTATTGTGTTCAAGATGTTAAAATAATATGAAGTATTATTTTAATATGGACCATAAAGTAACTGTCTGACAGTGCCATCTTATATTCTGAATTATGGTTTCATACAGTTCTGTAAATTCTAGAATTATTTTTAAAATGCAGTTTTAACTAAGTATATTTTAAAATAGGAAAATTGTTTCTAAGTCTTTTCCTAAAACTATAAATTGGGGGATTTATTAACTTTTTTAAGTTAAAAATATTCTTGATTAATATATGGCAATTTTAAATTCCATCCTAGAGGATCTGAAAATGTATATTAAAAGTTGTTATATATTTGGAGTTTGTAATTAATTTGTAATCAAATAATTCAAGAGAGATTACTGTATAGATTGAAACTATAAATTGTTAATTTTTGTCTTGTTCATATAAATATTAAAATTCAAAATTCATAAACTGCAATTTGTTTAAAAACAGTGGGTATAATTCGTTTTACCTTTTACCCTTCATAATTTTAAATTGTTAACTAACTTGGAATGTCAACAGAGTGTATTGTTTTTCCGTCAGCAAAGTAATCTTGAGATAATAGTTTTCTCTCCTGAGATTCTTTTAATTATGAAACTTGGAGACAAAATTAACTGGAAAAAAGGGCAAAATAAATTGAAAATGGTCATAAAACACTAGATGAAATAAAAATTAAAGAAAAGCTATAGTGCAGGCTAAAACCAAAGTAGAAAATTAAATCCTTTAAAACTTTAAATAAAACAAGATTTTAAGAATAATAGAATAATAAAAGTTAAGAAATCAAGGAAATGATTAAAATAGGCAAAGTAGAAATGTTGGGTTAAATTTTAACTTTTAAAAGGAAGAGAGCTGATTTTTTAAAGTTTAAAAGAACAAAAATAAATTTATTCATTTAATATATATTTATTGAGCGCCTACTGTGTAATAGGTAATATAAACTTTGGGCTTTACATCATACCCTCATGCTTCGCATGCATTCACCAGACATGGGAACCCTATTTACACCCCCAACTGCAAAACACACACATTCACATATGCATGCATACACATTTGTGTATGGAATCAATAGACCACAGGACAGAAGCCCTTAAGACTTCTGCTTCTACTGCCAATACCTCAGATATGACTACGGCCATTTGCAGGCGGTACTCTCATTCTCACACCTGTATATAACTGAAGCTCCAAGCATTCCAGATGCAAACTCTGCTTTTGCACATAACGAAAAGAGCAGTTACATCACAATAGTCTCTCTCTTGCTAGCTAACAAGCTGTAATTTTAAAGTACCTTCTTTCACAGGAGAAATAACATATTCCTTATTCTCTATCTTAAGTCTCCAAAATTTGAGATTTTGATTACGCTACTTACGTATTGCTTTGCTGAATTGTTTATGAAATTCTTTCATGTGAAATCAATCCACAAGTATTTATTGTGTGGAAGAGAAAAAATTACATCACTGGTATAGCGCTGTGTGTTATTTAGGACGAAGGTGCTGTCATTTTATATTATGTTGGTCTTTAATAATCTGTTTAAAATGTTTGTAGAATCAATAACTAGTGTTCTTTCTTATTTAGATGGAAGCGAAAATGTGACAGGATTGGACCTTTCAGATTTTCCAGCATTAGCAGATCGAAACAGAAGGGAAGGAAGTGGTAACCCAACTCCATTAATAAACCCCTTGGCTGGAAGAGCTCCTTATGGTAATTAAGTTTTTAAATGATGGTCAATGGAAAGTTTCCATTGCATACACACACACACAATTTGTTAGAGTTGATATATACAAAGTTCTTTTTCTTCCCAGAATAGTATCTTAGCATTTTGGGAAAACTTAGTTTGTACAGAAACCCCAAAAGGAAGTCTTCATTGGTATTCAGAAGTTATTTTCTTTTGTCAGTTCTGCCTTAATATACCTTAATAATTATATTGTGGTCTGCCTTTTTTTTTTTTTCATCGATCACGCATTTTTTAAAAGAACACATTCTTGCATTCCTAGAGATTAATAATGACTGACCATCCAGTAAAGATTTTTTCTAAGCCAGTTTATTAACCTCCACACTAATGACATTTGGGTCAGATAATTCCTTGTAAATGTGGGGCTGTCCTGTGCATTATTGAATGTTTAGCAACATCCCTAGCTTCTGCCTATTTGATATCAGTAACACCCCCTGTCTTCCAACCTTCCCCCATTGTGACAAGTACAGATGTCTTCATACATTGACAAATATCCCAAGGGAGAAAAAATTGCCTCTTGTTGAGAACCACTGCTTATAGGTCATGTATAATTTATGTAGACTCTCGGTCACCGTTAATACCCCTTTCTTACTGTCTCTAATAAATAAGATATCTGGCTAAGACAAGGTAAATGAAAAGAAGTGGGGGGGGGCGTGAAACATGCAGTAATGATTTTAGACATGAAAATTATGTAAGAGCAATGTAGCCATATTGTTTTTATCTTTTACACCTATTTATTTCTTTTTGGGAGAACCTGATAGAGACCAGTAGCAGAAACAATGAATTTAGAGGGATCAGTTCATCACTTTTATAACGGTTTTTCCCATTTTCAGCTTAGAAGGATTTCTATGCCTTTTAGAATATGAATACAAATAACAATATGTCAAGAATGGAAAAATTAATTGTTCATATTCTAAAGTTTTTAAATCACTCTTCCAAAAATAAAAATATGATCTGCCCTGGAAGTTGAGTACCTAGCTACTTGATTCTCAGTTCAGACTCTAATATTTTTAACCTTTCCTCATAGGTCCATTTTTTCATCCCTTTAATCATTCCCGTTGCTCTCCTTGGACCATCTCTAGTTTCTCCATATCGTTCTTGAATTGTGGAGCCCCATACTGGATATTGTTCTCCAATAAGGGCCTGACTAATGCCAAGTATAGTGGGAGGATTACTTCCCAGTTCTTGCATGTTTTACATCTATTTCATGGAATCCAAGAAAATCTGAAATAATATGGAGTTGTTTTATAATTGATTGCAATTTGCTCACTCTGTAAGTCACTTTCAAGTAGAATACTGACATGTTCTTTTAAAATTTATTTTGTTCCTTTGTATTTGACAATTAACTGGTATCAGTAATAGCTAGTCAAATATTTAAATCAAGTTTTTAAACCAAAAATGTTAATAATGATTACTAATATCAAATTATATTTTTAAACATCTGTATATGACATTAGATTAATTATAGGATTGCCACTTCTTTCTCTTGTATTATTTTGTATATTAAGTTATTAATCAGTATACAAGAACTTTAGTTCTTCATTGTTACCCTGAATACTAATTTTTTTGAAATATGCTTTCATAGCAAAATGAGAATCTTTTTGGTATATTCTCATGAGGAAAGTTAACTTTTTATAATTTATAGCAAAATATCATAAATATCAATTGCAATTCTCTGGATTATTTTCATTACATAGTTGGAATGGTAACAAAACCAGCAAATGAGCAATCCCAGGACTTTTCAATACACAACGAAGATTTTCCAGCATTACCCGGTTCCAGCTATAAAGATCCAACATCAAGTAATGATGACAGTAAATCTGTAAGTAACTGAGAATTATATATGTGAGTGATGTAGTTTTTTCCCTTCAGACTTCTCTTATATTAACAGTTTTATCAACTGTATTAAGGACATATTAAATACTATTACAAAGTTGTTTATCTTGAATATCTGTAATTAACTTCTGAAGAATATGGAAAAGCTTTATAACTTAGAAGATAGCCTATTTTTTTCCTATTTCATATAGGTTTGCAAATTTCTGTTGAACTTCTCAGAGTTAATTTAGACTTTTATTGTAGTCCCTGTCAGCTGGATCCCATGAAGTTTGATATTATAGCCTTCTAAGGAGCTGTGTTTTTCTTGAGTAAGTTTTCTCCTTGAAGAATCTTTATACACATTTTTATTCCTGTGTTGATTCAGCCAACTCAGCTTCCTCTTTCTGACTTAACGAATATGTTTATTTCTTCCACATTTCGCTGAAAATAACTTTTTGTGTGTGACGGGAGTTTGTATATCATTAAAATAATTAATAAAGAAGAATATTGGGTAAGAATTAAAGTAAATATGAATTTTAAAAGTGCATATATTCTGACTTATCCTGTATATTTTTATGATATTTTAGGTAATATACTATGTTTAGTAGTTTCTCTTATAAATGAAAGTATTGAAGAGTAGATCTTCAAGTGTATTCCAAAGCATAAAGTACTGAGATGATAGATAGATAGATAATATATTTTATCCGTGACTGAAGATCTGAGATGAATAAGAATATTTTCCATATATTGCTTGTTCTTTAAATACTCAAATTGATATCATACAGGACTTAATTTATATACCATGGCACATTTGTGGAAACAAAAAAATTTCATGTAGGCCTTGAAAAACAGGTAATAATTTACTACCAATTTAAACATAATAAAGAATGAATAGAAAGTTACTAATATATGAACTTGAAAATTTTTACACTTAACACATTTTAATGTTAAATTTAATTTTTTTTTTTATGTTAGAATTTGAATACATCTGGCAAGACAACTTCAAGTACAGATGGACCCAAATTCCCTGGAGATAAAAGTTCAACAACACAGAATAATAACCAGCAGAAAAAAGGGATCCAGGTGTTACCTGATGGTGGGACTCTATAAAATATGTCAGTGATGTTATAGAATTCATTTTCTGTACTTTTCATCAAAGAAAAATGACCACGTTTTTCTTATTCAGGTCGGGTTACAAACATTCCTCAAGGGATGGTGACGGACCAATTTGGAATGATTGGCCTGTTAACATTTATCAGGGCAGCAGAGACAGACCCAGGAATGGTACATCTTGCATTAGGAAGTGACTTAACAACATTAGGCCTCAATCTGAACTCTCCTGAGTAAGTTTTTTTCTTCCACATTTATGTATAATACCTCCCTGCACACTTGCAGTTTTTAATATCTTGTCATTAAATTATATCACCTGCTGCCACTCATTATTGCTGTTATCTACTGACTCTTTGGGTCATTCCCTCTCATATTAGCTCCTGGATCAAAATCCTGAAATCTCAGGTCCTTGAATTTCTCTTCAAAAATCTTGCCTTTTACCATACCTCACCTGTTCACTTCTTTAGTCGTCCTTTTGACCTTGCCATTAATAGTCACTGTAGTTTCTCTGTAATTTTAAGTCTGTCCATCCCACTTTCTGTTTTCTGTCTCTCTCCCTCTGGTACTGGCTCCTGTTATCATTCAACTCCATTGGGACTTTCAATTGATGCTTTTACCTTTTTGTTGTTCCTCGACATGCCTATCTCTGTTTCCCCACATGAAGTCACTTCTTATTAAGTTCAGTGGTCAGTCATACTGCCCATTACATATATCCTTGACTATTTTGCCCTCTCTTGTTTTGTCATACTTGGATGGCAAAAACTAACCCTGGTTATATTTCCGCCTATTCCATTTTTGATGTTTGCTACTGACCCTGGTTAGAGGAAAACACATAACTTCACTGATGATAAATTTATGTCAGGAACCTCAATAGTGGGACTTTAATTTTGCCAAACATAATTAGTGCTGGCATGCCTAGTCCAGTCATTCTTTTTGTTCTCCTATGCAGCTGTTTTATACTTGCCTATTCAAACCCGTAATTCTTTTCCCCTGTTCTTACTCTCACATGATGACGTTGTTTATTTCTGCTTTACTGAGATTGAAGCAGTCAGAAGAAAATGTCAGCCTAGTCCTCTCACCAAATCTAATTACTTACTACCATCTGTACCCCCCCCTTATTCTTTCTTGTCTTCTACCCTCTTGCCTTAGTTAATCCATGCTTTCACAATTTTTTGCATTTTGTTGGATTATTTCCCTCAACATACAAACAAGTTATTACTTTTTCCATATTAAATACTTTTTCATGATCTGACTAATGATCCCCATTTCTTTATTCTTCTTTGAAGCAAAATTCAAAAGAGCCATCTCTATCTCTTATTTGTCTTTTCCTAGTCTCCATTAGAACACAGAATTTTAGTTAAGATTTTGCCCCATTACACTAAAACTGTTGTCGTCAAGGTCATCAAATGGCCTCTGTGTTATTAAATTCAGTGGTCACTTCTAGGAACTTATCCTTTTTGACTTGTCAACAACATTTGACATAATGGAATCATTTCTGTGTTGCATCTCACTGCTTTTAACTGCTACCACCCTGATCACCATCCTTTCTTGCCTGGATTACTTTATTAGCCAATCACTAGGTATCCTTGATCTTCCCTGTACCCCTTCACAATCTCTTCTTTATACAGTAGCCACGACAATTCTTTTTGAATAAGTTAACTGACTACTCAATACTCAATAAGGGTTTTCAGTTTTGTTATGATTAAAAACCCAAAATCTTTACAGGCCTCCTAATCTCTATAGGCATGTTCTGTGTTTCTCTCTTACCCCTGCCTCAGAAGCTTCTCCCTTTGTTCACTCTGCTCCAGTTTCACTGGCCTTCTTAGTGGTCCTCACAGATGTCAGTCATATGCTGCCTTAACTTGTTCTAGCAGTTTCCTCGGACTAGAACAGTCTTTGCCAGATAATTAATTCCCTTACATCTTTCAAATCTTTGTTCATATCTGACCTTCTAAATAAGACCTAACCTAACTACCTTATTTAATTATGCAACTAATTTCCCCTCGCTACCTCTCTACTAATGTGGAATATTATTTATTTATTGTACAAATTGTTTTTGTCTACCTCTCTCCAAATCTACCATCCCCAAACAAAAAGTAAGTTTCATGTTGTTAGTGATCTTTGCTTTGTTCACTGATATATCCCAAGCACCTAGAAAAGTGCCAGGCATATAATAGGCATTCAAACATGAATATTTGGTGAATTTGAACTTTTGCTTTTAATACTTACATATAAATGGAAAGTAATTTTACTTGGGAGCATGGTATTAATGAATTTAAAGCATTCCGAGTTGAAGTAATTTTTTCATATGTATATATAAATCTTGTATCAGTTTTCTGCTGTATGTATATAACTCATAGTAAACCCAAGAAAGGAAATTAGAACTAAAAATGCTAATTTTACATTTGAAGTAATTGGTATTCCTGATTTCCTGAACTAAAATTAGATATCTTTTTTGTACTTTGGACTTCAGAGTGTTTTTTTTCCCCCCTTATTCAGAAATCTCTACCCCAAATTTGCATCACCCTGGGCATCTTCACCTTGTCGACCTCAAGACATAGGTAGGAGAATATATTTGTGATCAGACCTTTTTAAAAATATATTTGTAACTGAGAATCAGTTAATAAGGCTTTTTTCATTTTATTATCCAGACTTCCATGTTCCATCTGAGTACTTAACGAACATTCACATTAGGGATAAGGTGAGTGTAGTTTATTATTCTACTCAGTCAGCATGAATTTATCTTTTTCAGGTGCTATTTTCCCAGTTTAGACAGCATAATATTTTTGAAATAATTCGCAGTGGTCTTGGGTATGCTTTCTCATGTTCATTCAGTTATATATAACAATTTTATTTCTATTTTTGTTTGTCATCTTAATGTTTTGATGAGTTCCTGGGTTATATTTTTCAATATTTTTTTAAAAAACAGCATTAAGACTGGTAAATATTCTTATAGTTATAAAAAGATTTTTCTTTACAAATAGTACAGATAGTGTTTTTAATGGAACTTTAAATATTTAAAACTGTTACTTTGGCTTTTTTTTCTTTATTTTTTTTTCTATTTTTTAATTACCTAAAATTCTAATTAATACAATAACTATTAACAAATAGGGTTAATCTTTTTTTTTTTTTTTTTTTAATCAGAACAGAA
>NW_006443138.1:7717486-7739018 GCF_000325575.1 Pteropus alecto
ATATAATATCATAACTATTAACAAATAGGGTTAATCGTTTTTTTTTTTTTTTTTTAATCAGAAAATTTTAAACATTTGCTTTAGGGGAAAGTTCATTTTTGTTACCAATTGTATCTAGATTTTGGCCTTGTGAGAGAAGAGTATAATCTATTAAAATTGTGTATTTGTGTTACTCATGTGTATAAATGTCTAATGTAAATAACAGTATTTTGCATCTGTACCATGTAGTTGTATAGTCAAATGGATGTTGATGTTGTGGACAGCCAAGTAAAGAGAGATATTTCTCTTTATGTCTTTCAATACTGGGTAGGTGGAAAATAAGAGCTGTTAGCTAGAGAGAGCTAGTTTTTTTCTATTTTTGGATCATGATTTGCTGCCACCTCCACTGTAGTGTTCTTTTGCTCCAAATACCTAAGGGTTCTAGAACCATTTCTTATGCCAATTTAAGCAATACTGGTTTAGGAGAATTTGATACATTTGGGACTGACCACTACCTGAATGGGGATAATATGAATAGAGAGAAAAATTATATTCAGAGAGTGCATAACAGTTAGGTAAACATTTAGATACAGGATTAAGTAAAGAGATAAAAGTATTTTCATTTTGGTGAGCTTTTAATAAAACTTTATCTTAATGGGAGAATTTGAAACTGTTGAACTCACTTATGTTTTATAGTTTGATAGATAATTATGTTTCTGCTTTGTGGAAGGACATTTAAAGCAGTCATCTTTTAGTCATTCATTTAAACAAACTAAAGAGCAAGCGCTTTATTATTTTTATACTTAACGTCTATGATTTGCTAAAAATTTATAACCAACTGATTTGTGAATCCCTGCCAGATGTAGATTCAGTTAACATTTCCTGTAAGTCTTCTATGTATTAGACACTCTACAAGGTGCCTTCCAATGCAACCACGTATTTAATTTCATTTTCATTTTTAGTAACCCTTATAGATGTCATTGTCTACATTTTATAATTGAAGTTCAGGTACATTAAATAATTTGGACCTGGCCTATTAGTAAGTAATGCAACTAGGTCTTGAATGTAAGTCCTGCATCTCTGAGCACAGGGTTCCACTGCTACTGCCACCTTGGGTAATTAATAAATCCCTCAAGTAAGATAGTCACCATTTGAACTTGCTTAGTTTTTATGTAGCTTTTTTACCTATTAGGACATAAAATAGATGTACCAGAAATAATTGTTAAATGACCTTAGTCATTTAAATGATAACACTCCCATAAATAATGAAACTCTCCTTTAGAGTTGTAACTACCTGTGTAATCATGTAATAACAGTTATCTGCTACAGAGAACAGTTTCTGTTTCTCTTCCTGTTTTTATTCTAATGGTAGCAATTATGTTAGGATTTTTAAACTCGCTTTACATTTCCAAATAATTTATTTATCTTTTCCAGCTGGCTGCAATAAAACTTGGCCGATATGGAGAAGACCTTCTCTTCTATCTTTATTACATGAATGGAGGAGACGTATTACAACTTTTAGCTGCAGTAGAGCTGTATGTTCAAAGTATTTTTAAACACTTTTGTATTATAGTGGATCTTGTTTATTCTGAAAGCTGCTTTTTAAAAATAATGGCTGTAGTTTGTCTTTTGTTTTAAAGTGGAACTATTTCTCCATCGAGAAATTTAAGTTGTTTATTTTTACATTTATACAGTTAATTTAGATAGAAACCTTATATTACCATGTCTTCATAATCACTGTATACATGGCGAATTTTAAATTTAAACAAATTTGTAAAAAGACAAAATCAACTTGACTAATGAATTTGCTGAATCTAATTATACATATATGAAGTATAGGATATGGTTCATAACTGTGGCTCATCTTGTGGAACCACATGTTAATGACAGTGAATTTCATTTAATAAACATCTATTAAATCACTGTACATATTTCTTATGTGTTTTGAAGTGTTGATAAAGTCCACATTCATCATCAGGAGCCTACTGGCCAACTTAAATTAGCATTAAGAAGTTGGTCCATTGGATATGTTTTTCTTCTGAGCAGTTCTGTTTTTACCTGATGCCCTAAGAAAAAAATTGTGTCATTTCTTGTATGTCCTATCGGTAACAGTTTGTTACCAGTAGTATGTTTACTAGAGAGTGAGTTGTTAGTAAAAATTTATGATGTTATGATTGGGAGACCTTTTTACAGATTTAAGTATTTTATAATATTCTTAATAACATTTTTACAAATGGTCTTGCATCAGATACTTAAATGTAAAATTCACTGTGTTGATAATAAATTGTTTTTTATTTCTCAATTGAGAATTTGTTTTTTTCCCATGTTTTCCTCTCATTTTTTGTAAGATAGCGATTGTTTAATTTATTCATAAGTAAATAAATTTATTTATTTATTTGTCCATCCATCACTGGCAATTCTGTCTCATATCTTATTTCTGTCTACAAATTTCCTCATGGTATTGGTAGGGAAGTATTTGTTTACATGGAGGTTTGTTCTACCAAAGATGGTTTTTGTAATACATTTACCTCCTTTGAATGTTACTTCCCCAGTTTACAAGTGGTGGTTAAACCTCATTGATTCTTGCATGAATTCTGATGGACATTCTTTTGGCTTATGAGAATTTAGGATCAATGAGATTTGAATAAAAATTAAAAGTAATATATTCATTAAGACTTTTTAAAATGGATATTCTGTTTTCGGCATAGTCACGGAATTATATGAATTTAAATAGTTAATTCAAATAGTGTATTTATATTTAGTTCCTTATGCAGAATAATGTAAATAGCTGGTGGGCTGTTTGTTTTAATAGATACCTCAATTTCTATTGAATATTAAGAACAAGAAAGGAGTGCAGTTTCTGTTTCTGGAACACAAAAGTATCTTTATTTGGTCTGCCTAAATTTTTATCACATTGCTCATAGAGCTTTTAAGATCTCGTTTTGTTTGCATAAAAAATTTGCTCAGTTAAATAAAGATGTATGTATTAAAGAGTGCGGGTTCGGGGCAAATTAAGAAATTATTTTCCTATATTTATTTCACTATGGTTGTGTTTAATAACAATAAAAGTTAGGATAAAGAAGCACTCATTTAATGTATTTTATGCATAATTATTTTCTTAGAAAAGTTTTATAAAATGTGAGCCACAGGAAAAAATTAATTGTCTTTTTCTCTTAAAAATTGAAGTTTTAACCGTGATTGGAGATACCACAAAGAAGAACGAGTATGGATTACCAGGGCACCAGGCATGGAGCCAACAATGAAAACCAATACATATGAGAGGGGAACATATTACTTCTTTGACTGTCTTAACTGGAGGAAAGTAGCTAAGGTATATATTTTTTTCATGTGCAAATGCAAATTCGTAAATGTGTAACTCTAGATTTTGAAAAGAAGTGACCTCTTTTATCTGTTTATATGTACCATTATATTCATTCCAATAATATGCCAGATGTTTGTTAAGTCTCTTGTCTCTACTTTCTTGGCTTGATTTAACTCTAGTCGAGTATGCAGAAACAGTTTATTTCACCCATAGTTAGAAAACTGATTGAACTTGGTAAGAAATTTTGTAATTTTTCAAAAACCTGGTAAACTTTTGAATTGTTTGTGCTACTCAGTTATAAAATAAAGATACCCCCTTGCAATATCAGTCATGTATTCTTATATTATTATTAGTTCTGATTAAGCAAGTATGAGATTTTCTTAAACCCAGTATTTAAACAGATATAGTCTTTTTAAAACACTTGCACTCATTAAAAAAAGATGCTTGAGTTTTTTAAACAGAAGAAAAATATTTCTTGACAATTCATTGAGTGATTTTTTAGTTGTTGGTTTGGGCTTTTTTTTTCCTTTGAGTCAGCTTTACTAAACTGATAAAAAGGTAAAATGTTCTAAGAAGACAGTGTAAAATGCTTACCATGTGTTTAACACACAAAAAAATTTTACATCACAAGATTTTATATAAAACTTGAAAAAAGAAATATGAAAAGATGAGCCCAACAAAGAACACCAAAACGAGACACATAAAAGAGGTTGAATTTTTATTATTATTATTTTTGGGTGTTTCTCATTGGTAAATGTCATTATTTGTCAGACCAAGTCCATATACCACTGCACACTGTTTGAGTTATTTTAACAATTCTCATTATTATGCATATCTTGATTTCAAAAGTTAGATATATGACCTAATATTTTAGTTAAATAGAAATAATTACATTATTTATAAATAGTGAATGAGACATTGTGCATGTTACCTGTTCTTTAAGAAGTATAGTGTAATAGCTATAGTCTTTGTGTCATGGATTTGAATGTAACTCCTGTTTCTGCTATTTGTCACCTTGTGCAAGTTTCCTTTCTTTATTTTTTAAATTGAAATACTTGTCTCTAAATTATCATGAAGATTAAATGAGAATACAAACAAACATTTACACTGAGTGCAGTGCTTGGCCTGTATTGAGTATTTGATACATGGGAGTAGTTGTGGTAGTTTATTGCTATTGTTTCTATCATCGTTATTACAGCTTATTACTATTTTTCTTAAGATGAAAAAATGATAATTGATTGTTGTTAGGTTAGGTCAGTGGTTCTCAAATTTTGGCTTGCATGAGAATTAGCTGGAGACATTGTTAAAACACAGATTACTTGGCCATACCTCCATTGTTTCTGATTTAGTAAGTCTGTGGATGGGACCTGAGAATTTGCATTTCTAACAAGTTCCCAGGTGATGCCAGTAATAATGCTAGTCATTTTCTGGAGCCATATTTTTGGTTCTGTAGTAGAGAAAGTATCTTTGGAGGGACAAAAAATTCTACTAGGAAATAACTGAAGTTTTCTCCATTTATTTGAAGCTTTTTGCTCAATATCATTGTAAATCACTCCAGACTTAATATATGCAAAAGGGATGGATGTTTGAAGTAGATAAATGCATAATTTTCGTTAAATTTTAGTTCATTAAGTGTGAAGAAATCGACTTATGTGAAAAAAATTAGTTTTCTAGAGAACTAAGTTCTCTCCATAAATTTAAATATTCAGAAACCACTTGAACATTAATACCGCACCTATATTTTCTCACAAAAGCAATTCCTCAGTCAGGTAAATGTCGTTTTAAAGAAAATTGTGTGTGTGTGTGTGTGTCTGTGTGTGTCTGTGTGTGTCTGTGTGTGTCTGTGTGTGTCTGTGTCTGTCTGTCTGTCTATTTGTCTTTCTCCCTCTTTCTGTATAAAATAATAATTTTATCCAGTTTTATCCCATAGCTCCAGTATAGTTGAGCTTTTGTATTGACCTTTACCTTTAAAATGTTTAGCAGCAAAGTAGGAAAATAAAATTGGGAAATATCATTAAACTTCCCTAAGAAATCTCTCTTGAGATAGTTTGCTGACACTGTTTAACAGAATTATTTTCATAGTGATGAAAGCAAGCAGAATTATTAGTTTCTATCAAATATCAAATTATTTTGCTTATATTAAAATACAAATTCATAAACAATAAATTTTTTACAATGATTTCTGAGTATATTTTTTAAGGTTGTTTTCAGTGTTTTCTCAGAAACTAGATAATAATTAAGAAATTTAGTTCATTCATAGTCTGTTAACAGACTTCATCATACTACAGAAAATCCATTAAAATGCCTTGTCTCCAGTTAACTTCAAAGTTAACTTTAAAGTCCCCACCTGTAAAGTAGGTGTGGCTTATTTACTATGCACAGGTAAAGAACATGCGTTAAGTAGCTACAACTCATTGTAAGAGGCCTACAGTATGCGTTAGTATTACAAGTAATAGCTTAATGTTATCATGGTAATCGTGAAAAGTATTGACCTGATTAGACCTTAATCAGGTCTCCCCATTCAGAATATCTCATATGAGGTTCTTTGTCTTTTGCAAATCACTTAATATTTTCAGAGAAATGAAGAATTGTAATATTAAGGGATTCGGTGATTTAAATTAGAAGTATTTCTTATCCCCTTAAAATTCTGACTCTTGAGTTCTAAGATGCAGCCCCTTATTTGTTTAAAGAATTTTACATAAGTCCATAATGTATGTACATAAACATTTTGACACTATATTTGCTTATTTTCCCCTTTTAGATAATCTTGACTCGTCAACAGGCTGTGTAGTCTGTCCTGTGTAATTTAGCTGGAACTACTCAATATCCCACTAGTTAAAAATTTGTGGTCATTCAGATAGTGTGTATAATCTTAATGAGTAAAATTTTTGAAACAATTACATCTACAGAGAATTTTTAGGCAATGGAGGCTGCCTTGTTATCAATAGCTTCTCAAACTTAAAGACTTAAAAAATTTAAGAATTCTTTCAACCTGACTTCACCTTGTGGGTCCAACATTGAATAGGATTTTTAATGCTTAGGATTTTTTATCATAATATCAGATTATAATATATCTGATACAAATGTGATTTTTTTTCTTTTCCCATTAACTTTACTGGTACACTTCAATACATCTTTATACTCTAATCAGTAATATGTACTTTTCTTCAAAGTAAAAATTATTTCTAATAACTATAGTTAAGATAGTTTGCTACTTCCTGAAATTTAGTGAAGATTTATCATAGTTAAGAGAAAACTGATAGTTTTGAGAATTTGAGCAAACATTTCTGCAGTGTATGTTTCTCTGTGAAATTAGATCAGTGATGACATTAATGCTTTTGTAGTAATTTATTTGACCATTTGAGTCCAATGCAAATATTTCAATTTTGCTTCACAGTAACTTTTTGAGAGTATGTAACCTAATTTTAATAATACAAAAACTAAGACATTAAAGTTAATATTTTTTAAAAGTATCTAGAACTCTTTCTGGCCTTTTAAATCATTAAACTATAAAAATCTTTTTTCCATTAAAGCAAATATATACATAGACCTTCTAAATACCTAATCTTTGAATATTTCAAAAGTTAGGTGTTCTCTTCCTTAAAGAAATTAAGAAAACTTGTGTTTAGTAATTCATCAGCCATTAATTATACACCTGCTACAGAGCTAGCACTATTCTAGGCAGTAGGTAGTGATATACAAAACAGACACCCTTCTTGCCTGTAGATTATACAAAGGTATGTATGTGTGTTGTGTGCGTATATATAACATAAATGTGTAAAAGAGATGTTATCAACAATCAAAGTGAGGTAACAGACACCAGTGTGTTGTAAGCTTTATATTTTTTAATAATACAAGTACATAGAAAACGGAGGGAGGAGAGGAGATGTAAAAATGGAAGGCAATTTCTGAAACTCAGATATATAAGGTCTTTGGGATTTTCTTAATTATTACATTAAAATATTTATGCTCTCTAAATTTAAACTGATTTTTTTTAACGTGTAGGGGGAAAATGTATGAATTGATGAAGTTACCCTAGTTTAAATTCTAATAATAGAATGTAAGTTCACCAGTGTACAATAACAAGGTCAAGATAATTGAACAAAATTTTAATTTTTATAACTTAGAAGATAGTGGGATATATGATTTGTCACAGTTACAAGTAGACTTTTTACTCTATAACTACACATAGTTTAGAACTAAAATGCTAATTTTAATTTCTAAAGAATGATAATACAAGAAGACATTTTCTTTACTAACTTGGATATTCATCTTCAAGCCAGGCAATACAATTCCTTTAAAGTCTAGACAGAAAGAAAGAGAGTGATGCTTATTACACAGTGCATCAGGGAGGGCTATGGTGATTGCAGTGATGATTCTGGTCTGGTGTTTGCTAGTTTTTACTGACAAGCAAAATAACCACTGTACCTTACTCTGTCAGTCCTATAAAGTAAACCTTTTTAGATTTAAAGTCATCACAGTGTGCCTTCTTTATAAACATTTGTCAGTGGACTGAATTTTTTCAACATTATTTCTGGATAAGGGTTATAATGAAGTGAATACTTTGGATGTTGGGCTAGAAATATTAAAAATAATGTGTTGTACTAGAAAAGTCATGGGCTTTTGTGTCACATCTAATCCTGGATCTATCTGATACTTATACGACTTGGGCAAGTTACTTGTGAGCCCATATTCTTCAGGTACAAAATGAAGATAATATCTAATTATAGAGTTACTATAAAGATTAGAATAAAATCAGCTATATCTCTAGTTCTGACACATATTAGGCTTTCAGTAAGTCATACCTGCTATTTCTATAATTATTAATATAATATCCTTAAATTTCAGGTACTTGGTTTTATATCTCAAAATTTAATCATTATGACCTAGGTTTTTATTTTAATTAGTGAAATTTTCCCTTAATTTAATATTGGAAACATTCATTATAGAATCAATTCGAAACAAGACAGATAAGGTAAAATATGGTGCTAATATTATTTGTTGGCTTTCTTTAATATATAATACATATTAAGGTTTATAATTTTTAAACGAGATTGAGATAGTTTGTGCTAATTGAATGCAGATTGTAGAATTAGTGATTTTAGAACCTCTTGCTCTTTGGATTTACAAAGTATGTTTTTGTTTTAATATGCAGTTATATTCTGCATCTCTCTTTGATCTTAGTTGAGTGAAGAATTGGTTTCACTATTCTTAAATTTTAACACTCATGAAGTTAATGTAGTACTTTGAAAGTTTAGTTGAAATGAGCTATGTAGTTCATCTTCAAATGTGCCTACATCAACCACTGCCTGGTTTTGGGTGGCAGTTACATCTTTTCAGGGTTTGGGGTTTGTTACATGAGAAGTGTGGAGCTGTGTAAGTTTTAAGTTCATCGTTTTCCCCAGATTTTAATGAGATTAGAATAACTTTTTTTAAAATAAGACAAAGTGGAAAATTCTTTATTTCTATACCTTTTCTATGAAGATAAACTTTTAGGTTGTATACTTCAATGAAGAGGCTTCACTTTAAATATTTTATGATTTTCTGTGTTTTTTATTGGCAGTATAGCAGTTGCCACTTAAAACTTATTTTTGAGCAAAAAAAAAAATAGAATGTATTTTATAAAATAGGTGTTTATGAGAGGTCTCTGACTGACATAGAAAGTGTATTTTACCTATCAGGTAGAAACTACAGCACATTACTTTTATTCAAGCTGTACTTTACTTAAGGGAAAAAAGATTGGTATATCTGAGTCTGTTCATTCTCAAAAATATAAGTGTTTCGTTCACATAGTAAAATATATTTTGACAGAATTCTGAGAACAAAGGAGAGGAAATTATCTAAATTCTTAAATTTGGTTTTATAGGAGTTCCATCTGGAATATGACAAATTAGAAGAACGGCCTCACCTGCCATCCACCTTCAACTACAACCCTGCTCAGCAAGCCTTCTAAAAAAAGACTTCCCTTTTCTTGGGGTATGGCTGTCTCAGCACAATACTCAACATAACTGCAGAACTGATGTGGCTCAGGCACCCTGGTTTTAATTCCTTGAGGATATGGCAATTGGCTTACGCAAAGGGTCACCATTTGAGGTCCTGCCTTACTAATTATGTGCTGCCCAACAACTAAATTTGTAATTTGTTTTTCTCTAGTTCGAGCAGGGTCTGAATTTTTTCATTTATTTTCTTTTTTGCCAGCAGACAGACTTGGGTCTATAAAGACAAGCAAGTACACTGACAGAAGTTTACCATTGAGTTTCTAAAATGTAAAAAAGAAAACCCACAAAGACTCAACAAAATTAGACCACAAAATTTGCATTGTTCATTGTAGCACTATTGGTAATAAAATAACAAATGTTTGTGCATTTTTATGTGAAGATCCTTCTCGTATTTCATTTGGAAAGATGAGCAAGGTCTGCTTCCTTCATTTTACTTCCCCTTCTGTTTTTGAAAGGCAGTTTCGCCAAGCTTAACGCAAGAATATCTGACTGTTCAGAAGAAAGATATTGCCACAATCTCTGGATGTTTCCAGGGTTGTGTTATTACTGAGCTTCATCTTTCCAGAATGAGCAAAACACTGTCCAGTCTTTGTTACAATTTTGTAATAAATGTGTACATTTTTTTTTAAATTTTTGGACATCACATGAATAAAGGTATGTATGTACGAATGTGTATATATTATATATATGACATCTATTTTGGAAAATGTTTGCCCTGCTGTACCTCATTTTTAGGAGGTGTGCATGGATGCAATATATGAAAATGGGACATTCTGGAACTGCTGGTCAGGGGACTTTGTCGCCCTGTGCACTAAAGGGCCAGATTTTCAGCAGCCAAGGACATCCATACCCAAGTGAATGTGATGGGACTTAAAGAAGTGAACTAAGACAATTCACTCTGGCTGTTTGAACAGCAGCGTTTCATAGGAAGAGAAAAAAAAAAAAGATCAATCTTGTATTTTCTGACCACATAAAGGCTTCTTCTCTTTGTAATAAAGTAGAAAAGCTCTCCTCACTGCAGTGTTGACTTTGATTTGAAATTGTGAATTTATTTCTTCAACATGAAAAATAGAGGGAAGAAACCTAAAGTTTTACAAATAACAAACTGAATGGTATGACTAAACAATTTTAAATGTCTTTTTTTCAGCTTTTGACAAGTAATTTAATGGAACCATTCACCATTTTACTTGTAAGTTAAAAAATGTAGACATTCTTAACCAAGTTCAAAACAGAACTTTTTAAAAAATAGATTATGGAATCATTAGAAATAAAACTTCCCAAACACTCTTGGTACCCAATCAAAATACTTTCCTGTAACATTTATGAGAAATTTCTTGATAGACTTTTAAGATTTATCTTTAAGAAGTAATATTGAAAAAAGAAGAAGAAGTAATACTCATTAAGGTAAGCCAAAAGCAGTGGTGGGATAGACTTTACCTTCAGTTTGCTGGTCTGGATATTTCAGATTTACAAGTTGATACATTCTATTCCATTTAAAGATAAATATACTGTATTTTAAAATACTGTAATATTCTGAAGCTATGAAAGCAGAACTAAAGATAGTAAAAAAAAAAGGCGGTGAGCTTTTATCTTTAAATTTTCATTTTTAATGTATTTTTCTATGAAGAATGAAAGCTTGTTGACATTTACCAAATTATGTTTGAAAATGAAACATTTATGACATTTTTGTGTTTGTGTATCAGGCATATAAAATAAGAGTTACCTTTTTCTATGTATTTTGAGATAAAAGAAACTGACATAAAAATATCAGGAGTTTTTAATCTTTCAAATTTAAACCAAAGCATCTCTCCTCTGAAAGAAAGATGGCATTTATGTAATTATAGTTTTACTGTTGTGCAAAAAACTTCACCATATTTGACATAAACTAATGTTAAATCCTATAATTTTTTTTAAAGATTACATTTTTTCACAATTTACCATGTAAAATGTAATTTTTTGTTTATAACCATGAGAAACAGAAAAAAAAATGGAAAGGGATCTTTATTCTTATGACTGCAAACAACATTAAGTGTCGCCATGAGCATGATTGGCACTATGTGAATGACTCAGAAAAGCAAGATAGCTCATATTAAGTAGTTTGTTATCTTGGCTTGAGTTGTTTATTTTAATTGCCATATACAAAGTTTTAAGTGCACACTTTTCCAGATTTCTGAGTTCAGTCATCAAAATGAGAAAACTCTTACATGTAAACCAACTTTTTATACTTGTCAATATCAGAAATTACTGTCCTCTTGACTTTAAATTCAAGTTTTAAAATTCTGTGTGAAATCTTTAATATGATATTTTAAACTCTTTATATAACACACTTATATTTCTTGTATATGTATAACATGCTTATACATGTACAAAAGTAGACCTAAACTAATATTTCACATTTTCTTTCTTGGTTTAAAGTTTCCCAGTTTTTCCCTATATAACTGACATAAATGTGTACATTATGTTAAATATTTTTTGTGATTATTTTATCATTGGCTTTCTCGAACCAAAAGCTATTTAGTTGCAAAGGAAAGTCCTTTCAGCTATTTAGTCTCATATATTCTATGCTTTTTGTTGTAATACTGTATATGAAAAACTATTTTCAGGGATTTTTCAGTGCACAAAAAGTTTGATATAACGAATTTAAAAACTGAAAGTTTGAGTTCTTACATATATATAAAGGCAACCACTTATCTAGTCTTTTCCTTTTTGCCACTGAACTTGGAACACAAGAGATGCTTGATAAATACATGTCGATTAAATGGTATAAATTGATATTTCAATTTGAAAATAAAATGTACAAGTTAAAGCATTGAGCTTTGAAACAATTTACTATTTTTTGCTGTAATTTCATTTTCAAAAGAATCTTTTTAAGTATTTTCGATTAACTTTTCAAAACTTCAAATTTTTCCTACTCTGCACCTTCCTCTGAATCCTCCTCCATTCAAAAATCATAGATCTTCCATTCTGTTACACCCATCGCTCATTAAATGTGTCATCTGAGCATGGCCCTGCAAAGGAGGACTCATTTAACTTAGGCTTAATAGCATCAGTTTTGCAAGAAAGTTGCTGAAAACCTAAATATGCATGTGTGTAAAAGGGGATGTTCATATTTAATGTTCTCTTAACCATGGTTTGTTTGTGTAGTTAATAAGACGCAGAAATACTAACTGGTTCCATTAAGACAATCTCTGGAGAATGTGATAAGCCAGACATACCTCAATATCTTTTTCAAAGCTAGATATTAATGGCATGTCACTAGGCTCACTCTCTCCTTGCTACTAGCATTACCAGTGAATTAGATCATACCATAAATAAATGACAAATCTAAGAGATGAAGCAAATAAATACAATTAAAATCAAAATTGAAATCTACATCTAACCCAGTAACTTTGTGTTGAGTCACATCAAAAAGGATACATTGAATCAGAATAATTAGTTTTACACTTCAGTTGCTAAAGGAAAAAGGGTGGTGGAATATAACATGGCTTAAAAGTGATTCATATGTAGATCAATGTAAATTGCAATTCTGTTGCCAAAGATACTGATGTAATATTTGGCTTCATTAGAAAACGTATACTGCACAGAACAAGGTAAAAAGTCTGCTGTATTTTAAGAGCTGCCCATGACCAGGGAAGGCAGGGGAAGAGTATGTGGCATGCCTTCTAGCTGCCAAGCAGTATACTGTTTGACATGCTTACTGTATCCTGTCTTCAGCATAGTGTCATGAGGTAGGTTTTAGTGTCCCCATTTTATAGTAAATTTAAAATACCATATGAAAAAAAACCACCCAAGAAGTAGAAATGTTTAGCATTAGAAAATAAACTTTGGAAATATGGTATCTGTCTTCAAGTATCAAATTCAAGAGCTGTCAATGAAAGATGAATTCATTTGTGTGGCTGAAGAGCACAACTAGGACCAGTAAGAAAGAGTTTGGTGCAATATTAAAACATAACGTCATTAAGATATTGAAATGAATTGCTTTATAAGGCATTAGGTTTATTCTCACAGAACATTACCAAGAAGAGACTGGATGAAAAAGTGTTCTGCATAATAAGCTAAAGAGTTGAACTGAATGATCTTGAATGTTTCTATTAAAGCAATAAAAGAAGTGAGGTTACTGTATTTTGGCAAACCTAATTGCTAACAATTGTAAGGTACATCATTATTTTGTGTACCACTAAGGAAGAAATAGCTTAATAAAACTATGAAAAGCCACATGTTAGAAAATGCATACAGATTTCAAAGATGCCATGCCTTCAAATATAGGAAGGACTTAAGATGTTGAAGAGGGCACATCTCAAACTAGCAGGTAGAGGAAGTTGAATGAGAGATTTTGGTTCTGTATGTTAAGATGCTGTCCCAAAGTGCTAACTGCTTTGTGAAGTGAGGATTTCAACAAGAAAAATGTTCAAGCAGAAATTGGATGACTATCAGAATTGCTATTGAGAGGACTGCCTGTCTAAAAAGTTGGATTAGATCGTTTCGAGGCCTCCTTTCAGTTCTTTAACCCTTTTCTCATTTGCCCCACGAAAACTTGGGGATTGCCGTCCTAACTTCACCCCCAAAGTTTGCCATGAAATATCTCATTATTTTCACATTGCTCTAGTATATCAATAGTCTTTGGAAACAAATGACATCATTCTACTTACAGCATTGTTTTTAGTTAAATTACTGAAAATGTCAAATCTTAGGAAATATAGCATTCCTACATGAGCTGCATTATTTTTTTTCTAAACAGGAAAAGAATGTTGGTACCCTTTTCTTGATCTAGAGTTGAGGAAGATGATGTAATCAGGGCTAAAAGTATATAAAGTATTCACCTAGTCTAAAATGCACCCCTCTGTGAATCATAGATAAGCTTTAATTTTACTGCTAAGTTTTAATTAATTTTACTGCTATATCTTTGGAAAGAAATTTAAATAGTTACAGAAGGCAACTTTATTCAACTTTTTTCTTAAACTTTAGGAATAGGAACATGAAACAGTAAAGCACAACAAATAGTCATAATGTGTATATTCACCAGATTTGTTATGTACGTTTTACATTCAAAAGAGTTTTTGATAAGTTTTGAGGTAAATGTTTAGCCTGAAATTATACATTGCATTAGTGTTCAGTCTCCAGTTTTCAGCTACAGTAGTGATCACAAAAATTAGATTAAGCAGTAATCCTATTTTTTATTTTAAAAGTGATCATTAAATTTGATGTATAAAAAGCTCAATTTGGATTGAAATAACTGCAGGAACTAACCAGCATCAAAGTTATCCTCTAGCTAGGTAATTTTCAAACTTAACGTGCATAAGAATCACTTGGGGAGCATGTTAGAAGTGTCGATTTTAGGCCTTATGTTCAGATAATCTGATTTTCCAAAGTCTAGAGAGAGGCCAGGAATATGCTTTAGTAAACACCAGAAGTCATTTCTCAAGTTAGTGAACTACCAATTACACTTAAACTACTTGGCCTACTGTACAAGTACTAACGAAAATAAAATCTTACGGTTCTGGTGAAATCCAACAGTGAATTTTGGAATAGTACATTCCTGTGTATCAGCTATTTTTTCTCGTGTCCAGTGTTCTAGTGCAGAACCACATTATTACAATAGTATTTATTGGAGCAGAATACAAAGAATGTTAAATCCATTCCTAAGTATAAAACAGCAAAGTGCTATACAAGAATTGAAACTTTTAAAAGATATTTCAGCTTTGTTTAAAAACAACAAAAAATTTTTAACCTTATTTCCTGAGGATGTTTTTGCTAGATCTTAGGTTTCCACTTGAGTTTGTGTGCATAAAAACTGCTAAGGGCAACGATGTGTATAATTCTATGTTCATCAACTGAAAGTTTTTTTTTTAATCCGGTCTTCCTATTGTATAAATACTATAATCTGACAAGATTTTAATGATATATTTATCATAAGAATTCAATGTTCACTTTAAAAACCTAATCATTTTCAGATGTTTGCCATATAGTTTTCCCTCATTTGTTTAAATGACTTCTTGAAAGTCGTAAAATTCACAGTGATAGTCTTCATTGTCATAACTTCCTATCTGTTGAAAACCCAAATTCTTGCAGTCTCATAGCTTATGATCTATCACCAGTTGACACATGCCAAAAAACTTTACCTAATAAACTACTTACTTTCTATATAGCAAAACTTCATTCTTCACAAAATTTATCTTAGTTTTCATTTCTAAGGCCTGATAGGCATCTACCACACCACAAATATTTTTGACATTTTTGTTAGAGAAAGTGAAATAAAACTGACCTTATTTATGCCAAAAGTGGTAGTTCCTTTAAACAATAATTGAACATACAAACTGAGGAAAACAGAATTTTTTACTGTGAATCAGAGCTGGTCTCCGATCTTCATAAGCATATCCTGACATGTAATGTTCCAATTCTTTGCATTTGTATTTAGCATAACATTTTTGACCACATAATTTAAAAAAACAACTTTTAATTAGTGATGTTTTCTCCAGGCTAATCTATTCTCTAGTATATATGAAGATAATTTTAGTAATAACACTTGAGATATCTTTAAACATTTTGGAAGAAATGCACCAAATTTCAAGGGTGATATGAAATCAACAAATGACTGAGTCTGAGTCTTCTTAGGATCAGCCTTATAATCATTTATAATGAAAAAAACTTAAACACTGCTTAGTCTTTAAAAATTACAGCTCAGTAAGAGAAGATTACGTGCAGAAGTGACATAGTTTCATCTTTTGCATAAAAATAAAGATTTGGGGCAGCCAGAATGTTTGGAAGCTACCATTAAATCTGTTACATACTGAACATTTATTTTAAGATGTAGTTTTAATTACCATATGTAACAGTTGCATGAAAAATGGGCTGTCTTAAAATTTGAGCTGCTAAATATTTCTCCTCTCAAGAATCAGATGTGTTAGGGTTTTTTTTTACTTTAATTATCTTCAATTGGTTAATATTATACAAATATGAAACAAGTTATGTCCCTTTATTGGATGATATACCTATTTTTTAAATGCAAACCATATTAATCCTCTGCTCAAAAAGTTATTTCCATATTTCCCCCCTTTTTAATCAGAATTTTTATATAATTTTTATTTCAGCCTAAAGGATTTAACATTTGAATATTAGTTGACTTGCACATCATTTTAAAATCCAAATTGTAATGACGATGAGGCAAAATTTTTTCTACATTTGTAATGACATTGTTAATGAGCAACAAAATCCACTATCCTAGATGTGTTTCTAGGTTGGTTGGGTAACATGAAAAAGAAAGGTACAGACGTGTTTCAGAGAATGTTAAAATTCGGTATCTTCCAAGTTTGAGTTATCTATATTCTTTAGCAATTGGAGGTAAGGCTATGACCTTAGTTTTCTAAACCATTTCAAAAGTGAATACTGATAAAACTGAAGATTAGCCTAAGAAGAAAAGGCCTGGGAGGGACAAGATAGTTGTCTTGCCACATCTGAAGTGGAGTCATTTGCAAGGCTGATTATCTTTATCCTACATAACACCAGAGGGCAGAATGAGGAACTTTACATGGATGTTATGGCAAGGTGGGTTTCAATTTGCAAGAAAGTACTCCTTCGTAATTTCCTAAAAGGTCCCCAAATCAAATGGGTAGCATTTGGAATTAATGCTGGAAGTGTCTAAGCAAAGGAAAGAAAACTATTAGAAGTGTTGGGCAAGTTCCTGCATTAGGATAGGTTTTTTTCCTGCCCTAGAACTATGACTTATTAACATCTGGTGGTTCTCTGTGTTCACTTTTACTTTAAGTCTAGTTTGAATTTCTAATAAGTCACTCTGAAACCTAAATACTACACTTAATTTCCCTCTCCCACATAAAACAGTACTACTTATATTTGCTATACATCTAAAAAAGAGCTGTTTTCAACACAAGTGATTTAGAGTAAAATGAGGACCAGATTAAATCTTTAGCTCCTTCATCTCTACCCACTGTTGGTCCCCCCTTCAGTCAGGTTTCACAATTGGGATTTTTATCAAGCCTAAATATACTGGAATACAAGTAAGCACATTTTAAATCCATTTGTATTACCTACACTTCCTTTTTATTAAATACAGACGTATCTAAGAGATAGCATAGTATAGTAGAAAAAGAATGGGTATTGTAATCTGCCACTGTCAATATGTGTGCAGCCTTGGAATCACTTAATATCAGGGCATTTGTTTATATCAGGTGTTCAGCAGATAGATATAGGCCTATTTCTCCAAAGATAGCCATTGTACCAGGAGGTGGTCTCCATATTTTGAAATTATTAAAAGACCTTTTAACTTGACTAGGTGCTGTTATATAGTAATACTTCAGTTTGTGAAGAGCGCGAAGAGAACAAAACTTAAAAATCATAGAATATTAAAACTATCAGTACAACCCTTTTGTGTAAAGAGAAGGAAACAATCTAAGAACATCGATTACTTATCTTACATGAAATTGTTTACTGTGAATATTGGTACCAAAACCTCCTAGCTTCTTGCTTTTTAGTTCTAAAGATGATTTCCCTTCTATGGGATACAGTGAGTGAGTGAGTGTGTGTGTGTGTGTGTCCCACAGAAGTTCACTTCCTTTAACATGAAAGACTAACAAGTGATGAACATTTAGGAAATCTAGCCAGTATTTACTAATAAGAAGTGATTATTTGTGCTTTTTGCTTTCCTTTCTTAGTTGCAAATATAAAGGCCATATGCAAACAAATTTTAACTTTTAAAAAATATTTTTAATAATCATTCTTTACTGTTTCAAACAAAATGCAGTCTCTGGGAGCTTCCTTTCCTGCTTAATTTTAAACTAGGTGATATTTAAGATCCCTTCCTGTTCTAATATTATAAATATCTAGAAAGTAGTGTTTGCAATAATAATTACATGTTCAATATATGTATTCCAAAACTTCTTAAGCTAATAACAAATATTTAACATTTACAATGAAGCATGGCAAGAAAGTTAATTTATTGATATCAGTAAGCTGGAAATGATTTAAATACAACTGTAAACATTTTTAAGTTGAGACCAAATAAAAAAGAAACTTAATTTTCTGTGATAATAACAAAAATATACAATTACAGAAGCTAAATGAAAAAGAAAAGATACAATTTTTCTAAAAGTTTTCTTTTACTCATTCTTTCACTCATGTTTATTGGTGTCTTCTAGTTGCAAACATTTAAAACCTTTTTAGAATGTGAACTGTAATAAAAAAAAGGTGATGGTACAATATTAATTTTCTCCCTTATGTATTTTAGCTATTCGAATGTACAGTAGTAGTTTGTTATTGAAAAACTTCACAATGTACCAATTTTAAAACAGCGCATAAACATTTTCCAACATGTTCTAAATTCTCTCTTATTCCTAGGATACCAAAGCCCACCTTATGATAATTCTTTTTAGAGTCTTTTAATAAAAGTGTATCTATATGTGACATTTATATTGCAACTTTAACGTCAGTCACGGGACTTCTCAGTCACGGGACTTCTTGATGAATATTGATCGTAAGAACAAATTATAAGAGTGGTTTTAATGTTTTTGTTAGGTCTTTTAAAAAGAATTTTGTCAAGTATTGGCTGTGATTCTCCTGCAAACATTGCTGCAAAGAGTGGTGTACATCAAACAAGTCAGTCTGGTTCTGAGTATTACATTTTACTCTTAATTGGTGGAAAACTATGTAAAAAAAAAGAACGTGTGTGTGTGTGTGTGTGTGTGTTTGCGTGTGTGTGTGTGTTCGCGCGTGTGCGTGCTGCCTCCACAGGAAACACAAGATGCTAAGTGACCTCAGAGCTTAGTACTCTGAGGTCCCTGGGGTTCCTACTACTAACCTAGAGTAAGCGGTGACCCATTTTCAGAAAATGAGGGTCTGATATCTATCTTTTGTGATGTGATAAGGCAGCCCATCTCAAATAAATGAAGCTAGTAACAACCATAGTGTTCCATTAAGGGTAAAATAAAAATTGACTTAATTTGGGAAGTCTTTTGATAGGTTTGACTTTTAGTAAAACATGATGATAGTGAAAGAGTTCAGAAGAGATGTTTACATTTCCTAATTTAAAACTAGGAAATAAGAGGAGAAAAGTAAATGTTTAAAGAACAGACGGCTAGATGGCAACAATTTCTTCAAATACTTTAAGAATCATCATAAGGAAAGAAAAGGACTAAATGAAGAACTCTAAAAGAATGGATTTGAAAGCCCTTAAAATTTATATTAAGACAGAATTTTCTGATATTTCTTTAGACTTAGAAGTCCATTTTGCTTCAGTTTTGAGGCAGAGTTCATTCACAAGACTCTCCAAGCTCTGGAATCATCGAAAAATGAATTATATTCATTAAATTATTTTAGACACCCTCATCCCTGTGTTTTATGAGCACTAACAGGAGTTAACTCTGTCTCAAGGTTAAATTGTTCAGTATACCAAGCTAGAATAATTGGGTCTCACTACTGCCTCACATCCTAGACTGGCTTAGGCTTCTTGAAAAGGCAAATGTTTATAACCTGCAGTAGGAGAGAGATTCAGACTGAAGAGCTGTGATCTCAGGTTAAGCTGTTTCAACTATTAAATTAGCTTTTCCTTTCAGGTAATGTAACCACTAACAAATTGTCTTTATGTCAAAAAAAGGGAAAGAAATAATATAATTCCTAGGTAAAGAAAGAAGGAAATCTACTCTCTCAAAACTTGAAAAATATTAAAGTACAAAGTATCTTCCTGATTTGAAAGTTTTCCAAACCCCACATCTTCTTTATTTATTCAGAAAAATACTTAAGGTCTTTCTGTAAGGAAACTTGATTTGTCTCTTGCTTGGAAATTCTTTTGTGGGTAACCTGCCCCATAAGGAAATGTAGTACTTCAAAGTCTAACATATCATCAGAACTGCAGTTGAAAGGTCTTCAATACCAATTAAGTAACGTGTGAAATCCAAGAAAAGTCAAGAATTCCATGATTCGGTATTTCCACATTCATCAGGAAGATACTTGATTCAAGTCTTTTTGAATCAAGTATCTTCCTGATGAATGTGGAAAAGATATAAACATATCTTTTCTCTTTATTTGCAAGTTCAAATATTCATTTGGAACTTGCAAATAAAGAGAAAAGATATGTTTATATATTTTGCAAAGAAGTGAACATTCTGATTCTTAAAAATGTGGGTCGAAAAAAATTCTCGAGTTTGATATTATGACAGAAGTGTGGTTTGGAAAAAAAAAAATCCTATTAAAAAAAAAGTCACGAAAATAATAGAGGCCGGAGGTATGCACCGGGAAGTGGAGGTGCGGGGGAGCAACCGAAGAATTGAGAGAGGAGAACGCAGCTCTAGAAACGGTACCTGTCCCAAAGTGGGTCTGCACGCTGCTGTCGCCTTGCACCGCGCTCCTGGAAAGCTCATCTACAAATCTCGGGGCGCGCCAAGAGGGGAAAGACTCCTAAGAAGGAAAATAGAACAGAAAGTATTCTGTTCCGTGGAGTCTCGGAGCAAGGGAATGGTCCTAATGGGGAAAGTCATGTCTCCTTCCAGAGCTGCAAGACTTTCCATCTGTTTCTTTAGGTCTCTACTCCGTCCCAGCCTTGAAGCAAATTGAGTTGGGGTCGACCCCTCCGCGGAAGACCTAAGTTGCCAAGAGACCTAAGTTGTCGCAAGTTCCACCCAGGACCCAGGCAGCGAGTTTCCTTGGTCTTGGAAGTCACAGGCCCCTCTCCTCACACGCGTTGCCTCCAGAGCAAACTGCCCCCCAACTCAACCTCTTCTACTCCTATCCTGCCGCCCCACGGCCCCGGCAGGGGCCGCGGGACGCGGACCTGCGGCGGGAGAGTCACCGCGCCCACTGTGGGTGGGAAGTTGGAAGGGGCGCGGGAGAGGCGGGCGCGTCACGCTTCCCGCCCGCCCCGTGCCCGCCCTGGCGTGGGAACTGGCGGCACAGTCTCCCCCAGGCGCGCCCCAGCGCACGCCGCTAGCCCGGGGGCTTTTACCCCATTCCGCCGCATCCACGCTGCCGGTTTTCCGCAGAGCTCCCGTTACGTGGCCACTGGCTCACTCTCCCTGCAGGCTGACCAATCGCCGCGTGGAGTTCAAGATTCCCGCCGCTCCACTTGCACTTACACCCTCTCTTTTCTTCTTTTCTTTTAACTTCGTTCCGGTTAAGCTACACTGATGCTAAGCTTTCATCTCGAACGTCCCTCCAAGGGGGTTTCACGAGGATCTCGAGCGCAAGCCGCCAACCCGGAGCTCGCAGACCCTCGCCCACGGAGACGCCC
>NW_006443138.1:7739102-7739318 GCF_000325575.1 Pteropus alecto
CGGCCCGGCCTCCTGACCTCTGGGTTGCTGCCCGGCGAGTCCGCGGAGAAGCGGCTGGCGGGCGATGGAGGCCGGGAGACACCGGGCGAGAGGAGGCGGGGTGGGGGAGGCGGGGAGAGCGCGCCGGTGGAGGCTGGCAGGGGGCGCTGGAGGCAGGAGCCACCCGTGCGCTCCTGGCGCCCGAGAGTGCAGGAGGCTCTGAAGCCGCGGCAGCAC
>NW_006443138.1:7739500-7809040 GCF_000325575.1 Pteropus alecto
GCGATGGCGAAGCTCCGGGTGGCTTACGAGTACACGGAAGCCGAGGACAAGAGCATCCGGCTCGGCTTGTTCCTCATCATCTCCGGCGTCGTGTCGCTCTTCATCTTCGGCTTCTGTTGGCTCAGCCCGGCGCTGCAGGATCTGCAAGCCACGGCGGCCAACTGCACGGTGCTGTCAGTGCAGCAGATCGGCGAGGTGTTCGAGTGCACCTTCACCTGTGGCGCCGACTGTAGAGGCACCTCGCAGTACCCCTGCGTCCAGGTCTACGTGAACAACTCGGAGTCCAACTCCAGGGCGCTGCTGCACAGCGACGAGCACCAGCTCCTGACCAACCCTAAGGTAAGGATGCCCCGCGAAGGATGCCGCGCTCCTGCGGAGTCTTGAGTTTTGGGGGAGCCTCTGGTAGACCCCGTGAAGGGTGGCCTCGAAATATGCTCGCGTTACTAGGAGTAGACAGGGCGTCGCAGGCTGTACTCGAAGCAGAAGTACATCGGGGAGCCCCGGGGCTCCGACCTTCAGGTGAGTTTGTGTGCAGCGACCCTACCCCGAGGTTTTCTTTACACACCTGTCTTGCCTGGTCTCAGATTTTGAGGCCTTGGCCCCAGGACGGGCTTTGGAGAAAATGCAAGGAGCGGAAAGTTAACTTTTCCTCGGATTAAAGCCAGTGTGTAGCGGGGATCCACCTTCTCTGGCTCAAGGTCCAAGCTCCCGCTGGCCGAGTCAAGAACTCACCCTGGAAGGTCGAGAGCGTCTTTGAGCCCCTCGAAGGGTATTAGAGTGTTCCTTGCATTTTAACTCTAGACAGACGTCTTTAACTTGGGGTCAAAAAATTAGCTTTTGGGGGTCGACAGACGATGTAGAATCAAATGCGAAATTCTGTATAGGTCCGTTGTTGGCAGGGAGTACGGAGGACCCACATTTTTCATGAAATAGATCCTCAAAAAGGTCTAGGGGGAGCCTAGTGACTTTGTGTGTCTAGAGAAATTGGGAGCCATCTGGAGAATGGTAAAACTTACTGAAAATAGAAAACCCTCCGTGAGATGCACCAAATATTCCTTCCCTGGCAACTTTTTTCGTTCTCACAAGCAAAAAAGAAAAAACCTGGTTAGGACTCGAGGGATGGAGAGCAGCGAGAGGAAGACTCAGAAAACCGTTCCCTGTGGAGCAAAAACTTATAAAAAGCAGTGTCCTCAGTCTGAACTAATTGAGCTTTGTAGTAAACCTGGTTCTGCAAGAAGGGTTTTCTTTCTTCTTCTCCTGGTCTTTTTTTACTACTCTTGTTGCTTGACTGTGGTAGTGAGGGTGTGTGTATTCTTTAAAGTTACGGACATGTTCCCTCTTTGTGAGGGCTGTGCTGGAAGACCAAGCAGGTAAACAGGCCAAAAGAGAATGACTCTTGTGTACACAGGACAACTTTCTGTTAAATGTGACAAGATATAATTACGTCAATCCAAAAGAAAAAAAATTATTAATATTTTAAAAGTACTTAAGTAAAGTTACCATTTCTTTGCAGTAAAACTAGTCTTGTCTTCGCAACAGTAAATTCTTGAATTGGGGAAACTTTTTAAAAGGAATTCCTTTGAAAAAATATGACTTCTCTTAAAAAAGATGCTCCTGCTGACAAATGAATATTCATTTACCTTAAAAATGAAAATAATATATAAGCAGTAAATATAGAAATACAGAATTTAGATAGAGTATAATATTCAAAGTCTTGAAGCATAATGTCTCAAAGACGAATGTAAGTTAATCTGCTTAATGCTCAGGGATTTCAAAAAAAATCTCAGGGTTTTAGAAACATCACTTCTCCCCCCCAAAATTAAACCGTTAATATAAAAGAAATGTGCTAAGCAGTAAGAGTGATTTAGAAACTATTTGGTAGTTTATCATTTAGGAGGTGTTGTTAAAATTAGTGAAACATTGCTAATAAGTTTAAAATAGCTGTCACTAATAAATTATATGCACATAAACAGGGAAATGGCTAATATCTAATCAAGATGTTGAGAAGTTAGAATTTACTTTAAACGGCTGCTTCCCAATTTCCAGGCAATTTTGAAGGATCTGGCAGAAAAAGTAAATTGGGATCATTAGGACATAGGTTTTTAAATCACTTGGAAGAAGTCGCTTTAAGTAACACTACAATTTTCTCTGCTCTTTTTGTTACAAATAACCTGTTTTCTTCTAGTACCAGTTCAGATTCTAGCAACCATTGTTTCAAAGAACAAAATAACATTATATAAAGTAAAGTATTCAAGAAATGATAGAACTGGAGAAACATCTATTTCTGTTACAGAAAATGATGAAATACATCCCAGTCAATTTAGTCAAGGTTTCCTGGGCCAAATCAGTATGCATCTCTATATCCAAATTAGAATTGTATTGTGGCATTTATAGGACATATGTTTGTTCTGTCACAGTTATCTTTTTACTTTTGGGCAATTAAATGCTCAATTTGGAAATTCTCATAAGCAATTAGTGATGGAAAACTTCAACATAACTGAAGTATTGCACCGGAGTCCAGCACATAAGCAGAATGTTTCCATAGCGCCCTTGCAATTAGGTGGTACCCATTTCCCATCTCTGTTGTGTTTTGACTGCCTACATCTTACAATTTTTTTCTTCTATTTGCCTTACTTAACCTGTTTATTGAAGGCCTGTTACCTGCCCATTCTCTTTGTGGAAGATCCGGATTCCCTACAGTGTCATGGATCCCAATCGCCTTCAGCCTTCTCTTTACGACCCACTACCACAGGAAATCACTTCTTAGAAAAAAAAGAACAAAGATTTTTCTACTTCCTTTGAGTCTGCTATCTTAATTACAGTAAAAGGCAGGGGAAGGGAAAACATAGTGCAAATATATAACTTTTTAAGCCATAGACTACTAAAGAAGACAGCGTGAATAAATTTGACCTTTGACTAATAATTTCTATACAATATCTTCAAGTCCTAGTCAAGTTATTTATGTTTTCAATCATATCTTTATTGTCCAAAGTAATTACTCTATCGAGTCATGTAATATAGTATTCAAGTCAACTAATCATATACACAGCAATGATCTGCTCTGTGCATTAACTATAGCAATATCTAAATTTGGGGTCAGCTTCCTCTTGCTACTATTGCCATCACTGCATTCTTTCTTTGTGACTTGCACATGCTAAAGGCTTTGGTTCTCATCTATGACTGCACATTAGAAACACTGTGGGAACTTTAAAAAAAACTCTGATGCCTCAATCCAGCCTTCGGAGATTTGTACTTGGTCTTGGGTGGGTCCTGGGTATTGATGTTTTTTTAAACAGTTCTGCAAGTGAGTCTAATGTGTAGACAGAGTCAAAAACCACTAGCTTAAAGAATGTACTTATCTAGTGGGCAAGAAAAGTAAAATAAGAACCAAAAGGATCCATTGCGATTAATATTTGTGTTTTTAGTTTAAAAGATGTTACCCATGCTACTGAATGAATATAGGGAGCTGGTATAAAGAAGGGACTCAAGGAAATTCTGAAGGACAAGAAGAGAATCATTTAAAATTACAGATAACACTTGAACAACTTGGGTTTGAAATGCATGGGTCCACTTATACGTGGATTTTTTTCAATAAATACAGTAAATGTATTTTCCTTATGATTTTCTTAATAATTTTCTTTACTCTTAGTTTACTGCAAGAATACAGCATATAATACATATACAAAATACGTGTTAACCATTTAAGTTATTGGTAAGGCTTCCGGTCAACAGTAGGCTATTATTATATTTGGGGGAGTCAAAAATTACACATAGATTTTTGACCGTGGGGAGTATTGGTGCCTCTAATCCCATTAGTGTAGGAATGATCATTTTAAATTGATTAAATGTAAATGAAATGAATTTATGCAGTTCCAGACATTTGCTTTAGCATCAGTATACACATTGGATGGCAAAGATGAAATTTTTAACTGGCCTTTTGTATGTGGAACAAGACAGAGTGGGTGATTAGAAGCTATATGTTTTATTTTTGCACTGAATTCTTTTTTCTTTCTCTGATATGAAAGACCTAGAAACAAAAGACAAAAGTCTGTCTGAGAAACCGGTACTGTAAAAGTGAGAGAAATCCATTGACGATAAGAAAAACTTAGGTGGAATTAGAAGAGGCTTTAAGCTTTAAGTATATCCCCCAAAACTGGATGACTTAACTGTTGTGGCTTACGAACATCCTTTTGGTGTCCTTCACGTCCCTACTGGTGCGCCCCACCCCTCCCTGCCACACACACACTCCCTGTGGGTAGACAGTGTGTTCTGCTGGGGTTAATCTCTGGACTCCATCCTTGAAATAAATGTTCAATGTGAAACATTTTGTGCTCTAGGGAGGTTCATAATATCAAAACTAAGTAATAAAAGGCTAAGCTGAATTGTGACGACTTTATTTCTCCACGAAAAAGTAGCTTAGGGTAGTTTTGTCTCTGGTGATTATTTCAGTTAATTTTTGTTAAGTACATACAATTCAGTTTTGCAGATACTTCTTTAGAATCTATTATGGTCAAAGAACTGGGCAAGAAACAGGAGGACATACAAAGATGAGGTCATTCATTTAACAAGTAATTATTAAATGCCTACTCTGTGCTATGCATGCTTGTAGGTGCTGAGTCTAGAATAGGGATCAAAGTAAAGTCTCTGCCTTCCTGAAGTTTACATTTTGGTGGAGGGTGACAGACAAGGAATAGATTTATAATGTAATGTCTTGTAATGTATGTAGAGAAAATTCAAGCCATGTAAAGGTATAGACAATGATACAAAAAATGAAGGGCTGCTCTTTTCACGTAGGATGGTCAGGGAAGATGGCTCTGATGGAGTGACATTAGCAGAGACCTAAAGAACATAAGAGGATGAGCAGAGACCTAAAGGACATAAAAGAATGAATCATGTGGCTATCTGAAGAGTGTTCCACAGGCTGAGGAAACAGCAGATGCGAAGGCCTTGAGGCATGTGACTGCCAGGCTTGTGTGAGGAATGATGAGGAAGACAATGACGTAGAAACACAGTGAGCAAGGTGGAGAATGGTAGGAGATGAGATTAGGGGCTTGCAGAACATGATAAGGACTTTGGATTCTATTCTAAGGGTGGTGGTAAGCTAACTAACAGTAGGCAGGACTGATATATAATCAGATGTAGATTTTTTTTTAAAATGTAAATGATTCCTCTGGCTGCTGAGTTGAGAATAGAATTTGTGTGTGTGAAAGCACGTGTGTTTGCACACATATTCACTTGTGCAAGGTAACTGATACAGAGACAAGATTGGCAATAAAGAGTCTAGTAGGACAGGCAAAATTGATGATGGCTTAGATCACGGGTAGTATTGGTAAAGTGAACTAATGGATTAGATTTAAGGAATGAGGGAGAGAGGAGTTGCGGATGACTTCAAGGTTATGGCAAACACAACTGGCTGGATGGAGCTGATTTTGCTAGATGGGAAAACTAGAGGAGAGTAGTTTTCGAGCAGCGTGGATAAAGAAAACAAAGGCTCAGTTTTAAATATGACTATTATACATACAAGTGAGGATGAATCCATGAGTTTCTACCCTCAAGAGATCACTATCTTGCAGAGGAAATAAGAACACAAATAACTATCAAATAAGGCAAAATGTCAGGTTCTACAGGGAGGTACAAACAGTATGATATGTACACCTAGAGAGGAAAGGCTAGGGGAAAAACTTCGTGGAGAATGAAACATTTGCCTTGCTTTGGAAAATGAATTTTTATCTTGGGAGGAAAGGTGGGAGGTATGAAGAGAACAAGGAAGAGAAAACGCCAGAAGATAGACTGGTATACCTGGAACACAGGGCACAGAGAGTGGAGCCTTGGAGGTAAGGCGGGATTGTATATTGGGGTCAGTAATGTAGAAATCCTTGACAGCCAGGATGGGTTTGGTGAAAACTGGGAAGCCCTGGTAGGAGGAACAATGCTCCAGTGTCCACATTCTAATTCCCAGAACCTGTGAATGTCTTATGTTACATTGGCAAAGGGGAATTAAGATTGCAGTTGGAGTTAAGATTTCTAATTAGGTGATATTAAAATATCCTGGTGGGCCGAGTGTAATCACAGGGTCTTAAATGTGCAAGAGGAGGTCGGAGTAATGCAATCTGAGCAAGAGTCAGTTGCCCATTGCAACTTTGAATACAGAAAGGGAACCATGAGCTGGGAATGCAGGCAGCCTCCTTTTCCAAGGAAGTGGGAAAAGGCAAGAAAGTGGATTCTCCCTCAGAAAAGCATACAGCCCACTGATGTCTTGATTTTAGCTCAGTGAGACCCATTTCTGAATTCTGATCTCCCAAATTGTAGAATAATAAATTTGTATTGTTTTAAGCCACTAAAGTTTTGCAGCAGCAATAGGAAACTAATACAGAAGCCAAGGAAGGTTTTTGAATAGGTGACTAATATGGTTAGATATTTAAAGACTTGGTCAGAACATATTAATAATCCACCTGTATTACTGCTCTTTGGAAACAATGTAATCTGCAAACTGCTGGGCTCTTCTTGTCTGAGATTACTTATCATGATCCATCTCTGACCTCCATTTGCGGATGTGATTTATGAAGATCTCAATTATTTGTAAGAGCCCCCAAAATTATGTACTTAAAACACTAATCACATACTTTTTACTTTTACAAAAGAGATTTCTGATGTTACAATATATTTTAGTTACAGTTTGGAAAAAAAGGTATTTTATCATTAACTTGCCTCAGAGTTACAAAGCTTTTTATAAGTCATTGACATTTTATTTATTTAAAATGTTTTTGGCACTTATATATGAATGAAGATGTCAAGCTTTATTCACCTTGGGTTTTAATTTTTTTTTTTTTTTGCAGTCTTTAGCAGTTTCATATTCAGTGGCATTCCTAGGTAGACATCTATATTATAATTACCATCATTACAGTAAAATACTAAACAGAATGGTTTTTAATATTACGTATGTTCCTAACTATTCTCATGCTGTGCCTTAGGTATTCTCTAGGACACATAAATCAATGTGTAAAAATTTGTAGTTTTGAATTGTAGTAGTATCCTCTTTTTTTAAATAACCAATATTATATTTAAAACCCTGTGTTTATTAAATTATTTAATTTTGTGACTGTTTTTGTAAATAAACAATTCAGATAAATTCATTTTATGGATTTGCTTTGTTGAGTAGAAGAATTCAGCAGATTGAGTCACTGGAAGGTCTCTGTATATTGATATACATATCAGGGAATATCCTTTCATCTTATTCTTTCATCTAATTGATGAAGTAGATCAAATGGACTTTGAAACCTTATGTGATATCCAGTTTACTAGTTATAATCTCACTGTCTTACAGCAGCATAAATTGATGTTGTATCTCAGAGAAAATTAAATCCTAATTCTTAGAAGTTTAATCTATTTTTTCCCTCTGTAATAAATATATAGCTATCTCTATCAGGGCAACATTATTTTTAAATGGTTCTAAAGAATGGAAAACCAGACTATAGTGAAAGCTAAATCCTCAGTTTAATTCTGATTACAAGTACCTTATGTTTTCTCTATTTCAAGAATAAAAATGGCAACAAAATTCATCTTTATCTCTCCAAAACCTGCTTCTTTTGATTCTGTCAATGGTACTATCATTAATACTTGTTAAAATTTTCATTGCCACTGTCCTAGTCAAGGCTGTTATTGTTTGCTTCAATTATTACCTCTCTTTACTGATCTTGTATCTTGTCCATTTCTTCTTCCAAACCAGTGGTTCTCACAGTGTGGTCAGTGGACCAGCAGCATCAGGATCATCGTGAACCTTAAGAATGCACATTCTCAAGTCCCATCGTAGACCCTCTGAATCAGAAACTCCACTCCAGTTTCTGATTTGGAAATTCTGGGTTGGAGTTCAAGAATATGTACAGTAAAAAAGTGTATAACTACCAAGCTAATAAATGGGGTAAATGAAATAATATAAAGCAAACAATCAAAAAGAAGGCAAGAAAAAAGAAAAAGGAATGAAAATAGATGGAGCAAATGAAAAATAATAAGATAGTAGATTTAAACTCAAATTTATAATTATATTAAATGTAAATGGACTAATACTTCCACTTAAAAGATGGAGATTGTAGACTGAAAAACAACAACAAAAAAGACAAGCCCAAATATATGCTGTTATCAAGAGTCACATATAGAATATAAGTAAACATAAACTTTGTAAATTAAAATATGGGAAAATATACACCATACAAACATCCCAAAAATATATAAAAGAAAGAAAAGCTGGAGTACCTGTATTATATGAAACACAGTAGACTTCGAGGCAAAAATGCGTTACTAGAGATAAAAAGGGCCATTTCATAATTATAAAAGAGTTAATTGAACATAATATAGCAATTCTATGTTGAGATATACCTAAAAATATAATATCAAACTACATGAAAACAAAAAGATTAAATAAAAAAATTAAAGCAACTCAACAAACATAAGTCTATCATGATAATGAGAGATATTAATACACTTCTGTTTGTGACTGAACAATCAGACAAAAGTAATATCAGTACATATCTAACAAATTTGAATAATGTGTTTAACAACTGACTCAAAGGACATATATAAAACAGTGTATCCAGTAGCCACAGGGTGCACATTATTTCAAGAGCCCATGTAACATTTAAAAAAACTGATTATATTTTCTGGGCCATATATTGCTTTAGCAAGCCTCAACAAATTTCAAATATTCTCAGTGAAATTAAACTAGAAATTATTAAATTTTACTGAAAGACATAGAAGATGCAGGAAATTCATCATGGAAACAATGAAGTTATGAACAAATGGTGTTTGAAATATTAGCTCTACATAAAAAAGAAATAAAATTTAATATATACTTTACACCCATAACAACAAATTCCAAATGGAATAAAACCTAAATGTGAAAACTATAAAACTTTTAAAGACAGCATATCTTTATGATATAGGCTTAAGAAAAATTTCTTAAGTGAAGCTTAAACAAATGTTAACAGGAAAAGATCGATATATTTGAGTACATTAAAACAATTTCTGTATAACTAAAATTATAAACAAAGTGAAAATGAGTCATAGACTAGTACAAGATAATGACAAAATAAAGGATTTTACGAGATTTACGAAAATGTACAAATCATTAAGAAAATGACATATAATGCGGTAATGAGCAAAGAATACATACAATTCATGACATTAAAATGGTCAACACATATGAAAAGATGCTGAATTCCAATAATCTCAGGGAAGTTTAAATGACAACAATAACGGAATACCATTTCACACCCATCAGATTGGCAAAACAATGCCAAGTGTTGGTCTTATGGCAAAACATAAGACCAAGCAAGTGTTGTTGAGGATGCAAGAAAATAGTAAGTCTTACTCATTGCTGGAGAATTTATTCAACCACTTAGGAAAATAATCAGACATACTCAGTGTAACTGAAGTTGGGCATATCTGATAACTCAATAATTTTACTTTAAGGTGTTTACCCTAAAAGAAAAATCTCTGAACATGTACTCAGGGAAATACATATATTATTGCAGAACTGTTTGTAGTAGTGAAAAGTAAAAATAACCTAATAAATTCATTAAGATATTGGATGGGATACTTTAACAGAAACCTAATAACAGCAACCTAAACTAAGCAAATACTAGTTGTTGTTGTTGTTGTTTTTCCTTTGATAAATGTCTGAGCTTGTAGGCAGTTCATGGAGTTGAGCTATTCTAACCAGAAGGTCATCCAAAGACTCAGGTTCATACTATTTTGTTGCTTTTCCCATTCTTTAACATTTTTTCCTAACCTGATCATGTCTTTTTTGGCAGTAGGAAAGGGGAAAAGAGAATGTAGCGGGCAGCAGCTTCCTTTTTTTTTTTTAATGGAGATATAATTCACATATTATAATATCTCCCCTTTTTACATGTACAATTTTTAGTACATTCACAAAGTTGTGCAACCATCATCACTGTCTAATTCCAGAATATTTTCATCATCTGTCCAAAGAAATCTCATATACATTAGTACTCACTCTCCATTCCCCCAGCTTGGTCATGGAATATAATCCTTTTCATATGTTCCTAGATTCGCTATGCTAGCATTTTATTGAGGATTTTTGCATGTATTTTCCTAAGGTATGTTGGTTTGTAGTTTTCTTGTGTTGTCTTTGTCTGCTTTTGGTATCATGGTAATAGAATGAGTTGGGAACTGTTCCCTCTTCTTCCTTACACCATGATCAAATGGAGTTTATTCCCGAAATGGAAGGTTGGTTTCAACATGCTAAAATCAATCAATGTAATACACCATATGAATAGAATAAAAAACAAAAATCGCATAATTATCTCAGTATATGCAGGAAAAACATTTGACAAAATTCTTTTATGATTTAAAAAAAATCATGACCAGGAACAGAAGGGAGCTTCCTCAGCCTGACATAGGGCAATTATGAAAAACCCACAGCTAATATACTTATGGTGAAAGACTGAAAGCTTTCCCCCTAAGATCAGGAACAAGATAAGGATGTCCACTTTTGCCACCCCGATTCAACATTTTATTGGAGGTTCTAGCCAGGGCAATTAGGCAAGAAGAAGAAATAAAAGAAAGCCGTAAAACTATTCACATATCGCATGATCTTGTATGTAGAAACTCCTAAAGAATCCATCCTCCTCCCCCACCACCCAAGAAAAAGAGCTATTAGACCTAATAAACAAATACTGTAAGGTTGCAGGATATAAGATCAACATACAAAAATTATTGTAGTTTTATACACTAGCAATGACCAATACACAAATAAAATTAAGAACACAATTATATTTACAATAGCATCAAAATAATAAAACACTTAGGAAAATATTTCACACATTTAATGAGTATAAGACTTGTAACTTGAAAACTACAAAACACTATTCAAAGAAATTAAGACCTAAATAAATGGTTCGATATCCTTTGTTTTTAGATTAGAAGACTTTATTCATATTGTAAAGATGGTAGTACTTCCCAAATTGATGTACAGATTCTTTACAATCCCTGTCAAAAACTCAGCTTGATTTTATTTTCCCAGAAATTGTCAAACTGGTCTTAAAATTCATATGGAAATGCAAGCGACCCAGGATAGCCAAAACAATCTTGAAAAAAGGGAACAAAAGTGGAAGACTCCCACTTTTCAATTTTAAAACTTACTAGAAAACTACAGTCATAAAACTGTGTGGTACTGGTATAAGGATAGACATAGGAATTTAACTGAAAATCGAGAAACGAACTTATACATTTATGGGTAATTGATTGTTGACAAGGGTGTTAAGACCAATGAACAGGGAAAGAACAGTTTTTTTCAACCAATGATGCTAGAAAAACTGTATATCCAAATGCAGAGAATGAAATTGGATTTCTTCCTCAAACCATACAAAAATTAACTCAATGAATCAGAGACCTAAATGTACGAGCTAAAACTGTAATGCTTTTAGAAGAAAACATAGATGTAAATCTTTATGACTTTGAATGCAGACACAGTTTCTTAAATATGACAAAAAAGCACAAGCAATCAAATGAAAAATAGATAATTGGACTTAATCACACTTAATCACATTAAAAACTTTTATGCTCCAAAGGACACCATCAAGAAAGTGAAAAGACAACCACAGAATGAAAGAAAATATTTGTGAATCATATCTGATAAGGGTCAGGTATCCAGAATATGTAAAGAACTTCTACAACTCAACAACAATAACAAAAAAAGCAAATAACCCAATTAATAGGCAAAAGATGGGAATAGATAGTTTTCCACAGAAGGCATACAAATTGCCAGTAAGCATATGAAAATATGTTCAACATCATTAAGGACATGCAAATTAAAACCACAATAAGATAACCACTTCCAACCGACTATATGTATATATAGAAGTAACACAAGTGTTGGTGAGAGTGTGGAGAAACTCAAACTTGCATGCATTGCTGGTAAAAAGGTAAAAGATACAACCGCTTTGGAGAACAGTTGACAGTTCCTCAAAAAGTTGAACGTAGAATTACCGTATGACCTAGCAATTCCATTCTTAGGTATATATCCAAGAGAAATGAAAATACATGTCTACACAAACACTTGCATATAACTATTCATAGCAGCATTATAATAGCTAAAAAGTGGAAACAACTCAAATGTCCATCAACTGATGAATGGATAAATAGTACGTGCTATATCCCTACCAGAAATATTATTTAATTATAAGAAGGAATGAAGTGTTAATACATGGTATAGCATATATATTTTAAAAACATGAAAACTGAAAGAAAAATGTCAAATTTGGAAGAATATTTGCACTGTGGTAGAGAAATGATTCAAAACTCAACATGTAAAGAAATCTTAGCAATAAATGACCATCTCTTCAGTGCTCTACTGAAGGTATGATGGTTAATTTTATGTGCCAGCTTGTCTGGGCTAAGGGGTGCCCAGATAGCTGGTAAAACATTATTTCTGGATATGTTTGTGAGGGTGTTTCTGAAAGAGATTAGCATTTGTACCTGTAGACTAGGTAAAGAAATCTGTTGAGGACTCGAGTAGAACAAAAAGGCAGAGAAAGGACTAATTCGATCTCAGTTTGAGCTGGGAAATGACATTGCTGCTCTGGTTCTTGGGCCTTTGGACTCGAACTGGGACTTACATCATTGGCTGCCCTGGTTCTCAGGCCTTCGGACTCAGACAGAACTACACCACCACCAGCTTTCCTGGGACTCCATCTTACAGAGAACACATCATGAGACTTCTTAGCCTCCATTATTGCATGAGCCAGTCCCTCGTAATAAATCTCTTTCTATATCTCTATTTATATCTTATTGGTTCTGTTTTTTTTTGAGAACCTTGACTACCAAAGAAATGTTAATACAATGTTGAGATTCTTTTCCTGCCTATCGAGTTGGCAAATATTACATTGGTTAGGATATGAGGGCAAGGGCAGTCTCGTGCCCTTGGGCACTGCTGCTGAGAGCACATTGTCAGGGAGCAATTGGAAATACATAGTGCTGAAAAATACATATATTATTATCCTAGAACTGCAGAAACCAAATACTATAAACTGGGTGGCCTAAAGCAACAGAAATTTGCTCTTTCAAAGTTCCGATGGATAGAAGTCTAAAATCAAGGGTCAGCAGGGCCATTCTTCCCCTGAAGGCTCTAGAAAAAAATTCTTCTCGCCTCTTTCTAGTTAATGGTGGTGGCCTGCAATCCTTGGCCTTCCTGGGCTTGGAGCTGCATGACTCCAAATTCTGTCTCCTTCACATGGCCGTCTTCCACTCTGTGTGTGTTTGCATCTCCCTCTCCTTTCTCTTATAAAGACAACAGCCATTGGATTTAGTATCCACTCTAATCTACTATGACCTCATCTTAAGTATATCTACAAACATCCTATTTTCAAATAAGGTTACATTCTGAGGTTCTAAGTGGACGTGAATTTAGGGGAAGGCACTATCCTGGTACAATATGTATATCCTTTGACCCAGTAATACTATTTCTAGCAATACATTATAAAGAAAAAAATATGGAATTGTTGAAAGATGTAGCAATAAACGTATTATTTACAGCACCTTTAAAAATGGCAAAACATCTGAAACCACCTAAATGTCTAATAAAATAGTACTGGTTGAAGGAGTTGATGTAGACATACATTTATATGAAATATTATGCATTAAATTATATTGTAGGTATATCTTTTTGACATAAAAGAATGTTTGTGGTATATTCTTGACAAAAAGAATTATACGAAACAGTATGATTCTATATTTGAAAAAATAAAATGTGTTTATGTATTTATTATACACACACACACACACACACACACACACACCCCATTAATTTTTTTGACTACTTCCAGTTTTTTTCCTCCAATAAAGATGGCTTACTTTTGTAATGAGACAAAACCCAGAAATGTCACTTCAAAATAAATGCTCTGTGAAACACATGGAAGGAGACTAAATAATACAACTGCGAGGATCAGTGTATTGAGGATGAAGCTACCTACTGGAGAGACACTACTACCGTAGTGTGTTGTACTTGGATACCCATCTCACCCAACCACAATATTGAGAGAATGGAAAGTGTTTTCTACAGTCCCCATTTCTAGGACTATCTTAGGTTTCACTGACAGAGTCCAAGACAGAGCTGCACACACAGCAGGCATTTAGAAGCTGCCTAGTGTAATGGAAAAGGCTGTGGTGCCTACACCTGAATATATGTGTGCACCTGCAGGTCAATCACCTAACCTTTTAGTCCTCAGTTTCTTCACAGAATAGGGGTTGTAGATAATATATGTAACATTCCAAGAAAGTATTATTGATAATACTAGTGGAACAAATAAATTTTGGCATTTACACTTATAGTGACTATGGCATCAAGGGGGGAAAATTTCGCAGATGAGGAAAGAGTTGAGGGACTTTGTCACAAACTTTATTTGTCATAGCGAAGCAACAGCATGGTTTCTGGTATCTCAATATCTCCAGCTCTCCATTCCTTAATTTTCATAGCCGGTTGGAAAATATCTACTTGTACAAATTACTACAGGTTGTATTGTTTTAAAATATTTGTAGAATCATTAATTTAACAGATGTTTATTGAGTACCAGTAAGTGGCAGGCAGTACTTTAGGGTATGGGGCGCAGTGGTAAAGGAAATCCCCACTGGATTGGAACTTTCTGTCTGGTGCAATCTGTGGAAGACTTCACTCAGTGTAGTGGTGGGTTCACTGACCGCGTAGGTGGCATCTGTCTGCTCGATCCAATAAGCTTTCTTTCATACAGCTTTATTTCCCTTGCCTACATGATATACTGAATGTTTTCTGGTTAATGTCGAACACCTTAACATTCAGTGTTTTTCAGCTGGTATTTATTTGATTTTGCAAAGCAGCTGGGCAGAAAATTAACACAAATTTATGGCATTAAAGTCTTGCAGAGCTTTAAAATTCCCCACTGGAGATATGCTGAGCATTTTCGAGCAGTGCAGGATTGGTTTTTTTGTTTTTTCCCAGAGAAAAACAAGGTCAAATATAAATCTTCAGCAAGTTTAGTTACCAAAGAAATGCTCTTCAAAAACAAAACTTAGAAACAAGAATGAGGAAATACCCACAAATACAGGAAAAGTTAAAATAATTTCGAGTAAATACTTTGATCAATACTATGCCAATAAATTTGAAACCATAAGATGATATGGTGATTTCATAAGTTAATATAAACTTACAAAATAAAATTAATAGATGTTTAAAAAAAATAGATCATCCTTATAGAGGAAAGGGAGAAAATCCTCAATAGAACTGCTATTGGGATGCCTCTGTCCCAACCCGTTTTGCTACCCATAGACAACTGTTTTTAACTATTTTTAGTTTTTTTCTTAGTATTTATTTTCTTGTTTCTAAACCGTAAGCTCTCTGATGGATATATTTTAGACAGTTACCTGTCTATGATAGAATACGAAGATTTAGCTTTCTTACACCATCCCATTCCACCCCATTTTCTTCCGTCATCCTTTAAATATGGGCCTATCATAATTTTTGGCTAAATTAATATTGTGTGCTTAACTTATTTTAAATATGTAATTGTCTATTTCTGTAACTTTATTTTTCTTGAGCTAATAATTATTCCCTTTTCATATTTTACTTTCTTATATACTTTTAGTTTTCCAAAATTCTCCCACAGAATAATTGTAGAACTCCTTTGTACACTGTTTTTCAAATGGTAATTCATAATAGGTAACCATTTCATTCTCCTTTTTTCTCTTTTAAAAAAATTTCCTGGGACACCCTCTGGACTCCTTCGGCCTACTGTCCCAAACTAAACTGGTTGCGCCATAGGCCTGCCGTGGCTCTCCTCAGTCGGGTACTGTATCCTTGACCGCATGCCTTCCTCTGTCTTGGTTTATACTTTTGTTTTGGTGGAGTACATCCTCAAGTAGCTTCTTGAGAAAGGCTGCATAGGAAATACAACTTTTAGACCTTTTGTACCGATTAAAGATCTGTTTCTGAGAATAGAAACGTAACTCTAATCAGTCTAGTCAAAAATGCAGTTTATTACTTGTAAGCCAATGCCCATAAATCAGTGTAGGTCTGTACCCCCTACATCATTTCTCACAAGGAAAATAAACAATCAGAAGTTCTGTTCAGTGTTCATTGAGCTCAAATTTTTCATCTGCCAAAGTTGGTCGTAGGCTTCAAGTACCCCCATTATAATGCAGAGTACTCCTGGAGGTATATATATCCTGATATGAGAAAAACAGATCTAGATTAGCAACTGCATATTTGGACAAGTTGGGGAAGGTGATAGAACAAAAAGAGAAGATACATTGGGACTGTGAGCATTTCCTTATGAAACTTATTTGCCTGCAGGATCCACTTCGGCCCTGTAAACCCACCCTTATGTCTTAGTGGGTCACAAAGCACAGTATACAATGGATAATATGGTGACTTGATGTTCCATGTTCAGGCATTCAGACTCTACTGGCACTCAGTAACAAACCTTAGTGGTTTCTCGAAAGGAGCATAGTTATTTGCCAAAGAAAGCATGGGTTTGCTTTATGCTGTCAGGGCTGTCAATAGGCACCCTATATCCTCCAACCTGGCACAGACCCCTTGTATATTGTTGGAGGTGCTGGGCCACAGTGGTGAACCGAGGGAGCTTTTTGTAGCCTGGAGCAGCTGGAGCGGATTCTCCTGCTCTGGCTGCCACTGAATGCTCGCAGCATTATGGGTCTGTAATTGGGTCAAAGTAGCAATCCCAAATATTGTTTTGTGTTTCTTCCAAAATATAAAGAAGCTCACCAAGCATCGTGCCTCTTTCTTAGTTTTAAGGAGTGAAAGATGCAGTCTTTCACTTTGGAAGGGATATCCAGAAGTTCCCTAGACCACCAGACCCCGAGAAGAGTCATTGAGATGGCAGGCCCTCAAATTTCCCACCCTCTGGCATGCCTGTGCTTTACTAAGGAATCTCAGGCACCTTGTATTCCCTGCTTTCCAGTTCTGACCAGCATGATATCATCAATGTACAGGCAGTGTAACTCCCCCCTCACCCTCCCATGGGTCTCTGCAGACTATAGAATAATGGCCAGAGAGTGTTCGGGCAGTCCTGAGTAAGACAGTAAAGTCTACACCATCTCCAGTGCTCTCTGTCCACATGGATGAAAAAAAAAAAAAAAGCATTTGCCAGAGCAATCACCATAAATAGGCCCCAGAGGTAAGTTCATTTGCTAAAGAGACTAAATCTGAAACAGCAGCTGAAAGCGGAGTCACCACTGATTGATGTAACAATACAGTCATTCTCCAAGACTTTTCTGTCTTCAAGAGCCAAATAAGTTAAATGGGGATATGATAAGAACTCTCACACCTGTAATCTCCATGACTTCCCTGGGATGCAGTATTGCTTTCCCGGTTTACTATTTGTGGAAAGAGCAGGTAGTTTCAGTCATCTACCATCATAGTCTTCTGTCCATGGGTAAGGAAGTCGAGGTAGGAATTACGACTGGTGCTAACGTGTATTGCATCTATACATTCAGGATCTGTAGGTACAACCACAAGAGAGTTCATGGACTCGCTGGGCCCCTTGTGACACCATCTTAGGTCAAAGCTCCATTTTTCCCTGACCCCAAGAGCCCCCATTCTGAGTCATACTTAAGGTTGCCAGAAATTAGGGTTAGCAGAGAGTCAGTAATACTCTAAATGTCTGCTCTTTCCTCACTGCACAACTACTCTCGTAAATGCTTGCATGTTCTCTCAGGAAAGGTTAGGAGAAGATTTTCAGTAGGTGCTACTTAAGCTGCCACCGTGGGAATCTTTCTTCAAGGATAACCAGCCTTCACTCAAGGAGCTTTAGGCCTGGGGATTAGATGAGGAGTCCTGTCTGACATCACAGTGACTCATTTGACTTCATTTAATGAAATCTCAAGGATTTTCAGGTATGTAGATCAAGGAGAACCTTAGAAGGCTGTCCACCTCTTCAGTCCTCAGGGCCCTCTGATCCGTTAGCCACTGTCAAAGATCTCTGTGGATCAAATCATTTTTATTATGCTTACAAATTCTGTTGGTCAGAAATGCAGACAGGACATGATGGGGACAGCTTATCTCTGCTCCATGATATCTGAAGTCCCAGTGGAATACTTGAAGGCTGGAGGCTGGGATCAGCTGAAGGCTCATTTACTCACATATCAGGAAATTGATGCTGGCTGTTGGCTGGAGGGCTGGTTTCATCTACACCCAGGCCTTTCCATGTGATCTCCTTGCGTTTCCTCACAGCATAGTGTTTAGATTCCAAGGACAAGCATTCTGAAAAGAGAGATGCAAGCAGAAACGATGTCACCTTTTCTGAATTAACCTTGGAAGTCACACAGCATCGCTTTTTCTCTAATCACAGGCTCATTCATGTTCTAGGGAACGGAAGGTAAACCCACATCCCTACATAAAGAAGTGACAATGTCACATTGTAGGAGCGTGTGAAATGGGATAGATGTTGCTACAGTCATCTTTGGAAAATACATTCTGCCACAATAGGAAGCATCAATTTTTCATCATTACCATTTATCAATCCTGGTTCTAGGGGACTTATCAGGGACAGGACTTATTGGTCTCCATGCAGAAATGACGGTTGTAAAATTTCATTAAATATATATATATATATGCACACATACATACACATTTTAGATTTGTGTACCTTACAGTACACAAATAATGTCATCAGTGAGGCATATCTGAATGCATGCATGAGCATTTAAAAAAGTTTTATTTTATTTCAGTGTTCTGTAGGGTCATAAGAGGATTGGCCATCTCCTCAAGGATTTTACATTACAATCATAAGCCATTGAACAAATTTTTACATGTACTGTCACGCTTGTTATAAATAATAACTATTGAGCTTCTTCTAGATTAAAACTTCTTGTTTTGGTCTGACTTCTTCTATTTAGAATTGACCTTTATGTTTGACAAGATAGTGCCTTTTTATTTTCTAACTCTAAAGCTGAATGAACTTTTTTCTCTTGAAAGTGGAATATTATTCCAGACTTTCGTCAGCTTTAATAATATCACCAACCTTAGCAGTCTTTTCACATCAAGAAGTTAAATGAATATTATTAAATCATAAAAATGCAGATGTAATATCAACACATGATAATAAATTCTAACTAAAGGAGCATTGGTGAGTGGGCAGGAATCCTCTATATGTGATTGTGAGCAACTTTTCATGGAAGCCTTTAAGGGGAGAAGAACAGTTCCTCAATGAGTAGTAGTTTGGATAATTTGAGCATTTTCCAACACCATCTCCCATGCCCCCTATGCTCCAAACACATTAGATGACTCATTCTTTCTGAAATTTCCATATACAAAGTCTCTTCCACATTTCATTTCTTCTTCTTGCAATGTTACCTTCCCAACTCATTCACTGAGAAGCAAACTCCATAAAGACACAAATCAAAAGTCATCTCTTCTGTGAATGAAGCCTATCACAATCTCAAAATCGTAAAACCAAATCTTCGCTTCCTCGTCTGTAATCAGAAAGCCTTTTGAAAATATACTACTATTACAACACTGCCTGCTCCTGGGAAGGGAGGAGGAAGAGGGGTAAGGAGTGAGTAATATCTAATCTCTGTATGCTGTCTGGCATTCAGCAATTAAGAGTAGTGTGTTGCATAAATTATTAATTCTAAAAACCTGTCATTCCAAGGGAGAAGGAGAGCCATTAAAAATTCAGATTCCTAGTCCGACTGAATCAGACTTTCAGCAGGTGGATCTTTTTGACAAGCGATCCAGTGGTCTGTGGAGCATACTTTGATAAACACTCTTCTAGGCTGAGCACCACTCTGTTCCTGCTCATTTTAGCTTCTCCTGTTCTTAGGTAGCCTTGCTTTTCACATTTTCTAAGCCATTTATTTAACCTTCAGATTCTTCCATGTGATTATTTTCATTTAGCTTTCAGATATGGATTACACTCTGAAACCACCTACCCTAGAACTTAATTTTTTAGCTGACATGTAATTTTGTGTTTGTTTAATTAACCTACATTCATAAGGTACATGTATGTGCATGAGTGCCTGTCTGTGTGTCTCTGCATGTGCATATGCGCGCAGTTAGTGAAGTCTTGAGGCATACGAAACATTGTGGAGTTTATAAATGGCTCAGTTACACTCTCTATTCCACAGTGCTTTCCTGATTATATGTTTATATTGTCAAAAAAGTCATTAAAATTACAAATCATAGCTCACACATAGATGTCTAACAGGAGTTCAGAAAATGGAGTTTTTAGTATAAAATATAATTAGACCTATGTTCCAGTAGATAATGTTTTAAGAATTCATTATCCAACCAAATTTACTTTGGAAATTAATCAGCTAAACCCATTCAGTACTACCCTCCCTGCCCACGTGTAGTCAAGAAAGAAACTGGAGAGACAAGCCAGTTTCTCCATTTTTGTTTTAGCTAATGCCTAACATAGAACCCGGTTCCCAATGTTTATTTAAATAGATCACGTGTTTTGTTCAGTGGTTTTTCTGAAATGACTCAGTAAAGAAAGAAAGTGAATTCTGCCTACTCTGCCCACATAATTGAAATGCAACCCTGAAGACACTTATCACACAGAGAACCCACTCAAGAAGAGTTTTATTAAAATAAAAATCCATTGTGATAGGCTGGAAAAGAATGCTATTATAAATCTTGTTAAACCCTAAAATAAGATAATGGAAAAATAAGTGATAATCAAAAATAAGTGTAATCAAATATTCCACATCAAGTGTCTTTCCTTAATAAACTCACTGGAAGCCTTTATGTTAATATACTCAGAATAGCCCACTCAATCCCATCAACTTTGTCCATGAATGCAGAAGTTAAATTTATCCTAAAAGATAAGCATTAAACAAATATATTAAGATCACATGCCTCTTTTTCTCCTGACTTTTTAAAGAAAGTGATTTCATGCTAGTTTAGGCACCAAATGACAGACTCCAGGGAAGGTTATTTGGTCAATAGTAATATTAGAAGTTGGGAAATGCTGCCTTTGCAAATGAAAAACAAAAAAGGTCAGAATGATGGGCAAGTTTCTCCAAGGGAATGCTCATTGTCCTCCATGACCAAAGACATTGTGTCTATAAATTCACCTAAGTGAAATTATATTCATGGCACCAAAAACCAACCCTGGAGCCAAATTGAGATAAGAGGGAACACGCAAAGACTTACAATGCATTTCTCTTGAGAAGGTACCAGGAAAACAAAGGATTGAGAGAGATTGCTTCAGCTCTTTTGTCCTCAGGAGGACTACACCAATTTCATTCCCAAAGAATCATTATACTGGTTCTTCAATGCAAAAGTCAGCTCATCTTCCCTAACCCACAAGCCTTTAGTAAATATACTACTATTACAATACTGCCTGTTCCTGGGAGGGAGGAGGGAAAGGGATAAGGAGATTCATTCCCTCTTAGGAAGCACCAAAGAGAGAAAACAGGGAAACCCTAAAGATAAAGACATGGGAGACAGTGTGATGCAGTGGTTAAGAACACTCTTCAGTCTGAATCCTAGCTTTTCCTCTTGCCATTGTTACTTAGGGAAGGTTTTCTTAAACCCTTTTCTCTCTCAATTTTCTCATCTGTAAAATGAAGGTGGTTATAACATTTGCTTACTTGAATTAAGTGAAATTTGGATTAATGAAATACTTGACATACATAGTCAGTAAATGTTGGCTATGATGATAATAGTGGTGGTGATGATGATGATGATGATGATGAGGAGGATGGTGATGGTATGTTGTACATTATTCTTTGTGTCCCTCCCCCAAAGGAGAGAGATTCATGGTGGAGCTATTTTGGTGTCTGGAAAACCATCAGGCTTGAATAACCTAGAAAGGAAAGGAATCTCTATGACTGAATTTTTAATATTTTTTTCTAGAACACTGCTTTGACATTTCATTTATAGCTTATTTAAAATTTTTAACAATCTACACTGATCCACTTAAGTAGAACTGAGAAGAAATCTAGGGAGAATCTGAGTTTGGCTTCAGAAATTTTAAAGACAACTAACTGGAGAATCAAGATATAGGAAAATGAACAATAATGATTTTTTTAGAACATAAAGCTTAGCCTTAAAATTTTTTTCTTTTCAAAGCGATGCGAGCTTTGAAAGTTGCTAGAGCATTATAAGCTCATTATTTAATCTATGATACTCTTTGAAAAGAATGCAGTCCATGAAAAGAATACTTGGATTTTGATCTCAGGTTATTTTCCCCAACGAAGAAAAGTACTTTGCTTCCAAAAATCCATCCACACTAGCTCGAAGTTTCCTAAAGGCAAAAAAACATTTATTTTATCCCACATGAAATCACAACATATCTAATACAAAACTACACCTTCAGTGAAAGTTTTTATCTGACCTTTTCAGAAACATGTAGGTATGATTCTCCTAGTCGGATCATAGCGTTGTTGTCATTTGGTAGAGACATTTCTTTTAAACCCATCCCCAGTTAATTTGCGAAATTTTTAAGTGCTTTAATTACATTCGTTTATTAATTGTTATTCCCCAAAATGTTTAGTGTTGAGTATACTCATTGCAAAAAGGGCTCCGATGAATTTTTAGGGCTTTACACCTCACAGCTTCTACCTCTAAATCTAGAAATTTTTCCATCCTACAAAGAACACAAATGATTGGCACTTATTCTCCCTTTATAGACTAATTGGCTATGCTAATTAAAAAAATGTTTCAGTAGAAGGAAAGGAAATGTCCAATATGTTATGAAAAATAAGCAATAGGAAATTCAGAATCCCTGTTATGAACATTTCCCTAATGCAAAGTACAGGTCCCCAGGAAAGGACCTACCACACTGGTCCTTTTCTTTGGCCGAGATGGTGTCTCAGTTAGACTTCCCAGCCATCTCTCCAGAGGGCAGGATCTCTTCTGGGAAAAATATTGCAATAGCGTTTGTATTCCTGCCTTTTGCTGGGAACTTTCTTGGTGTACCTCCAAAAAGAGAATCAGAAATGTAGAGCTAGAAATTATTTTGGAGACTTTACAGATTAGAAAAAAATTAAATCCAGAAAAAAGGATGTTGTTTTCTCAAGCCCAAACACCTAACAGATCATAGTACTGGAGCCCTATCCGTTGCTTCTAAGCTGAACTCTGCTTTGGATGAATTCAGAATTTATAATTTCACAGAAATGCTTAGCTTTATATTACTGTTGTTAATAGAAGTGGAACTATATATGCAGAAGATAAATATGTGGTGATTCAATTAAAATAATATTTGCATAATGTGAATTTGCTATATATAATAGAAAATAACCAAATCAACTCAAATTAAAATGTGTTTGAATTGTTTTTTAAAATGTTTAATCACTGTGAAAATAACAATGATCTTGAATAAAAATGTATCTAAGTGTGTTATTATTTACTTAAATAGAGTTGGTATACAATATCATATTAGCTCTAATAGTTTCAGGAGTACAGTATAGTGATATGACATTTTTAAACCTTAACAATGTGATCACCCCAATAATTCTAGTAATCATCTGTCATCATGCAAACTTATAGCAATATTATTGCCTATATTTCCCTTCATCTTTTTAATCTATCCACTCCCTTCTGGTAACCATCCCTTTAGTCTCTGTTTCTATGAGTCTGTTGTTGTTTTGTTTTCTTTGTTCGTTTGTTTTGCCTTTTTAGATTCCACATATAAGTGCGACCATACAATATTTGTCTTTCTCTCTCTGACTTTTTTCACTTAGTATAAACCCTCTAGATCCATCCGTGTTGTCACAAATGACAAGATTTCATTCTTTTTATTGCTGTATGATATTCCATTGTATATTTATACCGCATCTTCTTTATCCATTTATCTATCAGTGGACACCTAGGTTGCTTCCATATCTTGGCTATTGTAAATAATGCTGCAGTGAACATAGGGGTGCATATATTTTTTCAAATTAGTGTTTTTGTTTTCTTTGGATAAATACCCAGAAGTGGAATTATTGGTTAAGTGTGTTATTATTTATTCTACCAACATTTTTGAAACTTCACCATTATTAGACGTAGTTCTAAGTGTGAAGATACAGACAGAAAAAATAATAGCCCTTGTCCCAATATGCCAGCAAACTGGGAAGGCTGACATAAAACAGACAAGTATCCTACTGTGTGATTCCAGTTGTGACAGCGTGGGGTGCGATACCTATGGCCACACAAATGAGGGGGCCTCAACTGTGGAGTAAGAAGGAGAAGGCTCCCCCAAACAAGTTACATTAGAACTGTATCTTTAAAGAAGGGAACTAAGGGAAAAAGGCATTAAGAGGAGAGAAAATAGTGTGTGCCAGACAGGTAGCTGTGGCAGCAAGTGGCAGATTTGGGGAGCAAGTGCTTCTATATGGCTGCACCATAGGCTTAAATGATGCCAAGGACAGGTAGGGATCAGATCATGATGAGCTTTGTACATCATGCTAAAAATATTTTTATATTTTATATTTTACCAGAAAATAATGGGAAAGTATTGATAAATTATTTGCTCTTAAATAATACAACTCAAATTATACTATAAAGCTAAGATGTTTTTCCTGCTCCTTCCTATCGGATATCTGGGAAAAACATCTGAGAGTAGAAATCACAAGAATCTAATTCCAGTTGTAGAGCTGACAAAAATATCAATTTTCTCATCTGTAAAATGGAGATCATTAAAGGGTTGTTGTACAAAGTACATAAGTTAAAGCCTGTTAAGCATTTATTACGGTGTCTGACATATTATAAACACTCAATAACTTACGCTGGCATTGTCTTTGTCGTGATCATCATTATAAAAGACTGAATTGGAGAAAATGGATGAGAATGCTAAGGGCTAATTTTAACATCTAGAGTTAAGAGTAATTTTCCAATTCTGCTGAATCTATATTGCTTAGAGTAATAGAGTCCCTTCAGAGAGAATCACTTTGTCAGAGGCAAGGCTGGGAAAAGGCATCGGTTAGTAGAATGCACTGATTATGTACTTGAGAAGAACTTTTCTGCTGATTTTGTTGTCCAAGAAAATGTAAGAAGAGAAAACTGGAGTTTCAACTGTGGAGAGCAGTATCTGAGGAGAGTCCACGCTTGCTTTGTTAGTCAAAGGTGGAAGAGGAAAATAGCAACATCCATAGATAGAAATTGGATATAAAATTAACTCTTTATGTTGTACTTCCCTATGTTGTTTGTCAGGCTCTCCAAAAGAGAGTATGCTTTTAGTTTGCTATTAGATCGTAACTAATCGTTTATACTATATCCTTATACTGTAAAGACAGAGGTTATTTTTTGCTGTGTTTTTGTTATTGGAATATTTTCTGTAATTGTGCCAAACTGGAACTTTGGAATATGCAGCAGGCTCTTGAATAACGTCATTTCGTTCAATGTCATTTCATTATAACGCTGATGAGATGCCGCAGGAACTTAACTCTTGTTTATATCCATTAGCCCATGGTAAAATTGGTTTTGCTATACCAATTCCAAGAACCTATTGATGATGTTGAGTGAGGACTTGCTGTAGTTTAGCAATCTCAATTTGGTTGTATTAAAAATTAAGTAGGTCAGAATTAGATTTACTATCTGCATAACGCCATCTCTCTATTAAAAAATAGACCGTTTCAATATTCTATAGAATAATAGGATTACTTTCTGTGTTCTGTTTTGTTAGTGCTCCTACATCCCTCCCTGTAAGAGAGAAAATCAGAAGAACTTGGAAAGTGTCATGAATTGGCAACAGTACTGGAAAGATGAGATTGGTTCCCAGCCATTTACTTGCTATTTTAACCAATTTCAAAGGTAAGCCAATGTTTGCATGTGCATATTAAAATTGTAGCCTCTGTAGTTTTTGACATTAATAAAATATAGATTGTGCTCACTTGACAAAATATACAACATGGAGATAGTCTCAATTCTTTCCAGCATGTAGTTAGGGAAGCCCCGTCTTACTCTATGGGAAGGGAAGCATGAAAAGAATCTGCAGGCCAAAAAGAAAAAGAAAAAAAAAGCTTGTGTCATAGAGTTGACCCTCAGGATACGCTAAACAAGTGCCTTAAGTAGGATCATTGTATGCTAGTGTTATTCCCTGAAAATTACAGATTAATGTATATAATGTAAATAACCACAGGTTTGTCAGTCTTTCAAACTGTATCAAATCTTATCTTTCATTTTCCTTTCTGTTCTGACGAAGTATAATAAAATGAGTTCATACCATTAAAACTTTGCCTTAGAACTCAAGTTATTCCATATAACAACAGCTCCTTGGACTAGAACACCAGTACCCACCTAGGTTAATCATAGAAATTTACTTATCAAAACTTTACTGAGTCTTCTTAACTCCTTGCTGTACACTTCCACTTGGATGTTCTACACTTATGTCAGCTTTCTCGTCTTTTTAGTGAGTGGTACTGTCATCACTTGTTTACCTAGGCCAGAAACCCTTTAATAATTCTTCATTCACTTTTCTCCTTTTTACTCTGTAACCTATGTTCACCGTCGTATTGATTGTACCTCTGTAATGTTTCTTCTCTGCCTTCCTTCTGCCCCTGTCTTAGTTCAGAGTCACATTATTTCTTTGTTCTATGAATGCAGTAATCTTTTAACAAATCCTTCCATCTGCACCTCACCTCCATTCCAAACCATTCTGTATGCTGCTGCCAAGGGGATCTTTCTAAAACATGATTCTAATCAGGTTTTTTAGTAAAGTCCAAACATTTTGGCCTATGTGTCAGGTAGCTATTGCTATGTAACAAACTACCCTAAATCTAGTGGCTTACTACAACAATGATTTATTATTTCTTATGATCTTGCGGGTCGGCTGGGAGGTTCATCTGCTGATCTTTCCTGGGCTCACGTGCAGTCAAATGATGGCTAGAATAGCTGCATGGTCCAAAATGGCCTCTTCCCTTACATGCCAAGCACTTGGTGCTGGCTCAGATGAAGCACCTTAGTTCTCCTCCCCCTGGCCTCTCATTCTCCAGTAGACTAAATCACCATCCTTACAATATGGCAGCTTCTGACAGCATTTCAAGAGAGCCAGGCTTTGGCTCTAGAACTAGCCTAACATTTCTGACATGTTGTACTGGTCAAAGCAAGTTACGAAGCAGCCCAGATTCAGGGGGTGTTGAAATAGATTCTGCATCTTGATTAAAAAAAAAAAAACTGCAAAGATGTTGTGGCTATATTTAATCTACCATATCACACAGGTTCCTCAAAGTCTTGCCCCAGACTACCACCTCTCCAGCCTTGTCTCTATACTCATGTTCTTTGCAATGGTCTTTCTTTTTTTTTAATTTAAATTTTTATTTTTCAATAGAGTTCACATTTAATATTATTTTATATTAGTTTCAGGTGTACAGCATAGTGGATAAACATTTATATAATTTACAGAGTGATCCCCCCATAATCTAGTGCCCACCTGGCACGACACGTAATTATTTCAATATAATTGACTGTATTCTCTGTGCTGTACTTCATATCCCTGTGACTGTTTAGAAACTACCAAGATGTACTTAATCTTTTCACCATTTCCACCTAGCCTCCCAACCCCCTTCACACCTGGCAATCATCAGTTTGTTCTCTGTATCTATGAGTTTGTTTTCATTTTGTTTCTTTGTTTGTTTTGTTCCTTAGATTCCACATATCAGTGAAATCATGTGGCATTTGTCTTTCTCTGCTTGACTTATTTCACTTAGCGTAATACCTTCTAGGTTTATCTATGTCATTGCAAAGGGTAAGATTTCATTTTTTTTTTTATGGCTGAGTAATATTCCATTGTTTATATATGTACCACAACTTCTTTATCCAGTTGTCTGCAATCGCCTTTCTGAACTGTGTGCAGTTCCCAGAATATCTTATACTTTTATATCCATGCCTTTTTAGTTGCTTCTCCTGCTTCTCGACTGCCTTGATGGAGACTCCCCAGATATCACCTTCTCTGGGCTGCTTTGCTTGATTTCCAAAGTTTGATTTAGTTGTATGTCATTTAGGATGCCATCTGCTGCAGGTAAACATAAAACTGTGACTGACTCAAAGTACCATAAATGGGAAATTTATTATTTCATACATCAAGAAATGCATAAGTGGATCAGGACCTTAGAGTTGTTTGATGCAATGACTTAACAGTGTCATCGAGAACCCAGCCTGATACTGAACCCACCGCTGTCCGAGTTGGGTGACCCCTTATGCTTCCGGCCCCTGACCAGGAACGGGTTTCAGCATGTGGGTGAGCTTGAGCTTGAGCTTACAGTTGGAGACAAACAAGGGCGCCCCCTCCCATGGGCTGTCCTGACTAAGTAGCTGTCATCTTAATAAACTTCTCCTCACTCCCTACTCAGGCACTGAGTTCTCTAAAAGCCACCTCCCCCAAACAGGGTTGCCTCCTGTGAGGGCATGAAGCCTGAATATCCTCAGCACCCAATCAGGACTGTTCCTCCAGAGTGGTGAGAACCTGTTTGAAGAGAGCGAAACCTATGTTATACGCTAATTGTGTTAACTTTGGTAACAGTAAAGTTAAGCCTACCATACCTCCCTCAGAATGCAAACTCATTGCCTGTCCATCATCTCACTGTCTCATTCTCAAACTGTCGGGGTGTAGATAGACGTGGGGGCGATCTGTCACAATCAGCGATACTTGAGACATGATTTTAAGTGACTCCGGGAAAACAGGAGTTTGGAGTTTGGCTCTTTTACCATGACATATGCAAGAGGAAACAAGAGTGCTGGTTGGAGGTGTGAAAAATGGCAGCTCCCTGGTGCCATCTTCTCTTAATACACTTTTTACTACTGCTAAATATGAGATAAAAATAGCCTTCCTGTAGAGACTCCCAGATGCTCTCGATAAGATGAACTTTATATTTAAAGTAACCTTTAGATTTCACGCACATGCAGGAAATTAGGGAGAATAGTTATCAAGAAGTTTCCGTTTTCAGGAAAAGGATGGTATTTTAAAAATCAAAGACAAAGATCATTGGAGTCTTAGCTTTCCACTGTTTAAGCCTTATTTAGGAGAGCTGTACTCAAGAGTAATGTCTGCAGTGGGCAGAGCAGCCACCAACAGCCATGCCTGCCATGGGAGACCAATCCCCATGTGGTCACCCCTCCTACGCCAGGAAGGACACAGGGCCTTAGGGGAACCTGACACAGGCTGCTTCCATTCATGGTCTTCCCATGTAACCTTTCAGCTCTTTGCCTTCCTCAATCTTGGGGCTTACAATCTCCTTCCAATGTGTAGATTTTTGTTTTACACATTTTTACACATTTTTACATAGGCGAGGTTACACTTTTACCCTCCTCGTACCATTTTTTGTCTCTTAGCGTTTCCCTAGCTTATTTCTTCTCAGCAAAACCCGAATTATGCCCCCTTACCGAATATGTTTTGATATCTTTCCATTGCTGGAAAACTTCCCTGGAGTCTTAGTCTTCTCATACAACTCTTCTCTTGATATTTGCTTTAACTGGTTTCCCCTTGAAGAAGGAATATCCCTGGAAAATGGTTACTCGCTCTGCAATTTCCTTTGGATCAAAGGGCCAGGGGGAGTGATCAGTCTTCATTTTTTGAACTGTTCCTCTATACAGTGTTTCTCTATACAGATTTACTTTTTAATTTTTATTTTATCCTTCTGAGTGCACAGAGCAGCTTTACATACACACACACTGGGTTCGGGCCCTCACTGCTTCTCATCTGGATCGTCGAAGTGATCTTCAACAGGTTTTTCAGCCTTGGTCTTTCATCTATCACCCACGCTACACTAGGTTTTGTTTTTCTTTGTTTAAAACATTATTTGATCTTGACACAATCCTCGATTAAAATTTTCTGCCCTCTTATTGTTCATAGAATAAAGTCCATGCCCTTCCAATTCCAGCTTCAACTTCTGTTATTTAATTATGTGCCAGTCATAGGGAAACAAAAGCAAAACAAAAGAAAAAAAGTAGACATGGTTTCCGCCCTCGTGGAGCTTGTAGTCTGTCATCACACCATTAGATAAATAATTACAAAGTAGGGTAAATGCTATGAAGAAAGAGCCGAGGGTGCTACCATGAGATAATTATAACAAGGTGGGGAATTTCAGAGGCCTGTCTGAATAAATCATAATTAGGTGGAGACCAGAGGATGCTCAAGAATTAGTTAGCTAGGTAAAAAGTGAGGGGAAGAGTATTTCAGAATGAGGCAACATGCAAATATGCAAAGGTTCTGAGGCAAGAAAGAGCTTGGTGGGTGTTAGGAACCGAAAGGCCAGCGTGGCACAGGAACCGTGAGTGAGAGGGAGATTAGTGAATGTCGACACTGGAGAGAGTAGGCAGAGCTTAGCTTTCACTTAAATGCAGTAAGCAGCCAATGATGGGTTCTAAGTAGAGTGGTGACATGATCTGATTTAAATGCTATTCCAGTCACCTCAAATTACTCTTGTTTCTCACGTACTTCTATGCCTTTGCTGCTTTCTCTCTCCTCTCCCCTCACCTGGGGACACCTTTGCTATTGTTCACTTTTAGGAATTAGCACACCACAATGGTTATAGAACCAGGCACATTCTAGAGTGCGTGGTCTTGGGTATGTTGCTTTAACCTACCTGCGCCTCAGTTCTCTTTGTAAAAGGGAAAAACAATAAGGCTCTTGTGAGGTTATCAATGAGATGGCATGTGCGTAACCTGCAGTAATGCCTATAAAAGTGTTTGCTATTGTTATTTTTATTACTATTAATAAGATTTGCCTCAAATGTCACTGTGTAACATCTCACCTGTTCAGGTACAATTAATTACTTCCTCTTCTGTGCTCCCACACTACGATGGTTGCTTTTCCCCACACTGTTACAGAGATAATTGAACAGTACCTTTCTCCTTTTACATAGATTATGAAATCCTTAAGGGCAGCCTTATGGCATCGGACATCTGGGTTTACATTTCTCCTGTACCACTGATTAACAGTATGATCTTGGGTAAATTGTGCAACTTCTTGATCTTGGTTTCCTCATTTATAAAATGAGAGTAAAATACCCACTTTAAGGAATTTTTTGGGTAAGAATCATATCTATATAGTCGTGAGTATTTAGTAAATGTATGTGTGTTTCTTCCCTGCCATATAAATTTGTAACCGCTAGGGTAGAAATAACTAATCAGTGAATTGCCTAGTTATTCACTGGAGGCCAAGTGAAGTATTGAATTAATAAATAATAGAGATTTTATTAATGAGCAAAGCAATAGAACACACATAAATAACTAAAAAGAAGAGATTCTATTAATAAATAAAATAAATATGTTATACTTCTGCTACTGAAAAGATATGTCTTGATTTTTAAGTTCATTCAAATTATGTTTGTCCTGTAGTATATATTTTAAATTAAGTTTACCCTTAACATTTTAGGAAAAGATGAATATAATGGCCTAAGTTAACACTGAGTAGAGTGCAGAACATAGTTTGAAGCTAATAAAATAGAAGATTAAAAGCAACCAATTAGAAAAGGACTGCTCACTTATTTAGGACTTAGTTTTCTTCTCTATAAAATTTGATAAACAGATAGATTAAATGATCTCTAAGATTCCTGAAGCTCTCTAATTTTGTTTGTTTTGTGATTCTCTGATTATGAAGGGTTGTACAATTACAACAGCTGAAGAAGCTAGATAAAATCCTAATGGTGGAAGAGAAAAAAAATTAGCAAAGAACTAAATGGTTAACAGTCTGCAGCCATTTAATAGAGGAGCAGACAGTCCTCCTACCTCAACAATAATTGAGTTTCATAATGATGACACTGAGTCTTCAAGAAAGGTTAAATTTGGTTCAACACACTCTCCTTAAAAGGCAAGGAAATGTGTAATGCATTTTTAGAAAGATATTACCAATAATATTTTAACATTTTTGTTAGTTTTCATTCCATTTAAAACATTAAACTTCAATTATTTGGAAAATTCACTTTTTTATATGAATAACTACTTCCTCTTTTTGAAATAAACAGCATCATTTTAGGCAAGATCTTCCACAAAATAGCTTATCACTTTTCTATCATGGCGTTCCCCTTTTCAGTGTCTTAGATTTCACCCATAAAATTATAACCATTTCAGTCATTTACTCTTTCATGTATTCGACAAGCATTTATTAATCACCTGCCGTGTACCAGGCAACAGTAGTCAGATAATAAGACTTTGTATCAGTCTTCAAGGAACTCATTGCCTAGTATGGAAGACAAATGTGTAATTGGGATGCATTGTAGTAAGTGCCATAATGATACCACAAACACACACGGTATAATGCTTGGACCTATGGTCGGAGATAAAGAGTGGAAAGAGAAGAGCCTTCACAGGGGAAAAGTTTGAGTTGAATTTAAAGAATGAGTAGAAATTTTCCAGATAAATGAGGCAAGAGAAAGAGATTTCAGGGAAAATGCATATTCAAAAGCATTAAGATTTGAAATACCATGGCAACTGGAAGAAAGTTAGGCGCTTTATATGCTTGGAAAGTGCATTTAGGGGAAAGCTGATAGATGAACACGAAGAGGCTGAATTAGGTAATATGTAGCTTTAAGTCATGCTGAACATTTTAGATTTTATTCTATGTGCAGTGGAAGAGTGATGGTCACTTGTGTTTTAGAAAGACCAGTCTGGTGGCTGCATGAAGGATAGACTGGATATAAGTTGGGGGAAGGGTATGCAATTTGAAGATTATTGTACCAGTCTAGCCATGGGACTGAAAGAGCCTGAGCAAAGGCAGAATTAGTCAAGGAAGGAAAGGAGAGTATGGACATGAGACTTTAAGGAAGTGGAATCCACAGATTTAGAGATACACATGATGCATGATGGAGTTCAGGTTAAGAAGATGATGGAACTGGGTGAGTATGACTTTCTGTCCTGGGTGACTATATTAGAGGTGTGGGGAGGAGCAGTCTTTCCTCTACTCTCGAAGTTCTTCTGGCTAGTCTAATAATCAAATAGACATGAGACAGGTTAGCAAGAGAAAATAACCAAATTTAATACATGGCATGTGTATGGGAACCCCCCTCCCCATACATGAGAGTTAGAGACCCCCACATCCATAAGAGATTCGGATATAGAAAGGGAACCTGAGTATATAAAACATCCTGAGCTAGGGATAAAGTAGGGTGCCTTGGGGGCTTCAAAAGATCATTGCAGGATGATAAGAAGAGCTGATGCTTAGTAAATAGAAGTTTGTTCTGTCCTGTAGATAGGTCAAAAGAGGTTATCTTTGATAATCACTTATTATGGGCAAGGCCGTAGTTAAGGGAGGGGCAGAGTTTTCCTTGAGACCGTTAAAGTTACCTTCATCTCAAAAACAACTTGCACACCACAGAGGCACGTCTTGGGATGACTCATTCTGAACCGCCACAGAGGTAACATCAACAGGGAGGATTCTGGGAAAGTGTTCTGGGAACCAGCCACCTTCCATTTCTACTAGCTTTGTCCTGGCAGACAAGTGGATATATGTGGCTTGTGGCCAGGAGTGTAAAAGCCATGGTGCAACTTTGAGGTGATAAGCGTACGAATGGGCATCCATACATTAAGAAGAGTAGAGCAAAAAGACAGAAAGAGCGTTTCCCAGCACCATCGTTGATCAGCTGCTTCTGCCCTGTCTGCCTCTGGAGTTATTATGTGAGACAAACGACACTTACATGCTTAGGTACATGCCTCCGAATGCATTTAAGACCAATACAGTGAAAAATGATTGGTTAATTGTAATTGATTTTTGCGATGTCTTTGCGTTCGTTTTTGATTTATGAAGCCCTAAATACAGATTTTTTAAAATATATGTTGAATTTAATTGTTCTATTAGCTTCTAAGTTTTCTTTTTCTTTTTTAGAACAAATTACTAAACAAAACAAAACAAAATAAAACAAACAAAAAACACAAAAAATCTTGCCTTTACTGGATACAAATGAGAGAAAATGTGCATATAAAGATGGGAACTGATATTTTGAATAAATTCCATAGGGCTATTTTATTGACTTTTGAATGAATTACTAGGTTCTATATTTGGTATTTAGTAAAATTTTAATTTTTAATAGAGATTTTCACTTTTGTTTTTTATTTACTCCAAAAAATATTTCTTATAATCTATCATTAAAGAAGAGAGTGGTTCTGTAGTTATTTTTTTAAAGGAACACATATAGAGGCTTTCTCTTTAGGCACTGAGTCCAATGATATATCTTAAGTCAAAAAAAAAAAAGAAATAGTGAATCTAGACTCTTACTCAGATTGAGTCTTTTCTATATACATTTTGAGTCTTTACCATGTACATTTGTGTCTGAGGGATTACATCAGAACTGAAGGCTCTCTTTGTTCTCAAACTTTGTACTTAAAAAGAAATCAGTAAATGTTTGGCTTCTTCAGTATGCTATGGAATATGTATGGAATCCATTCCAGTGTTGCTTTGAGTCTGACATCCACATATTCTGCAAATGTTGTTGATATACATTTGAGGATCTGTTTTCTGATGGTTATTCAAAGTGCTTTCATGCTTGCAAATTAATTTTCTAACAGCTTTTATCATCATGGCAATAAAGTTAAGAATTTAATGTTATTAATCACTTTCCATTTAAGGTAGTTTATGCGGCCATCAAACAAAGCCCTGAAGGAATTTGGGAGGAAGTCTATAAGAACTGTAGGACAAGTAGGTCACAGTGGAGCACTGTCAGATGACGGAATGCAGGGCAGGGCCGGGCGTCAGGAGACTTCGGTTCTATCCATAGCTCTCTGTGACTCAGTGTATGACCTTGGGCTACTTAGTAAAGAGCTCTCACCTCAGTTTCATCTTAGATAAAATGGGGCCAGGACTAGCTTCTAACACATTACAGGGGATTGTGGAGTTCCTAGACTCACACACTCAAATCTGGGAGACATCTCCCAGTTACTTACTCCAATCCAAAGTAAATCCCCTCTACAATGGAAAGTGTTTTTTTTTCCCATTCTCTATTTTAACAACTCTGGTTGCTGTGGACATCACCTCCTCCTGAAGAAGCCCATTCCATTTCCAAACATTTTTAGTTGTCGAATGTTTATCTTGGGAAATATCTAAAACAGGCACATTCATAGACACAGAAAGATTTAACAGGGACGGGGGGAAGAGGGGAATAAGAGTTACTGCTTCACCGTTACAAGGTCCTGTTTGGGGTAACAAAAAAGTTTTGAAAATAGATAATGGTGATAGTCGCACGACATCATGAATGTACAATGCCACTGAATTGGGCACTTAAAATGGCTAAAATGGCAACTTTTATATTATTTATATTTTACCACAATAAAAAAAAATTTCATCTTGGTTAGTCTCTGGTCTCAGTGTTATCCAAGTTCTAAAGAAGAGGAAACAGTCCTTAAGGTCACATGGCTAGGGAGGAGCAGATAAGGATCTGAACCTAAGCCCATGACCCTCCAAGCATAGGCATCCCCGAGTCCACACTGCTGTTACTGTGGAGAATAGGCTTCTCATTGCGATGCTTTTTTTTCTTGTGTCTTGAGCTGGCCTGCGCAAGGGAAGGCAAAACATATGAGCCACCATTGTTTAATCTAGAGACTAAAACTCAGTTAATGAAGCCTGACGTGACATTAACTTTTTGGCAGCCATAACACGCTGTTGATTCATACAGAACTTATAATTAATAAAGTTACTTCCCCTACATCTGTTTAATACATGCTATTTTTCAAGCAGTTTCCCCTCCATTCTTAAACTTGTGAGAATGGTGTTCTAGATTTAAATGCAAGTATTTATCATTTATCCCTATATGGCAAATGCACATTGTTGCTTTTTGACTGATTGTTCCATTCTCTTCTGATTATTTTCCATCTTGATTCTGGCATGTATCATCTTTGTTATTTCTTCCATCATAAAATGTTATTCTAACTGTAAATCAAAAGGACTTCAATCCTGTATATCCAAGTTACTGGTAAAAATGCTGAAAAGGATGGGTCATAGACAGAAATCTGACACCAGTGATTTTCCTCTGGCCTTACCCAGTAATGGCCAACACCTTCATATAGTGCTTATTCTTCTCCAGAAACTGTTTAAAGTCTTTATACATTGAATATATTGAATCTGCATAATACTCCTACAAGGCATTATTGTCATAATGTTCATTTTATACATGAGGGAACATAGCACAGAGCGGTTAAGCAACTTACCCAAATCACACAGCTAGAAAGTAGCAGAAACAGAATTCAAACCTATATACTCAGCCTCCATAGTTAATGCTCTTAAGCACTCTGCTGTGCTGCTGTTGACATTGGCCAGGATTCCAGCCCATACTAGGATAGGAGGGACTCTGTTATATCTGATCAGTGCGATTGCTACTGTAACATTCTTAAGTGTACCATTGGTGGCAAGATAATCTGAAATGCCAGAACAAAGCACTTGTGCCTTGGTATGTGCTACATTTTCTCCTAAGAAACTTGAATTCTAAACTCCCGTTCTTCTTTCATGTCTGCTTGAAAGATATTTCCTTTTAATTTCCCCAGGCATACTTAAGTACTCTTTCTCTTATTGCCTCTGTACTTTGTACAAATGTCCATTGCATTTTGAAATATATTTCAACAATAAACAATAACAAATATTTACCGAGCACCTAGAGCACGTGCCTGGCATTGAGCTGGGTAATGGGAATACAGACAGGACCAGACAGTGTTTTGTGACCCAGAGCTGACAACTGGCTAGTGAAAGCCAACACAACAGTATAGCTCTGGTGCCCACCTCATTGTAGGTGTTCCATAGATGTTGAATAGCTGAATGGAAGAGAATTGAGTATCAAGAAAGCTTTATAAAATGCTCAAATGTGTACCGTAAACTGTTTTTTTGCTTTAGATTAAGAGGACTCATTTCGACTATCATGGTTATTTACTTAGTGAAATTGTAGGATCCCCAGCTCTATATCTGTGCATTTTGGTGAGTTTAGGCTAAATTGTGCTGTGGTAATCTGAATATTTCAGTAGCTCATAACAATGAGAGTTTATTTTCTGGTTATAGTACATGTCTGTTTTGGGTCATCTGCAACTTTGCTCCATGCTTTTGTCACTACAGAACCCTGGCCAAGAGTGGCCCCTATTTGGGACATTAATACTAGTCTCATGACAGAGGAAAATAAAACGAATTTCCCTTGGAATGCACATGCCTACAATTTTTAGTGATTTTCAAACTTTTTATCATGTTCAGTCCAACAATGTGATGACTATTTACATGTGTTTTCTTGAATTTTGAATATCACTTGCTACCAGGGTAAAGTTAAGTTACTGGCACATCCAAGAGAAACTTTAAGATTGACTGATAGGGTCTTTCTAATTACTTGTTTTTAAAATTCTATTATTGTATCGTAAGTCATCACTTTAATTGTTACATGTATTTCTCTGTAAAACTTCTGTTCTCCAAACATACGTTTATAAGCAATTTAGTATTTCAATATCTGTTCAATGCACTTTTACCAAGAAAGAGAAATAATTGCTTAACAGACTACAAGAAAACTGAATGTAAAGCTATTATTCATGTAGTCTTTACAATATAATTTAGGGATTAGGATGAATGATTCATTGCTAGCCTGTATAGAAATGCTAACCTATTTCTAACTTCCAACACGCAGCAGCAAAGTATATGTACTCTGCTAATTATTTAATTTAAAAAATACTGTTTAGCGCATAAAACATTTTAATGGGATTTTAACAGTTGAGAAGCTTCTAAAATGACAATATAATAGGAGGTAGCCCTGTTTCCTTCAAGTTTTCATAATAATCAGGAAGATATGTGATTTACTTTCTCCCCTACCCAGTATACATTTTTCAGATCCTTTCTTCAGTGTTTCCAAAAATAATGGAGCCATAGTGACGTGAGAGGTATAGAAAATACTAAATTGTGTCGACTGGCTGATTTTTCTTCCTTGAGGATCTAATTATAGGGAATTGGACATAACCTAATCAGACATTAATAGTGATTTCCTTAGAGTAAGTTGTGGAATGAATTATTGTAGAATGAGTTGCAGCAGTGATCCCCAAAATTTTTTGGCCCTAGGGACCGGTGCTCCTATGAGAACCTAATGCCTGATGATCTGAGGTGAGCTGAGGCGGTGATGCTAGTGCTGGGGAGTGGATGCAAATACAGATGAAGCTTTGGTCATTGGCCCACTGCTCACTTCCTTCTGTGTGGCCTGGATCCTAACAGGCCACGGACTGGTACTGGTCCATGGCCTGGGGGTTGGGGACCCCTGAGTTACAAGATCTTTTTCAGAGGTTTTGAAAAAACAAACCTATTCACCTGTTTGGGCTCATTTAGTTTTAGTTAAACTGGGTTCTGGCAGCATTTCCTAGCATGATAGGTCTGAAACAGTGACATGTATAGGAGTAGTAGTGTTGAAAGGCATCTCACGGAAGGGAAAGCACCTAAGCAGGTATGGGACAGGTGAGTTGAAGGAAGAGGAAGCACGAGAGACGGTAGTTAGTTACATGCATATGGCTTGATTGGGCCGGATAGATAGGTTTTAAAATAACTAAGCAGGAAGAAAAGAAATTTTGTAATGACAAAAGAATAGTAAACACAATCACTTTCTCTCGGAAATTATCTGAAAATATTTGGCACGATCTGTAAAAACAAATACATATGACTATTTATGCAACTACATCTATAATAGTTACAATTTCAAACAAATATATGTAGACTTTGAAAGAATTCCCTTGAAGTCTAAGATCCTACTCCCTCCAACCCCCGCCACCCTTCAACATTTGCTTAGCAGAAAATCTGTGGCACTGGATTTTTATTCCCTTCTTATTCCACTAACATTTACTGAGCTCTTACTTCAAGCTTTGCACACTGTGATGCTCTTTTAGGTGTGGGAATCACTGGAGAAAATGCAAGCTTTGCAGAGTTGGGCAGACCCTCTGAGACTGTTGTTTTTAGTAGGGGCATTTGTGTTGGAGCCATGGTGGGTGAGTGAGACCTCGTTGCTCTGCCCCCGCTTCTATTTTGCTAGTTAAGGAGTCTATGCCATCTTGATTTTATATCAAAAATCATGGGGAAAATGTTTTTCGACCTCTTTTTAAATGCTACTTTTCCTCTGCATACAACATGCCCAGTATTGTTCAGATGGTAAGTTACATTGACATTTGGGGGGATTCCTTACCCACCTCATTTCCTTGAAAACCAAATTCTGAAGCTCTTGCCAATCTTATCAACACCCAATGGAATCCCTGCTTACATGCATATTTTGGGTGCATCAATATGTTTGTCATTTTCTCCCTGGAAACGGTTTCTCACACCCACGTTGCAAGTGTGTGATCTGTGATGTATCTCCTGCTAGTTTCTATATCCCTTTGCCTGGAGCGAGGGCTGAGAATATGATTCAGCAATGTGTGATCTTTCAAAAGAGTCTTTTTCTCTGTGTGTAGTTACTATGCTGGGTGCAACCTGTGACTTGCTTCACCTGAAGCACTGGAGCAGGTTCGAACACTAGGATCTCAGAATCATGAGCCTAGAAAACACTGGCTCAATTTTAAGCCTTTGGATGTCATCTTACTTAATTTCAAAGGGGAACCTCTACTCTGTTTTTGAAGATACTGAGAAAATGGCACATGACTCTGCTCAGTGATTATCCTTTCGGTGTTGCAGCCTTTTCTGTAAGGAGAACTCTTCCTCTTTGTTGTTTTGCTTCACAATGTAAACAAGGGACTCTGTTGTTTTGTCTTAATCAGTGAGGGGAATACGGGGGTGTCCTGGTTTAATTAGTGCTGTTGTTTTTAGTCCCTTCCAGCCCCCAGCTTGTTTTGAGAGTCCCTTTTGTATCACTGTTTCTCAGACATGCTAGGCCACAACGAGCACCTTTTGTTGTTTAAGCATTAATTTCTCTAAATGGGGAATTGAAAACGGAAAGATATTTTAAGCATTACCATCATAAGTCAACATTTCCATTTTCTGAGGATGTTTCTCCAGGAATAGGCATTACTCTATTGAAGGGAAATGGGTTCTGCGCGACTTCCTTTGGGAACATAATGATCAGACCCTTTAACGTCTCTATTTCTGACTAAAATCTGATTTAATAATACAGTATTGATCTTTATGAGAAAAATAATTGTGTGGAAGAATTCAGGTTGTTAAATAGTAGAATGGGTTGGATAGAAATTGTAAAACATTTTTTAAAAAATAAAATAGAAGTAAAAAGATCAGAAATCAATAGTATTAAAACTACACAAAGATCGGATCAAACTGTACACTTACTACCTCTGAATTTCCCTGTGTGGATGTTCTATCTTAATTTTTAAATTTAAAATTTAAAAAGATTCGAAGGATAGATAATGAAAAAAAAAAGTTCATGATGTGGTATAGGATTGTGGTTAAAATTAATATGGAGAATTACTAGGACATATTGCATTATGAAAGATCTGAGTAAAGAATTAAGAATCTTTGTACACACTTGAAGAATAAAGTCAAGAAGGAAGTAGCAAAGATGTATTGCTAAGACAGAAAGGAAAGCCTATAGAAAGTAAGGAGGCAGTTCCTTAAGGAGGATTAGAATAGGGGATTGTATTAAAATTTGTGAAGTTCCATTAATAAAGTGGTTAGGAACACAGGATAGTGAAGGGGTTCTGGAGCTCTAACTAGGCAAAGGCATAGTGTATGAAGATGGTGTAGATGAAGGAAAGAGAAGTCTTTCATAATCTCTTCAGGCAGATGTGTTTTGTATGTAAATACATTTGTAGTAAAAGGGCAAATGTGAAAAAAAGAATGCAAAAAATACTTTTTATAACTCAGGTTGATACGATAGAAAAGAAGTTTAAAATAAATAAATAAATAAATCTTTTGGTTAAAAAAAAGACTTTTCCCCCCTCATTTTAAAGTTATTTTAAAAATTCTGGTATCTTTCTAGAGCATTCATAGTTTATTTATTTATCTAATTGAAGAAATGATTTAAATATTTTTCCCCCATCTACCTCCCCGCTCCACCCAGCCCCTACCCTCTGGTAACCACTAGTCCATTGTCCATGTCCATGAGTCTCTCTGTGTTTGTCCTGTTCGTTTGTTGCTTTTAGGTTTATATCTCACATATAAATGATATCATGTGATTTTCAACCTTTTCTGTCTGGCTTATTTCGCTTAGTATGATTATTTCAAGGTCCATCCATGTCCATCTCTTCTTATATAATGCTGCTATGAATATTAATTTGCAAATATCTTTTTGGATATGAGTTTTCAAGTCTTTGGTGTAAATACTCAGTAGAGGATTGCTGGATCATATGGTAGATCAATTCTTAGTATTTTGAGGAACATCTATACTGTTTTCCATAGTGGCTGTACCAATTTGCTATGAACATTGATGTGCAAATATCTTTTCAGATATGGGTTTTCAAGCCTTTGGGGTAAATACCCCAAAGGGATTTCTGGATCATATGGTAGATCAATTCTTAGTTGTTTGAGGAAACTCCATACTATTTTCCATAGTGGCTGTACCAGTTTTCAATAGTTTGTTTTTTACAATTAAGTTTTTGATCCATCTGGATTTTCTTTTCTTTTCTTTTCTTTTTTTGGTGGGAAGAATATAATGGGAACCAATGCTTTTTCTCCAAATGACCAGTATCGTCCCAACACAATTTATTGAATAATCCATCTTTCCCACACTGATTTAAAGTGGTATTGGATTTTTACTTTAAAAGTGGAATTAGACAAATAGGTACACAAGGTGAGAACTAATATGACGATAATCTGTGTCTCAAATAGAAGAATGCAAATGTCTTCTTTTCTCCAGTTTTGGCCAGAAAATACTTACAGCCCTACGTGAAATAAATGGCTTACCTGGTAACTCAGAAACATCATAGACCAAACTACCCTGAAGAACAGTAATACCTTTCTTAAGGAAAGCTCATAGGAATTGCTGGACCAAAACTGTCATCTAGTTTACAAAATTCTTCATTTCTTTGATGAACTCAGTGAACTGAAAGTCATGCTCTCTAGCATTTAGTCCCCGACATAGATGACTCTTCCTGAGTAGTTTGCAGAGGTGGGTGGAAGAAGAAAGAAATTTAATATAAATTTAATGCAGTTTCTTAGGTATGATCTTAGAGAATATCTAAGTTCTCTTTAAAAGTTCTCTTCCCATTTTTTTTCCCCCAATGGAATAAAATCAAAGGATTTATAATAATAAAAAAATCTTTTTATGCCAAGCTGACTCTAGGATAAAATGGATTCATTGATTTGCTTTTTTTTTTTTTTTACAGATAAAAAGTCATAAGCATCCTCCTGGTTTGCAGATCTTGACAATAAATGCCATACCCTCCCCTTTTTACTGAGAACTCAGACAGGAATTATCCCTAATAGGCCCGACTTAGAATCAGAAAACAGACAGATGTATAAAAAATAATTACCTCACAGTGTGAACACAATCTCAAAAGAAGTTTGTAGCTCTGGGACACAAAGCTTCAATGGTTTCTCTAGGCCTCTGCTTTAGAAGATCTGGGTTGAGACAATTACTTGTCTGGGCTGCAACTGTAAGGACAATTATCTTAATCAGGAGGAAAACATTGCTAAGCCCAAACACCATAATAATTTAATGTTGTTAAATCATGGCTTTGGGGATAATATTAGTGAATAACTTCTATTTGTGTTCTTAAGGGAATAGTATGAGAGATTTTTTTTTTTATCTCTATCTGAGATGTGTATATTAAAATTGAAAGTAATCATTTATTTGTTAAATCTGTTTTGTTTCTTAACATCCCTGCCTTTAAGCCTCCCTGTATAGGACTGGAAAGCTGACTACGAGGGGCAAAGGAGGGCAAAAGGGAATGAAGACGTCTATACCAAAATTGTAATTTGCTTGAAGGAATTTCCTGTGACATTAGCCTGACAGCCTTAAATTGAAGAAGATATTTGGAAAATATATGTTATTGCCAACATTTAAAAATCATGAGTTATGAGCCCCAAGTTTATAATAATAATCATCATTTCCATCCCATATTGGATATTGAATACTCACTCACTATTAGGCAGCCATCTGCCTAAGCATCTGGCACACATCTCTTTTACTCCTCAGGACAGCCCTGTAAGGTAGTTATTATTATCCCCATTCTACATAATCCCCATTCTACAGATGAAAAGTTAAGATTCAGAGATTAAATAGTTTTCTTAATGTCATGTAATTAGCAAGTCGTAAAGCCCATATTCAGACCCAGGTTAGTCTAACTCATGATCTGAAATACTGTCCTGCACATGCAAGGCTACTTAGGACTTTCCTTTAGGGTAAACTTAAAGTATAATCTTTCCTATTTATAATTAAGTCAACCCTTTATTGCTTCAAAATAAAATACTTGCCAGTTTGCTGCGTGTGCTGCCAAAGCTGAAGGCAAGTTTTTCTCCCCAGAAACTGTATGTTTGGGCCTCGATTTAATTTCTTCCATGAAGAATAGGCAAGCTTGAGGAAGAACTTTTTTACAATTAAACATTACTACTCTAAGTTCACCTAATTGGAGAAAATTGTTAAGAAAATGTAAGGATGTTTATAAAATTTATGGATCTATAATCAGCCTTCCATCCATAGATAGGAACCATCTGTAGAGCAAAGCCATGAATTTGATAAAATACCTCCTAAGCTTTTAGAAGTCCTTATCACAATATCATGGCTGAACTGGAGTGGGCAAAAATGGGCTCATGATAGAGCAAACCACCAAAAAAAAAAAAATACTGCAAAGGGTCTCTGTTCTTCTGGTCCTTATATTTCTACTGTAATTTATAACAGAACTTGATACAGCTTCTAGATTATCTGCTTAAGTGCCTTCCTGTGGTCACATAGGAAGACGAACACACTTTTTTCTTGTCCAGGCTAATTGTTTCAAACAGCAACTAACTACATTGGCTAATTACTATCAATAAGATAACTCAATTATGTCAAAACTAAATTCAATGTTATTATAAGCCAATCTTCGACATCTTTTGGTAGAAAAAAATCTTTCGAAATCTTTTAAAAATCATTAGTCAATAGATCCAGTCAAATGTTTTCCTGAGGTGCATTTTAATTAAATTTTCTTCTAGAGTCTATGGCCATGCTACCCTGAACAAGCCCGATCCCGTCTGATCTCGGAAGCTAAGCAGGGTTGGGCCTGGTTAGTACTTAAATGGGAGACCACTTAGGAAGACTAGGTGCTGTGGGAGTAAAAAATAAAAAAATAAGGCTTGTAAACTGACAAGGTTCTTGCAATCTGTGAGGTCAACTAAGGGTTGCCTCACCTAAAAAAAAATTTTTTTTAATTATAAATAAATAAATAAAAATTAAAAAAAAAATTCTTCTCGAAAGCCCATAGCATGGAGTCTCGCTAAAAATCAAAGCCTTTAATAATATCCACATCAAAATTTTCTGGATTAGATATCAATAATGAGCAATTCCTGCCTGAAAATCTTCTATGACACAGTCAGTCGCCTCTCACCTGTGGCATTTCAATTGAATATTTGTTTATACATCTGTGACTTTTATAGAAAACTTTCAAAGGCTGTCTGAAATTCAGCTCCAAGTAGACAGAGTTATCCAGGAATGAATACATGTCAGGGTTCTTTGGTTTTCATTATAAAATATCATTTTGTCACTTCCATGTCAAGAATTAACCTGACAGAAGACTCTCTTTTCAACCAGTAACATAGAATGTTCCTCAGTGATTTTGGTCTCGAACAGTTTGCTCTTCAATCGTTGTCAGAAACCATTCTTTGATATTTAAAAAGCTTTAAATCAGTTATTCCCAGATGTGAGTAATTGTTAGCATCACCTGGAAAGCTGTTTAAAACTTCAGTCTGATTCGGGAGATCTGAGACCTTGGAATTAACGTTAAAAAACTCAAATGATTTCACTAGCCGGGTTTGTAAAACTGCCATGAAGGGCCTTTTAAATGTGTTATGCAGCTTGCTTTATGTAAAAATACACACAATTTAATTTATTGAGTTAGCTGTAGCAAAAAAAAAAATGTGTTCTGCTGAATTGACATCTTCTTTTTTTATAAAATGGCAGCTGTATAACACATCTCTGTTCTTTTCTTCCTCGGGTGCTGGGCCTTCAGAGGTAAGTTGCACTTGTTCTTAAGGCAGGAGCTTTTCTTAGCCTGGGGTTTCTATTTTTTTCCCATCCTAATTAAATTGCACTTACTCCTTTATTGTCAGTTTAAAGATTTTATTTTACTTAAGTCTTTTGTTTTTATTGTTATCTACTCCAGGTTCTTTTTAAAAGTAGGTCATGTTATAAATAATAAAGATTTAGAGTAGGAATAGATAGCACCTATTCAAAAGATTTGGAGGAGGAAATCATTACATTTTTATGTCATTTGGCTATGCTACTATACCAAAAGCCTGGCATATTGGACTGACATTTTGCCTGCAGAATTTTTTTTATGATTGTGATAATGACGAAGCATTTGTAGACTTTAAAATAATATTTCATCAAAATACATAAGGGCAAATTCCTGTAAAGATATAGTGTATTATTCTCATAGAAATACATAAGGGCAAATTCCTGTAAAGAGATAGTGTATTATTCTCGTAGAAATACATAAGGGCAAATTCCTGTAAAGATATAGTGTAGTATTCTCATAGAAATACAACTAAAAAAGTTTTCAAGGTTTATTGTATGCCTGATGTGTAAATATAGATAATTGGTATATACACCTATTCTAAGAAAGGTTTAATGAGTGCCCTAAAGCTTGACAGAATTTAGCAAGACAAAATAAATCGGAAACATGTGAAGAAAATGAGACAAAGCATGAGGGGTCTCGTTGGCACAAAAAAACATATAGTTTTGCTAGAAATGGGCCAAAATTTTAACTTAGCAGCCTACATAAAAGGGAAAATTCTCTGCTCAGATAAGTGAGAAGTATTTGTGATAATAAATCTAGAAAGATTTTATTTCCTGTAGGATCTCATGAGAAAGTACTTTGAAGTAGATCATCTTGTCTCTTGAGGTATAGATAGTTACCATCATGCGATACTACGAAATTATAATAATAGATCATCTTGTCTCTTGAGGTATAGTTACCATCATGCGATACTACGAAATTATAATGCAGTTCAGATTTTTACATGAACTGGTTAAGTGTAAAATATTTTTCAGACCATTAAAAAAAAGGTCACCTTTCTCTCCATTAGCCAATAGAATAAGCATCGTGGGATAGAAGAAATCTAATTTGATGAGACAAAGGGAATATATTTTCTAATAATTTTTTTCTTATTAACTTTATTGAGGTAACATTGGTTAATAATATTGTATAAATTTCAGGTGTACAACATTATAATTCAATATCTATATAATACAATATTACATGCTCACCACCCAAAGTCTAGTTTCCTTCTATTACCATATATTTGTTCTCCTTTATCCAATTCACCCTTCCCCCATCTCTTCCCCTTTCATAACCACCATTCTGTTATCTGCAAGTTTTATTTTTTATATTTAGGATAACATACATGAAATCTCTGTGTCTTTATTTGGTTTAACTAGATCTGCTGCCAGCATATGGGATGCCTTTTTGCCAAATAGAACAAAAGGCTCCCACTGGCAAATTCTAGCATCAGGGTCTGGATTTCCTACTCCCTACCCTTACCCCCATGACCCTCAGCCCGCTCTCCTGTCTCATCTCAGGGAACGCTTATGCAGTGCACATTCTGCACAAAAGCTTGTGGAGGCCATGAAAATGATCTGGACATAAGAAGGAATTAGGCAATTTCAGAAATAGCCAGTTAAATAGCTTCATGTTTCACATGAATTTTTTTAAACTATTAGAACTTTACACAGTGCTTCTTAAACTTTACCATGTATTAAAATCACCCAGGAGCGTCTCGAAAATAGAGATGTCTGGACCTCACAACCTCATATTCTGATATAGATAACCAAGGGTTGAAACCCAGGAAGCTGCATTTCAACAAACACCAGAAGTGATGTGAATTTGAGACAAGCTAGCTGAGGGGTAGATAGTACAGGTTTAATAATCATACAGATATGGTTATTCATTATTTGTGTCATTATTTGAAGGATGTGTAATCTTGGGCAAACTAATCTTTCTTTGCCTTAGTTTCCTTGGTTGTAAAATGAAAAAAATTCTTTCAGCACAGTCTCATTTTAAGGATCAGGTGAGATTAAATGACCTACCATAGCACCTGGAGGGTAGTAAATGCTGTTATTATCACAATGTTCTTTCAAAGCTTGACTCAGGGTAGGACCAACCCTTAGGAAAATATTTCTAAGGGTACCCACAGCTCTTTTGTTTATGATATTTGTAACCGCCCCCACACCAGGAGTAAAAAGTGTTTTCCATTAGTGTTTCTACATACCCCAAAAGAGAGCCCTTGCTTACTTTTTTGAAGTCCTTGGATACAGAGTAATCATCTTTGTTTTGCTTATTGCTTATGTCCTCATCACTATCCTGATGTTACTACATCATATTCAGATCTCATCAGGCCATTAATCCAGTTTGCCAAATGCTAAAAAGAGTGATTTTTTTTTTTAAAGTTCCTCTTCAGTCCCACCATCATGGAATTTTGAAAAACTGAATTCTAAGCCAACACTCCTTCGCAAATAACTTTTGCTAACCCATCCGAAAGCTGCCTAATGAAATTGGAGGAAACTGAGGCAGGGGAGCGCCTTCAATTAAGGCACTAAAGGCCCAGTTTGAATTAGACATACTTTGATTCTGTGGAGAGGATCAATTTAGAGATAACCTCAATAAATCCTATAAGTGAATGATGAACTTAAGCATTATAGTGCAGAGAAATAAGTTTTTTTCTGCGGGGAGATAAAACTGTTCTCCCTGTACGCATCTGAGGTCCATTGGATGAAGCACGGTAAATTAGACCAACAAAGATATATTAACAAGAGAAAAACAGAGAAGTTTATTAACATGTGCATCATCCACACTGTGGCAGTACTCAGTGATGAGCAACTCAGAGAAATAGTTAGAACTTGGGCTTATACCATCTTTTTTTAAAAAGCAATAAATTTTAGAGACATGACAAGACAAAGGAAAGAGACTCTAAGTTTCTAGGACAGCATATTGTAGGAAAATAAATATATGGGGAACTAATGGAAGGTAAAAGCTAGTTAGTAAGGTTTGTTATATAGATTTCTCTGGTGCCACCTCTGGGCCGATAAGCATCTAGGGTTATCCCCAGTGATGAACTTCCTTTCTGGAAGAGAAAGGAGGGGAAACACCTTACAAATTTATGTGCTACTTTTAGGCAAATAGGGAAAGGGTGAAGAGCTTTTCTTTTATCTGTTTCTTTTCAATGCCTTCAGCTAAAAATAGTCCTTATGCCAAAGTTGCATGTTCTGCTACCCTTCATTCCCATTGAATGAAACTGGGGTATCTTAGAACTGTGTGAAATGGAAGCAGACATTAATTATTTTTAAAGAAATGGGAACATTTTTATATAATATTTTTACCTCAGAGAAGGCTTTTGAAGTGGTTGCAAATTCAACATAGTTAACTCAAGTGAAAGATGTTTTTGTCATTTGAAACATTAAAATAAAGTTCTGCCTCAAGGGCTCTTGATACAGGGTGGAATGCCAAGAAGCTTCTAAAAAAACCGAATATCTGGGTCCAGCATTTTTCAGTTATTTTCTCTCCTTCTCTCCTTTTACTCACATTCTTTTTTAGTAAATGGTCTTCAAATTGTGTTTCAGAAAAAAAGATGTAATGTTTCTAATCACCTTCATCTGTGGCTAATTTTCTAGCTCAGTTGTACAGTATTGTGGTAAAGGATTCAACATCAACAATAGTGACTAGAGGAAGAATAGAAAACATTATACTCACTGAAGCATTTCACTAGGAAATTAAGTGCAAAATCACATTACTTATGGAAATTACATAGTGTTAAAGATATAAAATAGTGTAAAATAGTGTTAAAAATATAAGTATGTTCCCCACTCACCTACCGCTGCCTTTTTTGTTGTTATTGTTGAACCATTTTAACCACTTATAAGAGTACAGTTCTGTGGTAGTGAGTATATTCACACTAAGCACTCTCATTCTTTTGACAAAGAGTCTAGTTTGTCTTTGTACCAGTAAATTCTGGAAAAGCAGAACAGTTCATGACAGAAGGAGAAGAGAGGTGAAGGGAAAGGAAGGTAAGAAGGAAAGTAGGTAGAAGTGAAGGTAGGAAGGAAGAGAGGGAAGAAGGTCATCCCGAAGCAGCTTTTACCTTCCCTTGCACATTGGGGTTGAGGTATCTGACAGCCGTGAGTTCTCGTAGCTGGGAAACAAATCGTGGCAGTGCTGGGGGTTGGGATTTCAAAGACTGTAAAATATGACTACAGCTCTATTATGTCCTGATTATTTTTGGACCTAGGCCTCTACTTTCTTACACTGTTTGCATGGATAACAAGGCTGCAGCAGTGACAGTTTCTCCTTCATCAGTAGCAAGCAGTTATTTAGCAACACCTGTGTGTAGAATAACAGGCAATGACAAAGTCAAGGTCCTTACAGGAAACAAGGATATGTATATTAATATATATCCCAGATTAATGATAGCACAATCTTGTTGCTATAGGAATTCAGGAAAAGGAATAACTTCTGGAAGCTGGAATGATTTTTGCTTGTTATAATGACTCTGCATTCACTTAGTACACATTTTTATTGAAATAACATGAAATAAAATATCAATAAAAATCACACTTTATGTGCAAAGTTTGAAATCGTGTTACACACAAAAAAGGGACAAGGATTGTGTACTTTCAAAGCCAATCTGCAACAACTTCTTGTTAATGCCTTGTGATGGCTGCATTATAGGTAGAAGAGCCGTATACTCAACATTCTTTGTCATTCTTCTGGGAATATAGGTCTCGAATCATGAGAGCTATGATTCGTGAGAGCTCCTCAGGAAGCATCTCTCTGTAAAATGCACTGCCCTGTCCTCTAAAGCTTCTGGTGTTCTTGAAGGCAATTGAACTAATTTTCTTTTCTGGAGGCAGCACTGCTGCTCTAGTATAACAGAACAAACCTTCCAGTGGATGAAATGGAAATATCTTGCAGAATGTAAACCTCTCATATGAAAGCTAGATTCCCAGGATCACTCTAATGGCCAAAGATGAGAGATCGTGGCTGTGGAACATAACTCATCTTCATTTCCTGTGAATAAGACTAGTGATGGAATTGAAAATAGAGCCCCTCATTGATAAGATGGAAATATATTGCTAAGACTTTGTAAAATTTATCAAGAAAATGGTTAGTGCTTTAAAGTGATGGCTAATCCCACCCAGAAGCATGGGAAAATGTATTAAATTCATCCATTTATCTGCCTGTTCATTAATAAAAACCTTCACGTAGTGAAGCTGAGTCCACCTGAAAGCTACACATAGGTTGTTCTATCTAAATTCAAACAGTGGCTTTAACTGACGTGTGTGTGTGTGTGTGTGTGTGTGTGTGTGTGTGTGATTAAGATCATTTGGGACTCACCTAAGTGCTGAGGTCTAGTTTGGGTTTGTTTGAGAATGCCACTTTAATCAGTAGACATTAAAGGGTGTGTGTGTGTGTGTGTGTGTGTGTGTGTGTGATTAAGATCATTTGGGACTCACCTAAGTGCTGAGGTCTAGTTTGGGTTTGTTTGAGAATGCCACTTTAATCAGTAGACATTAAAGGGTAAGTGAGAAAATGGAATATGTTAAGCAATTTAGAATAGAGGGAAACAATAGCATAAGAGGTTGCTACACTTTTGGCATTTTGCAACATGTAAATTACATTATAAATAATATGCAATTACTTGATCAAGACCTCAGAACTTTCAGTAATGGGTTCGAAGCACAAAGTACAGTATTTATAGTCAGAGTGAGGTCTTCACTTTTAATTATGCCCTTTGGTCCAGAAAGCAAGCTGGGCTCCAGGTTGTAAAGAGTTTTTGGTGCAATGCCAAGGCAGTTGACCCCTCTTTCCTTCCTATTTTCCACTATCTTGCAGACCAGATGATGTGCTTCTGCATCGCACGCATGATGAGATTGTCCTCCTGCATTGCTTTCTCTGGCCCGTGGTGACATTTGTGGTGGGCGTTCTAATTGTGGTCCTGACCATCTGTGCCAAGAGCCTGGCAGTCAAGGCAGAAGCCATGAAGAAGCGCAAGTTCTCTTAGAGGGGTGTAGGCTTGTGGAAAGCAAAGCACAGAAACTGCATCCATCGGCACACATCTCCCTGCAGAGCCTGTTTCCGACGCAGGGGATGGAAGAGGTCACAAGAGGTCTCTGAGAGGCCCCTCCCTCAGTGGCAGCAGCAACAGGCACAACCGGAAGACTTAGGACCTCATAGATTGTATTCTGTGTGTTGTAGCAATGGCTAAAGAGTCAAACTCTTGGCTCTGTGGAGTAATAGTTTCAGAAAATCTGATAAGATGTTAATTTTTTGGGAAAATAACAATGTATAATTGTACAGTGTAGTATATAAATCATTATGATTTATGGTATTTAAAAATATTAAAATAGAGTGGTCTGTGTTCTTTTCTATTTCCTTTTTTATGCTTAGAACACCAGAGTTCAAAAAAAAAAACAAGTCTTCTGGGTTTCATTTGATTCTGCTAGACTAAACTTTTACTTGGAGATGAAGATTCCTGCACAAATCTTGACCTCACTGTATAATCCCATTTCTATTAAAGAGTACTTTTTGACCCTTGCTTGAAAAAGGAATACTATGCTGTTAACTCAGTCTCCAGTCACTTCTGTGACTCTTAAACAAAGGATGTTCAAAGGTTGGGAAAACATATCCTCCAGCGCCTGCTTTTGCCTACTCATTATTTTCCACCAGATTATTTCTTAAGAGAGGGAGATGATTCTGAACAAGGCCTATTCTAGCTCTCAGAGCCTCGCACTCCTTTATTCATCTGTTCATGTTATTTTTGATGGATTTTATCCTTGTGCAATAGAATGTACATGATGTGAAAGATACCTTTCAGCTTAGTTAAATGCTGTTTTCAATTCTTTTTTCTTTTAGGTCAGAAAAAAAATTCAAAATCTGTTCCAGCATTTTGTTTTGATTTTCTCTGTCCTTGCCTTGATGTTACCAGTATTAAAACAAGAATATTGCTGCAGCTGTTCAGTTTGCTTAGACAAACCTGGAGATGCAAACCAGCTCACATCACTGCTGAGCTTTCTGTGCCTTTATCAAAAGTTCACTGAGGAGACCAGACTTCTTTGCATCTGTTCGTGAACTCAAATTCCAAATATGAATCACAGGTCTCAGTGACTATAAAACCTACCCTACTTATTTACCAGGTAGAATCAAACATTTGTTTAGATGAAATGTATATTTTTAGTGAAGGAACAACTGACGATATAATTTCATGTTGCTTTCTTCTAATATTCTTTCAACTTGTGTCTTGTAGAATAAAGGCAAATTAGAATTTAAGGACAAGCTCCCCTCAGTTATTTGCTTGAGGTTCTAAGAAAGATACATCTTAGTAGAATGAGGATTTCCTGACTTTTAGCCCACATACACTGTTTTATTAATTTTAGAATACAAGTAATTGAAAGAGCCATAGTTTTCTGTGAGAGGGTGCTGGATGAGTGTGATAATTTTTATCTGAATCACGTGCTACAGGTCACACTGTGGACAAGGCCCTGCACACACTATTTGTGACATCCTTTGCAGCAGCTGAAGTGCCTTGACTTCAAAGTTTTCTGTTGCAGAAAGACATCCTTGTGTCTTAGCAACACAATGAACTGTTCCGAAGCAGAGTCACACGAAGATGAGAATGAGAAAAACAACATCACCTTTGAATCACATCATGGGAAATGAAGTCTACTTTATCCATTTTATCTTAATCCAATAATCTATGATTAATTGATCACAGAGAGTAGATAAAAATAGGACATGGACATATGTGTTGGAAAAGGGGAACAATCTGAGTTTTCGTTTATTGATTTGGTTGGTATTCATACATCTATATTAACTAAATGCCTATACTGAGGCCCAAAAAGTATAAATGACTGTATTCTGTAGGTTGATTTTTGGAAAAGAAAAGCAGCACAGTGAATTCATGAGGTCACATGTAGTTTTAGGGTCTTACTTGCTTACAGCCAGTTAAATTTGAGACTTTTTAGTTATCCTTGTCATTAAAGATAAAATCTAAAGGAATAAGGAGAAGACATTTTTAGGATCATAAAAAGGAAAGAAGCTTAACTTCTTAATATTTTAATTATATTTTTTGTATAAGTGTTAGGCACCTCCAAAATATGATCACTCACGTAAGACAGAAGTTTGGTTCTTCCTTACATAGCTATCCAGAGGTAGTTAAGAAGTCTAGGACAGCGAGGGCAGCTCTGTTTCACAAGGTGATCAAGGGCCCCAGGATTCATCTACCTTGTTCTCTTGTTACCAAGGGTAGTGGTCAAAACTGGTTCAGAGAAGCACATCCACCGTGTGCTTATATAAGAAAAGGACATTGGAAGCAAGCTATTTCCTTTTAAGGAAGTTTCAAGTCATCACTTATGCTCATAGTCCATTCATAGCTATTTACTACATAGCTATACTCACCTTCAAGGAAGTCTGGGACATGTTATGTCCAGCTACATGAACATATGTTGTTCCATGTGTTCTACTAAGACTCCAGGGTAAGGGATCTGTTACAAAAAGGAAAAAGGGGAGAATGAATGCTATAGTGAAAGGAAAGAATGATGTATAGCCATCAATGGCCCATGCCATGATGAAAATCTGAGCAGGGCTGACAAAGATCCCTTGCCTTGGCAGGAAATAAGATCCTTGATTAAACCTTGAATCTGCTGTCGGGGAGAAACTCTTCTCCATTTTCTTCTGTGGTCCCTGGTTTGACTTCTAGGAAATTCTTGTTCATCAAGCTCAAAGCCACATCTACAACTTTTGGGAGGCATCACAGCTTTTGCAGACCTCTGCCTGTTGATGCAGATTCGTAGACTTAGATTTCCTTAGAGACTGAACAAACAGGCTTTTCTAGGCCAGGATTATAGTTTATCTGGCCGTGATAAAGAGGCTGACTCCATTTTTGATATTTGACTGCTGACAGCTTTCAAGCCTCTTCATTCCCCTTTCCCCCTAAGCTCCACATCTGGACAGGCAAGCTGATTAGAAAGCCTGGGTGCCTCCTTCTTTGGCCCATGTGGGAAGATCAAATCACACAACATCTGGCCCACACACAGGAACACTCACCCCAAACTCACACCCTAAGAACAATAAAAGCCAAGCCAGTCAAGTCTGGGGACTCGCCTTGCTGTTCCCAGAAAGTCTCATTATGTGAATAATAAACCTTTTCGTACCCTCTTGATGTGTGTGTGGTTATTAGTATCGACATCCAAATCAAATTTTGGGTTAGGTAGCACCTCTGAGTAAGGAGTGCTCACAACATTGGTGATAAAATTTCATCAAAAACACAATTGATTTCTGCTCTATTTGCTTTCAGTTAGTTCATATGAAAGTAACCACAGCCAAAAGACTATTCTTACAGTTCTTAAGCCAGCATCGTCTTGCTTATTTGTCTCTGTGCTTGGCCCATACCCCCATTCCTCAATGTAACAGCAGCCACTTTGAAGCCTTCTGGAACAATAAGTTTAAGTGGGAATGCAATATCTTTATTTGATCTTGTCTGGTCAGTGATACTTAATGGAGACTCTTTATTTAAAAAGTTACTTTTCAGATGGACCTCGAGATAATCATGCTAAGCAAAATAAGCCAGACAGAAAAAGTTGAAAATGACATGATGTCACTTATATGTGAGATATAAACCTAAAAGCAACAAACAAACTGGACAAACAAATAGAGACTCATGGACATGGACTATAAATTAGTGGTTACCAGAGGTTAGGGAGGAGGGGGGATGAGGGAGGTAGATGGGATAAAAGGGGTCAAATATGTGGCGACATTAAAGTATTAAAAATAAATAAGTTAAAAATAAAATAATAAAATTACTTTTCAATAACAGTTGACATACAATATTATATTAGTTTCAGGTGTGTAACATAGTGATTAGACATTGGTATAGTTTATGAAGTGATCACCCTGATAAATTCTAGTACCCATCTGCCATCATACTTAGTTATCACAAGGTTAATAACTATATTCCCCACACTGTACTTCACATCCCCATGACTATTTTAATAACTGCCAATTTTTACCTCTTAATTCCCTCACTCTTTTGACCCATCTCCCCAACTCCCCTCCAATCTGGCGACCACCAATTTGTTCTCTGTTATGTATGAGTCTGTTTCTGTTTTGCTTGTTTTTTGGATTCCACATATAAATGAAATCATGTGGTGTTTGTTTTTCTGTTTGACTTAATTCACTTAGCATAATACCCTCTAGGTCTATCCATGTTGTCATAAATGGTAAGATTTTATTTTTTTTTATAGCTGAGTAATTTGAGAAAGACTCTGCGTAATAATCTCCTGCTGTTTGGAGTACAGAAGCAGTTGAGCTACAAGACACAGGTAAAGATCTTATACCAAAGTTATATTATCTACTTGTAAACTAGTTCTTCTTATCTCACTTCAACTATTTTTCATAGTACCTGACCAAAAATCAACAAAAGGCAGTCAATGCACATCATCGCTCTGGTTTCTTCTACCCACTTTCCCTGTTGCTACAGGCCTGCCTTCCAAGTTGCTGCTAGTGACAGTTTTACCTAAAAGTAAGTCAAAGCATAACAAAGTTCTCCAGCTTTCCAGCCTGCAACATCTGTTTCTTCACTGCTGGCTGCCTGGCTACAATGCCACATATATTAGATCTGTGTTATGACAGGGATATCGGCTGCCTGGCTACAATGCTAAAGCCACATATATTAGATCTGTGTTATGACAGGGATATAATTTACATTGACTATCTCTAAATGATCTCATTCGGTGATCTCAGATGGTGATTCCCAGATCTGTGATCTCCCGTCCTTATCTGTTCCATGTTCTGGATGTATATTGCAATAGCTCTGATGCATCCTTAGGCCTCCGACTCAACCTTAGTGATGGGCAGAAAATGCAGTGACAGAATAAGTAATGGGACAAAATATTATCAGACAACATAGACGGGGAACCATTTACCTGGCTCAGATAGTTTGTCTTGAAAAATGATGAACGATATCAAAGAATTTGACAGCCTTTTCCAATAGCTCAACATTCCTGTCACATGCCCTGCAGTCTGGATGGACTGTGCTCATCTCAGAGCCTGTGCATATGTGGTCCTGTCCTACAGCTTGGCCTCTCTTCTCACCATATGTGTATATCTGTTTTTTCTTATCCATTAGGTCTGAACTTAAATATTGACTCTCTCTAGAGGCCTTCCTAACCCATCCTGTATAAATAGCTTTCTCCTGTCACCCTCTTCTACTTTATCCTGCTTTTTCTCTTTGTGCTACCTATTGCTGCTTATATTTATATATTTGTTTGTTTCCTTGTCCATAAACATATCTATTTATCTCTCCTATTAGATGATAATATCCTTGAAGGTAGAACAATGTTGGTGAAACTATTTTTCACGACTAGCACAGTGCTCGACTCATTAAAATGCTAAATAAATATTTATTGGATGGATAAATGAATGAATGTTCCCCAGATCCTCTGTATGCATTGTTTCCCATACCCTTTCCTGTCTTGGGAAATTCTACTTTACCTTTAAGGCCTGACCTCCTGCCTTCATTCTACCTGCAAAATTAATCACTTCCTCCTCTGTTATTCCATAGCAATTTATCCATACCTCTATTATTTTAAGAATTTAGCATGCATTATAAAATTTTATCATGTGTTGTATGGTTGTTAATCCACTTATTCTTCCTTATCTCCTCACCTTATGAGACAAGAAACATCTTTTTACACATAATGACAAAAAACATATAATAATAACCCTCCACTCTTATTCAGTGCTTTCTGTATGCATTAAAACTCTTTATTGTATATCCAGGACATAGTTAACCTTGGAAAAAGTATAAAATTAATGAATAAACAAATACATATTGTAATTTTGGCCTTAAAATGAAAATTTATAATAAAGATAGGCTAATGTTTTTGTATTTAAATATCCTATGCTACCCTTTAAATAAGTGAACAGTAGAAAAGTCACTGTATTTGTTTCAAATTATCCCCAAATTTAGCAACTTAAAACAACAAATATATATTATCTCATACAATTTCTGAAAGTCAAAAATTAAGAAGAGGCTTAGCTCTAATTCTAAATTATTCTTGGTGAAATTTGCCTCTTAGAAAGGTAAGTGCATGGGTTAGGGTTACAGTGGAATAAACATCAGAAGCAGGAGTCCAGCAGGATTAAAATGGGAAACTCTCAATAAGAACACACTTGTTCATTTGATAGGCACCTTGGAACACAACATGAGCAAAGCCAATTGTCTGCATTTTTTAATTGGTACAAAGAGTCTTCCTAAAAACGTTCACTTCAGAATAGGCTTTTCAATAACTTTAGATCGCTTTCAAGAGTAGATATGGAAACTTATGTGATTCTTGCTCTTTCCTCACTTTTTGTTAATAATGATGTCAGAAATAGGGGATTTAACACTCAAACAAAGACTAAAATTGGAAATAGCCCCATTGCCAGGTATTTACCACCTCAGGGAAATTTTTGAAAGTATCCTAGAAACCTAAGACTCAAACTCATGTCCTTATAATAAAACCACTAGAAGTAACAATGGAGGGAAACTATTGATTAAGATGCATGTAGATGTCGTTAACAGAAAAAATATTGGGAAACAATTGTGCTAGTTCGTAAACTAAAGAAAGAAAAAACAGTCAGTGAATTATAAAGACACTATGAGGGGAAACCAAGTACCCACGTAACAATGGGTAAGAATGCAGATTTGTTCAGGACCTCAGGGTAATAAGTAAAATAGCCATTTCTTACTTCTCTGTGATACTAAACCCAAATACTATTTTATTGTAGGGTTATATATTCTAGACTCATACATCTGTGCTATGCTTTCTTTAGTAGTTCCTAGGTTAGATAGAAATAGTTAACCTTGCTGTACTTACCTGAGAAAATCAATAATATGCGTTGACAGTTATTCTTCAGTAATTTAATGAGGTACCCTCTTACTTTTTTTTCACAAGTCCCTGACTAGGACCTGTGGAACTTAAGTTTCCCTGAAATTCTAGTCTTATCCAATATTTGGATGACCTCTTATTAGTTTCTAAAACTGAATGAACTCTCTCAATTTGATCTATCTTCTTAACAGTTTTAACTTAGAAAGAACTTTAGGTTAGAAGAAATGTTATGCTTTTGTCAAAACAAATTATATCATTTAGGACAATATCCCAAGGAGGTAAATCCTTCACTTTGGGCAGACTAAAAGTCATTCAGAACTTTCCCGGGCCAGTAATTCAGACAATTAAGGAGTCAATTAAGAGGGTGCCTGGGTCTCATAGCTATTGCAGGCAGTTAGTTCCCAGTCTTTTAAAAATATATTAGAAACTCCTCTAGAAAATTCAAAATTAACCTTGTTTGTAGATAGGTTATACCTTAAGACAAAAACAGGAAATTATCAGGCTGGATATGTCAAAATAGATCTCAACTCACTCCTAGAATAATGATCCTTTTACTGGAGCCAAAGTCACCCAGAAGGCTGAATTCATTGTATGCACCAGGACTTCTCAACTAACTATATATAAGAGCATTAATATCAATGGCAAGAGGTGGAGCATGTTTTAGAAATAACTAAGGATCTTAATCTCTGCAGGAAATAAAACAACAAAAAAAAGGTGACCAAAAGATTAAGAAACTCTCAAGTGTTTTAACATTTCTTAAGGAGGTAGAATGCCATACAAAAATGGAATGACAGGAAGGTTAAAGGAAACAACTTACTTGGTCATGAGGACAGTCAACTCCTAAGCATCCTGTTTCCATAATGCCCTGAGGGCCGAACCTTTGGAGAGATTCAAAGAATTTATTACAAAATGCCAGGGATTTATTCTAAAATTAGGGAGTTGGGGGAGACGACAGTTAATCAAGATTTATCTCAAGACCCTCTCACCTCATTGCTTCATCAGTCTTCAACTATTGTCGCTCACTTACTAAGGACAACAGTTAATCAAGATTTATCTCAAGACCCTCACCTCATTGCTTCATCAGTCTTCAACTATTGTCTTACGAACTTGGCTCCGTCCCAATAATTTCTGTTCCTTAAAAGAACAGCCTTAAAACACTTGAGTTCAAATCCCCAAATCCTATACTCTTTCCTTTCTTTTTCTTTTTCAGAGACTACCAAGACAATCTCCCTTGCTCTTATGAATTTAATAAACTCAGCTTTGTTTTCCCAACAGCTTTTTCTGGGATCTCCAACAAAATTTATCTTGTTGGAGCCATAAAGCAGTATTTGGTTTCTTTAAAGCTTATTTACTATTATTAACCAGATCGTCTAAATCTCTCTTTTTGGAAGTGTGTAAAGACACTTTGAGAAGAGTATTTACTCTTCTGGGGGGCCTTTTAGTTATGGTAACTGGTAAGATAATGTACGGAAAGATAACATATGCAAAACGCTTAATGTTTAATAGAGTTCCTGGCACAATATAAGTATTCAATGACTGTTAGCTATATTATATCCCTGAACTCCCCAATTCCTCCTTACCTGGACCTCCAAGCCATCTGCCAACTCCAGATTAATTGTCTCTGAATTCAGAGTTCCATTTCATGGGTCATCACTGGTTTCCTGTCTGGTGTGATTAGCAGGGACCATCTGCTCCCTCTCTGCCTCCCTTTCAAGGTTTTCACTCCATTCCCCTTCAGTCCCACCAAGAAGCTGAATGAAGAATTCGATTATTTACATTTGTCCTCCTTAGCCATCTTAAGGTGACTTTTTCTTGGGGAGGACTGACTGAAGAGAGGGCCTCTGTTCAGTGACATTCGACTTTAACAAGGAAAAGTGAAAAATACTTTGCCCCTGATAATTGGGAAGATTTTCTTTCCTGCCGCTTTCCCCAAACAAATGAACAAAAATCACAGCCTCTCAAAAACATTTTGGATGGGGTCGTGACTAAATAAGGGAAACTTAAGTTGTAAGGTGAATGAAATTGGGAGTTTAGAGGAAACCTTGGTGTATCTTTATTGATGGGGTTCCAGAACCATGGACATAAAAGATAATTTAGGAAAGGGAATGTCCAGGAAGGTTTTCCATACTGTCTCATACATCAGAGACCAAGAGACACCAAAAACACTGCAGTATCTGCCTTGGTTCCTAAAATTCTCCTTTCCAAAACAGCATATCTTAAATGCCAACTCCTTGTTATTATAAAATTCAAATCTACTCTGAAATTTAAAGAGGAAACAGATGAAGTATAAATGTGTGAATAAAATCTTCCAAGCCGGAAAAAAAAAAAAAAGCTTAAAGTGGGGTGAGGGGGGAACCCTACAGAGATGTTTACTTTGTCCGTTATTATTATTGGCTGAAATGACGAGGCCAATAACTTTATGCTTTGATGAGGCAAGTGGAGTGCAGTATTTGAGTGTGTTTGGGGGTGTGAGGTAGAGAGGTTTACTGATGAGAAGTGTGTTGGTAAATGTTTGACACCTAGCCAGAATGAGAGCGGTGCCCTCATTCATAACATTTGATGATTTCTGTGGTGTAGATCTACCACATTGTTCGATTGTAAGCTATTAGTGTGACATCCTTGAACTCGGAGTTGGAAAGAGATGCACAGTAGTACACCATTGTATGGTATTTCAACCATATGGATATAGATAAAAATAACCTCCAGGGCAGAGATAATAGTAAAATGTGGTAAAATAATTAGAAAGTGATAAGTTTTCATTATTTAGTACCTCTGTTTAATATACTTCATGAAATTCTAAGTATATATAATTTACTTTTTAATAATGGCTGTATTTAACAACTGGTTCAGAAAAGTTAACATTTAGCTCTCTTGGGCCAATAGCAAAACATCGCTGTGAGAGCTGCGTATGTTTCCTCTATCTCTGCTTTCTTCCTCATGATTTACTAGCAGTTCTTATTAACCTCGTGGATTGTTTCAAACTTGAAGATGAAATCTCTTACCTACCATTTCTAATAAAGGCCTTATCTCTAACACAGAGCATGTGGTCCCATTGAATCTGTTTCAGGCAACAATTTATCTCTCTGGGTGGTTAGGATAGGTGAGCAGGATAGGGGTGGTGGCCGGTGGACTCTCATTCTTCCAAAGGGGCTTTATTACATCTAGGATCTGAGAGCTAGGGCGGGAGAGCAAGAAGAAAGCCTGAGCTATTACTACCACAGCCGAGTGTCAGGACTTTTTGAGATGATCTGTGTAGGGACAGAGCAATGGCACTTTTCTCAGAGAGATGTGGACCCGGCTGCTCCAATAAATTAATGTTCCAATTCAAATGACTCATTTTGTAGGAACATTAAGTTCACAGCCAGTTCGTCAGTGTAAGAAAACTATCACCTCGTTTTTTTAAAACTCAAAAAATATTGGTTAAATTTTATGAGTTACAAAATCCCATTTTGGCAAAAGATGTATTGAAATACACAAAGGCGATGTTGGAGCCTTACTAGAACTATGTTTAGCTTGGCTGCCATGTTTTTGAGGATGGTTAGGGGACCAGAAACTGTCTTCTGAGAACTGGTTAAAGAAACTATACTTTTTCTAGGGGAGACTAAAGGAGGACATAATACCAACTACAAATATTGAAAAGCTGTCACGTGGAAGAGAGACTAGAACTTGTTTTACAAATTATTATGGTAGATAGAGATAGGGGCTCTATGCTATAGAGGCTTGACTTCCAGTGTTGGCTTAATCACTTATTAGTTGAATGACCTCGGACAAATTATATAAACTCTCTAAACTTAGATCCTTTATCTGTAAAATAGGATATATTAGTTTCTCATTGCTATTTTAACAAATTGTCATGAATTCATTGGCTTAAAACAACCTAAATTTATCATCTTACAGTTCTGGAGGTCAGATTTCAACATAGGTCTCCCTGGGCTAAAATCAAGATGTCAGCAGGGCAGCATTCCTTCTTGAAGCTCTAGGAAAGAATCCATTTCTTTCCATTTTTCAGCTTCTGGAAGCCACCTGCATTCATTGGGTAATGGCCCTTTTCTTCTATCTCCAAAAACAAAACATTAGACCAAATTCTTCTCGCACTGCTATCTGGTCCTTTTTCTCCTGCCTTCTTATTCAGTTTATAAGAACTCTTGTGATTACATTGGGCCCACCCAAATAATCCAGGATAATCTCTTCATCTCAGAGTCGTCTGATTCACAGCTTTAATTCCATGTGTAACCTTGATTCCCTTTAGTCATGTAATCTGACATATTCATAGTCACAGATTTCAAAGATTAGGATATGGACATTTGGAGGGGCCCATAATTCTGTCTACTTAATGGAAATAATAATATAATGAATATAAAAGCAATACCTACTTCATAGCATTGCCCTGAGGAAGAATTCTTGGACAAAGTAAGGCCTTAATAAATATTAGCCTCTATCATTATTATTATCTTTAATAACAATCTGCATTACTTTGCCAGGCTGCCATAACAAAGTACCATAAAACTGGGTGGCTTACACAAAGTACCATAAACTGGGTGGCTTACACAAAGTACCATAAACTGGGTGGCTTACACAAAGTACCATAAACTGGGTGGCTTACACAATAGGAATTTATTGCTGTACTGTTCTGGAGGTAGAAGTATAATACCAAGGTGTTGGCAGAGTCGGTTCCTTCCGAGGGCTGTGAGGAAGAATCTGTTTCATGCTTCTTCCCTAGCTTTTGGTGGTTTGCCAGCAATCTTTAATGCTCCGTGGCTTGTAGATGCATCACTTTGATTTCTGCCTTTGTGTTCACATGGTGTTCTCCCTATGAGAATATCTGTGTCCAAATTTCCCCTTTTTATAAGGACAGTGGTCTTATTGGATTAGAGGCCCACCCTACTCTAGTATGACCTATTTTAAGCTAATTATGTCTGCAGCAACCCTGTTTCCAAATAAGGTCATAGTCTGGAGGACATTATAAATGAACCTATGGATGGAAGACGTAGGCAGAGCATATTTACCTCAGCAAAAGGAAGTGCTTTCTATCAGAGATATTTGAATGTGGAATGGGGAGCTGAGTTTCCCAATATTCACCAACCACTTGGTGAAGACAAGGTTGATACAGAGCATATTCAAGCATCCCAATACTGCTTAGAAAAGATCAGCTTTAAAATCCTCTTTTAACCTAGAGAGATTTTTGTATAATCCACTCCAGAAAGCTGCATCACTCTTCAGAGATTTATGAGTGCTCAGTTCATTTAACCAGCATTTCTAATGTGTACCCCCAGAGGAGCTTGCTCTGTGGGCATCTACTCTGGCTTTTCATTACAAGCTATGATGCCATCACATCCTAGTAAGTCACAAGTTGTAAAAGTGAGTACTTCAAAGCTTTTGTTAATTATAATTCAGGGGAATCAGTTATTGTTTGAATATGCTGTTTTTGGATTGTGCCTAAGTGTATATCTAGGATTCCATGTAGGTGAGAAATCACATGCATTTCCAGGCAAACCCAAAGTAGTGGCAAATACAAAATAAATTCAGATTAGGTAAGGAGAGACTTTATTTGAAAGGATTATTGTAAACGGGGAGGGGAGAGATGACTAATGGGGATAAGGGGACCATTGCGAGGCGAGAATGCTCCAACCTTGCGATCTGTAAGCGTCTCAAAGGTCAGGCGGCAAAGGTTGGTTCTCTTACAGAGGGGAACAAACAGGCTAGAAAAAACTGGGTGTGGGGATGTGGGGGAAGCTGGTGAGGGTGTAATCAGAGAAGTCGATCAGGGGCTGTTTTGCCCTGAGCTCAGCCTGTTCTTAGGAAGCTGTTCTGGAGGGGTTATATGCTGGCTCAGCAACTTCAGCCGGTTATTTACTCCACTGGATGCATTTCCTCACTGCAAAGTAGGTGCTAATACAGAGCTTGTCAGAGGGGACTTTTGAACCCAGATCTGTCATACTCTGCCCTTCCAGAGAAAAGACCAGTTACAAATGAGAACTAGTCTTTACAAAGTCCTCTTTAAAGCTGACTTCTTGTAAAAAGGTGCAAATTTAAACTCATATCTAAAAAGATATTTGCACACCGATTTTCCTAGCAGCATTATTCACGGTGGCCAGAACATGGAAGCAACTGAAACGTCCTACAATAAATGATTGGTCCTACAATAAAAGAAACTGTGGTACATATATACAATGGAATATTACTTAGCTATAAGAAGAGATGAAATACTGCCATTTGCAACAACATGGATGGCCCTTGAGATAATCATGCTAAGTGAAATAAGGCAGAGAGAAAAAGTTGAAAATCACATATCACTTATATGTGGGATATAAACCTAAAAGCAACAAACAAACAGGCAAACAGAGACCCATGAACGTGGACAATAGACTAGTGGTTAACAGAGGGTATGGGGGAAAGGGGTGGGGGGAAGTAGATGGGGTAAAATGGGTCAAAAATGTGGTGACAGCAAGAAATCTAACTATAGGAGGTGAACACACAATCTAAATATATATATGCCTTACTGTTAAAATGTACAGCTGAAACTTACCGGATTTCATTAACTAACGTCACCATAAAAAAATAAATCAATTAAAAAAAAATAGACATGTACCACCCCCCCAAAAAATAAAATAAATAAAAACTAAAATAAAAAGATGTGAACTTATTTTCTGAAATATGGATATCTATTCAATTCAATCATCAAAGAATTTAATAAAATAACTTAAATTTTTTTGGTTCATTATTTTTCATAATACCAGAGCATAGTATAAATCTACTGATTTAGAGACTCTGTGGATGAGGCCTGGCAATCTGCGCTTTAATAATATTACAGAACTGAAAGACTTTGTCCACCTGGCCCTAGCAGAGCCAAGCACTAAACACTGAGAATTGTAGTGGGGAAATATTGACTATGTTACTATGAATGGTACCACCCAGAAGAATGGGAAGGTAACTCTCAAAAGCCCAAACCCCTTGATGGCATGCAAATTACAGATTATATGAGGCAAAATCACAAGACATGGTGGGTTAGGAGTTTGGGTCATGCTGGGAGCCGATTGGTCTGAGTTCCAGGCTTCTATGTTCTGGTGCCTTGGGAGTTGCTGGGGTGTGTGTGTGTGTGTGTGTGTGTGTGTGTGTGTGTGTGTGTGTGCGTGCGTGCACATGTGTGTTTACATATATATGAGAGAGAGAGAGAGAGCACGCACTAGGATTTAAAGCTAAATTTAATCAAAGTCATAATGACCCTTGGTTTCAATGGTAAGCCCTGCAGGTGATTCTGATACACACTGAAGGTGAAAACCACAGGTAGAGTGCTTGAGCACACCTGCTCTGAGGCTAGATTGGGGATGCATCCTGGCTCTGTCATTTACTGACTGTGACCTCTTCAGTCTGTTTCTCCTTTCACAGTTTTTGAGATGAGGATTGTGTTCTGGGGAGGATTGAGTCAATTAAAATATGTTAGAATAATGAATGGTGCCAGGAACTTTGTCTGTTGGTATTAGATATTACTGTATTATTATTATCATCATATCTAGAATCAATCTCAAATTTGTTTGCTTGGCGGCTTGGGGAACCTGTTAAAGGAGCTCACAGTCTAGTAGGGAAAACAACAAATAATTTCAACATAATATGCCATGGGCAATGAAAAATTTCTCTATACATACAGAAGTAATGACAGGGAGGAGGGGAGTTTGGGGAGACAAGTTAGGGACCTGGTCAGCAGCAGTCTTATATGTTAAGGAAGGTCATTGCCTTTTTTTTTTTTTTAGGCGAGGCAACTCTTGGTTGACCTTACAGATTGCAAGGACCTTGTCAGCTTACAATCCCTTAGTTTTTATTTTTTATACCTATAGCACCTGGTCTTTCTAGGTGGTCTCCCATCCAAATACTAACCAGGCCCGACCCTGCTTAGCTTCCGAGATCAGATGGGATCAAGCTTGTTCAGAGTAGCATGGCCGTAGACCGTTTTTTTAAAAAAAAATTTTTAAGTTTATTATATACTTGTATTATTAATACAAGTATATAATAATATAATAAACTTTATTAATATAATAAACTTAATAAACTTAAATAAACTTAAGTTTATTAATATAATAAACTTAAAAATTTTTAAGTTTATTATATACTCGTATTAACCAATGTTACCCCAATAAAGTTTATTGGGGTAACATTGGTTAATACGAGTATATAATTTTCAGGTGTACATTCTAATTTGACATCTATATGTCTTTTTTTAAAAAGGCTTTTGGTATAGTAAAAACTAAACTTTAAATTTAAAAAAATCTAAATAGGGTTATAAAATTAATTCACAAAATAAAGAATTTATTTAAAACTTTTTTCCTTATAATATATTAGAGGTAGATTGATCCAATAAGGGGCCTGAGCTTAAAGTTATATGAAGCATGTCTTTCTCATTCCTGTCTGCATCTCTGTGACTCTATGTTTATTTGTAGATAAATCAAAGCGCTATATTTACAATGCTTTGTGAGTGTGAGGCCTGGGCTAATGACTAACCTTCCTGCCCTCTCTATGATCGGTCTTGGTTGTCAGAGAAGAGATAAGAACTATTTTAGGGGAGAGAAAAAGGAATATAAAGGGGCAAAAATGTACAAAGCAGGAGTATAAAATCTAGAAACCACAAATGGTTTGAAACAGTGAAGCATAAATTGCAAGGAGAGGAGTAGCTACTGCTAAAGCTAGGGAGGAAGTCATAGGCCAAGTCTTGAAAGGCCTTTTATGGCTACTGAGAAGCCTGGACTGCACCTTGTAGATAATCGGGAGTCACTGGTCAATTTCAGAAGGACCACAGTCAAGTTTGTATTTTAGATAAATCGCTCTGGTGGTAATGTGGAGTGGGTACTAGAGTGCCTGATGGAGGCACGGAGATCATGCAGACTTCTGGGTTTGGCCGTGATGGTGAAACCTGAGCTCAGTCAGGACAGTGATATAGGAAATGGTTGGCTATCTAGAAGGTTAATAGAAACAGCAACACTTTGAGAGACAGATGATAACTTCCTGTTAAGGAGGTGTGGGTGGAAAAAGCAACTGGTCCTTGAGACTTAATAAAGTCACATAACTTTTAAGTGGGTCTAACACTTACTACTCCACCCACAACCCTTGTGCCATATTGCGTGGCAGAGTGCGTGCATAGCTTGGAGTGCTGAAGCCAATGGGGAGCTGCTTGGAGAGGACTGGCCCAGGGAAATTCCGGTGGAGCCAGGAAGACGGCTCATTTCTTGGCCAATGGTCCCTTTGTTAAGCTCTGCTTATCACCATGTTTGAGTATGCCGTCTACTTCCTGCTGGGCCCCACACTGATGTATGGGTGCTGTTTTCACTCAAGTGGAAGTGATGAGTGAGCATTTCATCACATCCTCCTTGCTCACGGCTGGGGTTTAGGGGACACAGTGGCATGGCGCCTTTAAAATCCTGGCCTCCTGCCCTTTATTTTTTCTCGTTTTTCACAGCCTAGGTAATGCTTCTTTTCTTTGTCTTGCTTGCTCTGAACAATGTTGCAGAGCCCTGTTTTTCTTTCTCCTCCTTTCCCCCAATGGCTCAGCAGTCGTTTGGGCTTGACATTTATAGAATGTCTGAGGGTTGGGAGCTGCCTTCTGAAGATTCCTTACTTCTGCCCTACTTGTGGATTCCTCTTTGTAGCTACTTCTCTTTCTTTATGTTTCTTGTTTTGAGTTGACACACCAGTTCTTCATGGGACGATCACCATCCTTTGCCCCAAGAATTTCCTATTACCTTGAGGATTGTTTAGCAGCATGCTCCTGGGACCCAGAAGGAACAGATGGGATTGGATTTAGAGTAGGCAACTGTGTTATCACATGTAGTCTGAAAAGATGTGAAGTCCACTATCAGGACTATTGGACAAATGGGACTTTTAGTAAGAGTCTATAGGGTAAGCGGGGCAGGAAGTGATTTGAAGCATATATGTGAGCCTGCAAAACTGAATTGAAATCTGGAAGGCCAAAGTTGACTTTAATTTAAGCTGTATAGCTTAATCAACCTTTTCTCCAACCCATGATACACAAGGAAGTGATTAAGAACTCAGGCTCTAGAATTACACTGTCGATGTTCGAAGTAAAGCACTGACATTTGCTAACTATGTGAACTAGAGTAAGATATTCTCTCTGTGCCTCAGTTTATTCAGCCGTAGAATGGGAATCCTTATTGTCCTTGCCTTATTGAATTTTGAGAGGTTTAAGTGAGATAATGTAGGTAAAGCAGTTTAGGATAGTACCTGGCACACAATCATAACAGTACCTAACATTTCTTAAGTGCTTGTTATGTGCTAGAGCCCCAAAATATTACACATTACTATTCCTCTTGGTCAAATCGGGTTTGACAGAGTTTCTTCTGGAAGAGTTAGATTTGACTGATGAGAAGCTACAAAGCAGAGAGCCTCCCCAAACTCCATGCAAAATATCATGCATGTGAATCATCTGGGGCATTTGTTAAAACAGATTACTGGGCCCCATCTTCAGAGTTTCAGATTCAATGGGACTGGGGGGTGTGGGTCTGAGAATCCTCATTTCTAACGAGGTCCCAGGTGATGCCTGTACTGCTGACTGGGGACCAAACTCTGAGATACACTAGAGTAGAGATTATGTGGTCACATTTTGAAGTCAGAAGGATTCAGATTGGAAGCTGAACCTTGGCACTGTATGGCCTTGGGCAAATTACTTTGTCTCTTTAAGCTGTTTCCTTATCTCCATATAAATCTAATCACCAGGGTGTGTGAAGAACTAAATTAGATGATACATACGGAGTGTTTAGTATACAGTTCTTAATGTGCATTAACTGTTGTTCCTCTTCTAGTAAATATTGGGCACTACCTTGCCTCTACTTCCTTATTTATAAAGTGAGGACATTCAGTAATCTGTATTATATGACAGTTGATGGCACTCAATAAGAGGATAGTCTTGAATGCTTTTGTGGACCAAAAAAAAAAGGGGAGTTTTGTGGAAAGTAACCTCACAAGATGATCCAATCATAAATTCCTAACTGTGAAGGTTGTGGTGGGTAGTCATGTCCCAGGCAAATAACTTCATTAGCAAACAACTTATCTTTGCCCTAAGCAAGCCCTGTCCTTTGTTTTTGTGCATGTAGGTTAACATACCTTTGTAATAAGCTGCAACCACCCTCAAGAAAGCACGCCATCTTGCTAAATACCCTGTATTCCAATCCCTGCCTTTCTCTCTCCTCCACGTAATCTTCATTAAGTTCCCTTCTTAATTTCAAATGCATAAAAGAAGCTGCAAAACTGTGATTTTCTGGAGCATTTCATATCTTGCTCCCCAGCATATGTCGTCAGTTTGGCTCAAATAAACTCATTAAAATTCTCTACAGGTTTGGATGTTTCTTACATCAAGGCTTTTTAAAAGTAAAAAGCACTGTCTAAATGTCACAATTTTAATGACCATCCTAGAGATTAAACATGCAGTACCATTCTGTAGCACTTAAACAGGACTTGGAATGTCTTTCTCTTGGGATAAATTTCAAAATTCTCTGCTACTGCAAGAGATCTAAGATTCCCAATAGTTCCTTTGGATTCTAGCTCTCACCTTTAAGCTTATTTCCCTATTGTCTTCTCCTCACAGTATTCCACCAAAGCAGGATCCTTCATTTTATTTCTCTTCTGTCCCAGTTTATTTATCCCTTTATTTATTGCTGATGTGTTATTCTTTGCAGATAGACA
>NW_006443138.1:7809078-7831422 GCF_000325575.1 Pteropus alecto
TTGGGTGAAGACTGGGTCAGAGGTCATTGGAAAATTCTTTAGGAATAAAATACGGCTTAAAATCTTAATTTATATTTCTCAAATAAATTTGAGAAAAATGGTATTTTGATTGAGGCTGAATTTAGAAATGTCCCCTAGCTTCTGAACTTTTCTACTTTTAATGCCCTTTGTTTCTATAGTTGTATCATCAGTCTTTTGTTTTTGATTTTTGTTATCGTTATATTTTTGCCTTAGCTCCTTGGCAAGCCCTAAAACATAGAAATTCCTTGGCCACTAAAGACTTGTGGCAGGATAGCAGAGACAAGGAACATATTTCATTGCCAGCTCTTTTTAAAAGACTGAAATATTGCAAAGTTTCTTTATGGGGTCAAGAACTCCAAGAGCAAAATAATTTTATATTACGATAATTTACGTAGAGGTTCTTGCACCATTATAATAAACCCCATTAAAAAAAGCAAGCTCTACTCAGATCAACAATTCTCTGCTATAATAGTAAAAATTTCCTCAAGAGATACTGGGTTGGAGAGATATTTTAGTGAGCATGACCTTTGGGCTTTGTCACCTCCTTTGGTGAGGAGATAAATGTTCATTAATTCCTACACAAAACTATCCCTACATGGCTTTCTCTATTACCCAAACTTGAATTTTACCTATTAATTTTTACCCTTCTAGTATAAATGCTCTTTTTATTGACAACATCAAATGCCTTTAATCGGAAAATGCCTTGCCAATTCTTTCAAAATCCAGCTGGGGAACCTCTTCTGGATTTTAGTGTTTTGGTTTAATTAGCTTTAATAATTTTTATAACAGTATTGTGTTAGAAAATCATGGTCTCTCCTTTTCTATTCAATGATATTTCAGCTTTCAGATTGTGGTGACTTTTGCTAAGGGTATGACTCTAAAATACAGTCTGAGATTTGCTTAACAAAAGGACGTCTCCGACCTAGGAGATACAAAAATAAGAAGAATAATCACACAAAATGTTGAAAGCTCTATGGAAGGTTTTTTTCTTAGTGTTGGAGATGGCTGTTGCATCCACTGGCTTCTGAGCAGCTTTCATATTTGTCTATATTCACATGTAGACAGGTCCTTCCGGTGAGTAATAGGAAGACCAGGTTCAATTCCAGCACTGTCTCATTTTGCTGTATCACTTTTAAACATGGGTTTTGGTTTTCTTCATTGTTCATCCCTAAGGTGGTCCTTCCAGCTCTAACATTTTACGATTGGGAAGGATGTATCAGCAAAATTACTAAGTGATTATTTCAGGTTGTAATATTGTCTTTTTCTTTCAGAGGAAGTTCCACGAAACAAACAGCTACTTTGGAAAAAACAGTCTAGCTTCATAGGTCAAATTATTTAGGTCTAATTATCTGAATCCAGAAACTGTGTTAAAAGAATTGCTTTGATTTATTAGGTAAATCTATGATTGCACATTGTTTAAAAAACAAAGATTTCTGTAAGTTGTAGAAAAATGAAATACTGAAGTTGTGAAGGACGTTGATCTTTCAACTGAAATATGAAAAGGCAAAAGGGCAAAATAATAATTCTGGAAATGGGCACAGCAGCTCTTTACCAAATGTCACACTGCCCACTAACTGTAAAGTGCCAGGGAAAGGCTCATGGTGGTCCAGCTAGGGCAGCACCTCTGAGAACACACCAGCGCTGTTGGTAATAGATGACATTTTGGTTACTAATGAACTAAAGAACTAAAACCAAAAATTTAATTGGAGACATAATAGAGAGTCTATTCTATGTACTTAATACCGTACATAACCAACTCAGAACTCATAGGAATACAGGTTAAGACAACCATTTTCTTTATGACAATGGCCTAGAAAATTTTTCTCATTTAAAAGCAGTCAGTTCTGACCTTTCTTCTGAGGAGAAGGGTGACAGAAATTGATAAATGAGAAATAGATGAAGAGAAGACAGGACACTTTTCTTCAACAAACAGTTTTATTCCTATACTAGTGAGAAGGTATGTAAGATACTGAATAGATTTTTTTCACCACAGTTACAGACATGGAAATATATTAAGCAAATACGTAATTTAAATAGAAAGACTAATGAAGTTCTTTGTTCAAATAGAGTTGGTTAGAAACACAACATTGTGGGGGAGGTTTTATAGTATGAAAAAATAAAATAATCTACTGCCATTTTAAATAATCAGATTTGCAGAGAAAGAATACATGATATTAAAAACATAAAAGTGCTCTATTATAGAACATAATAAGTTCAGTTGCTAGATTTATTTACATTATTTATTTAAGCTCCACACAAATCAAAGAACAGCCAGATGAACCTCCATGGATGATAGTGTTATTAGACACTGACTACATAACATCCTAAATTGAGCCAGGGGCAATTTCCACTCAAAAAGTGTATGTGGAATATCTATGAGCCGTGCACCGATTTCTACAAGGTAGGAGGAGAGAAGAGATAAAAGACTTAGTCCTTGTCCTTGCAGAATTTGTTAGCCTGATGAGTCCTGCTGGAAGACTAGAGATCAAGAGCTCTTCAGGTAAGAATAGTGATGCGATGGTTGTCAGGTGTGGCTGAGACTAGGAAATCTCATGAAGGCTGCGGCAGACTCTCCCACTGGCTTGCAGATGGAACACTGTCTGACTCTACCACCTACTCCTAAGGCCACATTTGCATAGTTTCCTTTCTTGTTGGGATGCTTATCTACATACTCAGCTATTAAAATACAATATCACAAGCATAATAGAAAGCTTACTCTTAGGGTGAAAATAGTATTTCTTAAAAGAAATTACTTAAGGCAGAAAACAGCCATAACTAACCTTTCTTGTGAATATTCTAGAAAGGACACATTACATTTGTCTGACATTATTCACAGTTTTGAACAACTTATTTTGGTATCTTATATAAGATCATGTACATTGACATATAGGATATAAAAATAATCTTTGGTAAATCTGTTAATAGACTTCTTTTATTTCCACTACATAAACCTCTAGTTTAGGAGAATTTACCAACAATTTCCTTATTTTATGAATGTATCTATATAGACAACCTTTAAAAAAATAAAATGCCTTATATTTTATTGCATTTATTCTTAGGGAGCCTCCCTACAAGTCAAGAGTATTCTTCCAGACAGAAATATTTCCATTGCTAGAAACATTTTTAGAACAGCACAGATTTTGCTATTATCATGGCTGCATCAAATGATACCCTCCCTGCATTTCCCTAAATGGCCAAACGTTTTCAAAGGCATCATTCACTACAAGAATCTAAGGTACTGTGTTCAGAATTCCAAACTCAGCCAAATTGTCAAATACCTGGTCAATTTACAAAACTAAATGAATCAATTTAATTGCTTAGTCAGCCAAATCACCTGGCCAACGTGATCAAAGCGAATCCCCAAAAGGATAATAGGTCCTGATAGAAACATGATATTTTCAAAGGACACACAGAAGTGATGCCATTTCCTTTTCAAATATTTCCCCTTCTTTGCTTCATTTCTCTTGCTATTGGCAGTCACTGTTTACAGATTTTCCTTTGGTGTGAAACATTCTTTGGATACTTGATGTGATTTGCAATCTTGGGTTAAAAATACTCCCAAACTTAGGGCATTTGGGCCACCTTTTCTATTCCGACTCTTCAGGAATGAGGTAGAGTTGAGGGCTTGCTAACAGCCACCTGGGGAAGATCAACCATTCCTTATTGCCACTCGGTCTTGGCTGATCATTTCCTCAGTGAAATGGAACCTGGAAAGACCTTGAACCACTGTCTCAAACAAGCTGCTTATTACCTATTGCTTTTCACCAAGTCAAGTCTGGTCTGGCTCATGTGTGTGAACTTAACTCTGGAGCACCCCAGGGTTGGGACTCAGATTCTATTCAGATTTGCTGTCATACACATCTTGCAGTTTTATGATTTCAGGACTCCAACTTCAAAGACCCAGAAAGCCAAGTGCATGCAAAATTAGTATGTGGCTGATAATTTTCTTGCAAAAGGTAAGAAGAATGTTTAATATAAGAAATTGTTTTCTGAGGCACTAAGGCGAGGGAATCAGACTGTGAAGTATAACATGTGAGGTCTATTTTTGTGTTGCTGGACATCTGCTTAGTGGCTTCACATTATTTCCACATGTCGTTTTGAGTTTTCTTCCAAGAGGTAAAAACAAAATTAAGTAAAGACCCTCCCAAATAAAACTGTCCCCAAAATGTCTGTGTGTTGTGGTCATTTCAGTATTTATTTTATTTTATTTTCAATATTTATAAGTGAAATCATGATCATTTCTCCTATAAGGTAGAGCCTGAAAAGGTTATGAAATACTAATGGGTATAAGGAGATAAGACAAACAGAAAATAAAATCATGTTTGACTGGGAAAGCAAACATATTCAAAAGGGAGGAGGGGACAAGTAGTGAAAAAGAGGAACTCAGAATCGTTACGGGATGGTAAGTTACTCAGGGACAAATACGTGCAGGCCCAGACAGGGCAACAAGTCTTTGATAAATCTGATTCAAGGGCTGAAGAAAAATTGGCTGCTATCCAGAGAATAACAGAATGATAATATGAAATTGACTTAATGAGTAGATATTAAAGAAGTTAATTATAAAGAACTTGGATAAATAATTATTAAGATGCAAGATGGGCTTCTCCCAGGATTTGATAGCTCAAAAGCACTTTGAAGACGGATGATTAAAGTGTACTGCACAGGTGCATAGACAGGATGTCCACCAGGACAGGAAATGGAGTGTTTACCAAAATATAACGCATGATGGGATTAAATTAAAACACATTCAATTGAGCTGAATGTCAAGGAAACCTTTTTTCCCGCTCTTAAATTTAATAAATAGATCAACTAGATTATGTACTTAGTCTCTGGTGGCGGTGGGAGGGAAGATAGTGAAATACTTGTTGCTAAGGAGATTTAAAATTAGATAGGTGGAGGGTAGGAATAAATATTTCCTGGATTAGACCAAAAGAACATACAGTTTTTCCCTTGCCATGTCCATTTCCTTAACTCCGATTCCACCCCTGATATGCCAGCCTCTTTGAGTAATATTTACTGTTACAGATGTGCAGATTTTTATGGCTTCAATTCTTGGTTTGTGCAATTAATTGCTCTCTCTTCTAGATCCAGTGGTTTGCTGTGGAAGTAGCATCAGCTCTCTCCAGGGTGGCCTGGGGAAGGTAGCCTGCTGCCTGGACTGGCTCGGCTGTCACTTATCACGTTGCCTCACTCAGGCTCTCTTTCAAGCTTAATTGAAAATAGTAACAATACTCCTAACTTTGTTATTGTGATGCATTCTCTTTCTGTGAGTAGAAACATGTAGTTTCTACCATACTGCCTAGCAGGTTGCAGGCACTTACTAAAAGGTTTCTGATGAATAAAAAGCCAAAATGAATCTATCTTTCCACGTATGTGCTTTGCACTAGTTAACGTTAGTTAAAAATTCTTTTTTCTCTCTTGCTTTTACCTTTTAATGTAGGAGAGGTTATTCCTAACTGACACCACGCCTCATAAATCTCTGACCTCTATTTTCTTTCTGTTGGTAGGTCTGCCACACTTACATATACGTTCCTTTTCATTTTTAGAAGATCCACCTAGTTCCCTGAAACAGAATCAAAGCCTAATACTATCATATTACAAGGATGTTGAACACAATGAAACTGTAGAAACTTGGAATCTTCCTATTGCTCTTCACATTCACTCTTATAAAGGTTTTTCCTGTTTTTATAAATGTCAAATAGCCCTGAAAATTTTTCCGGTTTGGATGTGGCTTTACATAACTATAAATATTTTGGATATATTTAATGATTTTCAAGTACTATGCTAATTATGCCCATTATATTACTTATGGGATTTATGATTTAAAGCAAAAATATATACTTTGAAAAGGAATGTAGTCCTCTTGCAAATGAAATTGTGAGATAGACAAACTTGATCTCTAATTTTTAAGTTTATTCTAGAGAAATTTGTGTGGGAAAAGGGCAACATTCCTGGCTCGTTCTCAAATAGCTATAAGGATTCCAGATACCTTTTGACTTTTTCCTGGGCAGACCCTTGAAACTGGACCTTGATGAGGGCGATGCCCATTTTCTGAGTCACTGAGATTTATTATAGTCAAAATAGGCACAAATACTGAAGATAAACTTGGTAGAGTATGTAGTACCCCTTATACAAATGCAATTTAAGGTGACCACTTAGTATTTTAACCTCAATGATTTACTAAATGTCTTTTGGAAAATTTTATACTAAGTACCACTGAGTTTTTGCTTTTGTTATTTGTTTTTAAATTAACTATATCTGTTTGTGGACATTTCTATAAAAAGTGTTGATATTAGGCCCTTCGATCAGGAGTATAATCTGCCACCACAATCTTCTTTTAATGGGAAAACCAAGTATGACCAGGATAACTTAAGACTTTTCCAGGAATGCAGCCCACTGGAAATTAGACAAAGATTAAGTGTGTGGACATCAGCCAACGCATGCATTACAGTAAGGGTATGCGTGTTTGCATGCCACACTATGATATAGTGAAATAATCTATCACTACAGATGGTGCTTTGCATGTTGATTATGTCGGGGGTACAGGTGCATTCTTCTTGATATAAGGACTTCACTTCTGTTTGGATCCTTCTCTGCCAGAACCCTCAACCCTACAGCCTGGACTTGCACTGCAAGTTACATGGCCTCTGAGTTAATCACTTTGGCTTGAACCTCTGGCAGGAGAAAGGGGAGAGAGTAATTAGTTTAGGCACAACCTCCTCCTTCAGCTTTGATGCTGCTTAATCCCTTTTCCCTCTTCCCAAAGCCTTTTTTTGAATGTTATATATTTGTCTGAATAGCATCTGAATCATCTTTGGATCCCAAGAATCACAGGACACCAACGTGGCAAAGCCAGCCGTACTACATGCTCTCTCTCCAGCCCTGCCCTTTATCCTGTCTAGCAAATATGAAAACTGGTAAAAACCATGGACCAAGGGATTGCCTCTGCAACCACCTCCATACACATTTATGCATTCCTACAGGTTGAATTAGTTTATGTATAACAACCCATGAACACTTTAGTGTGGAAAAATAGTCTTATATAAAGCTTAATATTAAACATTATGAAAAATACATATTTACAGAAGAAACTACAAAATACAACTATATACAATAATATCTGTTACCTTTAAATTACATAAATTCTTTAAAATTCTCCAGATTAATAAATTATACATAGTATCAATAGAAATAGCTGGCACCACTATAGGGCATGAAGCGAGTTTTTTAAAAAATAAATCACACAGTGAATAGCTTTTATCCAGGAGATGTTCGGGTACATTCTCAATGCCTTGAATAGCCCGCATCTGAAAGGAAGGACACTGTCATTAGAGACTATAGCAGAGTGTGTCTTAGTTGTTTGTTCTGTTTATGAAAATTACAAGTAGGAAACGCCAGCAGAGATGATTAAACCTCAATATAGTTTAGGATAAGGTCGTCCCTGTGGAGGCCTGGTCATTTCATTCAGAACCATCTAGAACTGAAAAAGACCAATGATTCTAGTCCATCCCCTCTGGTTTTACAGATGAGCCTATAGGCCCAGAGAAGCAGAATGACCCACTCAGGGTTCCACAGCTTATTAATGTAGTTAGTTCCAGAGCTAGGATCTGAATCCTAACTTTCAGATGCCTGAAGCTAACCATACCATAGTTAGCTTCCTTCAGGAGCACCCAGGATTACTCTTAAAAAAGACTCTAAAAAGTCAAAACAAGGCAAAGGAACCTCCAAGATCCTAGGAGCTCCCTCCTTCCTGGAGCTTCTTAAAGAACCTGACATGCAAAAACCTTAATTTATTATACAGATAAATTAAGGGGTAATTATTTACAATATAAAAGGATTATCTGATTTATAAAGGACTCCTTTAAATAGCAGCTCTCTCATGTATTTGTGCTTTATAGTTTATTAACTATTTAATATACTGGCTAGGTGTGCGGGTAAAGAGAGTGCAGAGAACTAAATAAAAGATCATTTAGAAATGGAGATAAAATAGCGCTGAAATAATGTTTGAAAAAAAAAAAAAATGGTCTGACCTATAGATATCAGTCCATGTGGCAAAGAACTGAAACCTCTATCAGCAGCTATGTGAGCCATCTCGAAGTAAATCTTGCAGCCCCAGTCGAGCCTTCACATGACGGTAGACCTGGCCAATGTCTTGACTGCAACCTCATGAGAGACCCTGGGCCAGAAATACTCAGCTAAGCTCCTTCTAAATTCCTGATCTACAGAAACTACGAGCTAATAAATAAATGTTGAGTGAAGCTGCTAAGACTTAAGGTAATTTGTTAGGTGGTCATAAATATCTAATACGATATAAATTCCAAGTATTGTTTTTGTTTGTTTTACATTCTGCTTTTCTTACGTGTTTATAAGAATATCCATGTAATTATAATATCCTCAAAAATATTATTTTTAATGACTGCATTGTATTCTGTTCAGTAAATGCACCATGGTGTACTTAGTTCTCCACTGTTAACATTCAGGTCTTTTTTTCACTCAAACTTTTAACTATAAAAAGCTTCATGCAAAAAGCTTTTACAGTATTTAGAGTGGTAGTATAATACTGGGTGACAAGATAAGAACATATTAAGGACCTTGATAAATATGGCCAAGTACTTCTCCAAAGGGATTTTAAAATTTGAATTAGTTGCAATTCAAAGCATCTTCCATAGCAGAGTTTAGCCTTGGCGTTTAGAAAAGAAGTGTTAAGCAGAGTCCTTAACAGAGACGTCCCAGGCCAGGTAGGAAGAGCGAGCACGTGAAATCAGTGCTCAACTGTGGGAGTCCCCTCCCCACTGCTCCTCTCTTCCCTGTTGCGACTCAGTGAGGGCCTTTCCCTCAAGCCTTTGGGTAGAGGAAGAAATGGGTGGTACATTTTGGAAGAACTTTAGGTTTTTAATGATTTCCAGATCGATAAACGAACTTATAAGTTAGTTAAGTAAGCTCCTACCTCTGTGATACTCTGGATTCACATTTTCATAGATTGGAAATAAGGGGTTTTCTTGTTCACTCCGTAGCTTCCTTGCTCTGAGGACATCTCTTACGCATTGATGTAGGTATACATACTGGCACTATGAAAAAGCAGAAAACACATCAGAAGGCATATCCTCAAGTGTAAGAAAGGTGAGGGATTCTCACGAAACATCAACATGGCATTCGGTATGGTTAGCAAATGTCTTGATCATCACTTCAATAGTAGTCTCTAGTACACAGAGGAGTGACTGCTTTCTATAACCACTGAGAAGATAGTAATGGTAACAGGCAGAAAGGTGGTGTTTATTCATTCTTTCTTATGTGCATGAATATTTAGAGAGCATGTTCTATGAAGGCCTACAACTATGTCTGGCACATAGTAGGTCCCCCACAAATATTTATTAAGTAGATGAATGAATAACTGTGCTATGCATTTTACATAAATTACTTCATTTGATTACTGTTACAAACTCATGAAGTAGATACAATCATCCATATGAATGGAGACTCAGAGAAGTTAAGTGACTTCTCCAAGGTCACACAGCTAAGAAATGGGATCCTAGGACTTGGTCCTGGGTGTGTGACCTCAAGCTTCATGTTCTTTTCACTATACTAGTTTTCTTAGATGAATCCTAATTTCATTGAATTATTGAATGAGAAAACCATTTCGCTGTGTACTTCACTGTTTTGTTCCCTTTCTTTTGAGAATATAATGAGAAAAAGGAAATGTATACAATAGATCCCACCGGACTATCAGTTCTTTGAGGGCTAGTTAAGTGTCTCATCCATCTTGGTTCTCTCAGCACTCAAGTCTGGCTCAGGGAGGAATCTCAAAGGTGTTGGCTAAGTGCAGAGAACTGCAGGAGTTACATAGTAAGGACAGACCCACCTGTCGATTATCTGGGAACTAGCTACTTTCAACATAGAAACAAATACAGAAGAGTCAGTGTTTTAATGACCATGAAGACATCTCAAAGACCTCCATAGACAACAGAAGCTCAGCCACAGAAAGCTAACCTTGTGCAGTGAGCTCCTTCATCTCTACCAACTGAACTCTCTAATAAGGGAACAAATGTCTCTGCGAACTTAGCACTTGGCCTTAGGCTCCCTTAATGATACAGCAACTGCTCAGAGCCCAGGGAGAGAGGAGGTCAAGAGAAGAGCATGACACTATGTGAGGATGCTGGGCTCTTAGTCTGCCTCCATCTAGCCTTGGTTGAATCATAAGGCTTTGCAGGATCTCAGTTTCCCCATCTATCAAACAAGAGGCCAAGGTCTCTTCTAAGGCTAACATCGTCTGACCATTAAAAGGTATAAGACTTTGTGTTGCTGTCAACTAGATGGACCCTATGTTTAAGATGATCAACATGGTAGAATATTTTAAAGCTTTGAGATACAAAGTGAGTCTGACTATAAACTCTTCCCTCCCAAATGATCTTTAAAAGTGAACAAGTATTGATTGTTATGGGCACTAGGCATTGACCCTGATTGGCTAGCTTGGTCATCTACTCATGGGACTTTATAATGTAGGTCTGGTATAATCATTAGATTAGGACAATTCGAAGAAAGAGAACAATCATAAATGAGGCCTGCATTAAAATTAATTACTATTCACTGCCTTTCTTCTCAAAAGCCCTGCTCACTTGTTATGAGAGCTTTATGACACCTTGATCTTGAAAATTCGAGGAGGGTACTATCCTGAAACGGTTGCTAGCACAGTCAGTCTCTTTTTTTGCTATCTTGAAAACAATCTACCATGTTATAGACAGACACATCCCTGCCTCCTCCCATCCAAGGCATAATTCATACTTTCAGTTCTACCGGGATGTTAAATTACTTTGGGACCTTAGCGTTCAGCTGTGAATGAGCTTTTGTACCTCTATTCTATGCCTTGTTAATATATTCTTCAACAATGATCCACCATGGGCTTTGAAACTAGTTAGTATCCATTACTTTGCCTTGTCTTAAATATAAATTCTTTATTTCCCAATAGAATGTCCCTTTGAAAACGATTACTACTAAAACCTTCAGCTTGTTAATGTGCTTCCCACTTAATTCATGAGAAGTACTCAGAGTCTAATATATAAACTTCAGATCATAAAAGATCATTTTTTTTCTCTGTCTAGCTAACTGGTGAAGCCTCAGTTCCATTCAATTTTGCTAATAGTTGCAATAGTAGGTAATATTTGTAGAATTAAACTTAAGTCCTTTTAATTGTCCATGAGTGCAGAGTTTAGCAGAGGGACAGACGTGTGAACAAATATCTATAAGGTGATAAACATAAGACAGAATCGTGTATAAAGCTTCATACAGAAGAAGAAGCCATCAGGTTCACTTCGGGGGAGGCAAATATCGAGCTAGAGAGAAAAGGTGACACTTGTAAAAATTTGAGCAAAGAAGTAGAACATTCAAATGATGTAAATAGCGTGAAAGTGCACATATATTCTGGAAACTTGAGTAGCCTAGTGTAGCTAAAATGTAGGGTTTATGGGTCATGAGAAACCCCCAGGACAACCTCCCAAATGAGCACTGAGTTCCTTTGTCCCACAACATCCTACCATTTCCTTCTCGTGGGAAGCAGATGACAGACTGTGACTTTCACCTATTGTTCTTTGCTCCATCTGAGTGTCTCTCTCAGAGTTAGCCTGCCCCAAGTCAGGCTCGAAGAAGTAGGGACACACTTGTAAATCCCCTTTCTCATGTTTCTTTGTTTAGAAATCCTTGCTCTTTGGTATATTTATCAAAACTCGTGAAGACCTCCATCTCACAGTATCCCAAATAAGGTAGAACAAAGTTGAGGCCGTCTATTACAAGGACCCAGAAAAGTAATACCAGGGGTCAGAATGTCCTTCCTCCTTTGCTGGAAGTCACCCACGGGGTGCAGCTGTGCTTCACAGCCCCCTCCACTCTCTGCCAGGCCCAGGTGAGCCCTGTCAGTTCTGGGGCCAGGGCTCCTGAGACTGTAGCAGCCCAACTTCAGCAGAGTCTTAAAGCGAGACAGATAATATCTGGATATTGTTAGGGATTTCATTTGCTAGAAGAAAAAAAAAAGTCGAGAGAAAATTTCTATCTATCCGCAATGTTTACTTCATCATGAACGGAAGAATCAAAGTTGATTCTGGCTCAAGGAGAGAAACTTTCCTTAATTTTGTCAGGCCCTAAAACGATGCGGGTGGGTGGTATTATAACATGAAACTGGAAAAGCAAGCTGCGGCTTGTACACGAGGATGACAGTTTGAACTTTATTCTATAAGTGATAGCTAGCTAGAGAACTTTGTTGGTGACGGTGGTAATGAAGGCTGTTAGGACAGAAGCTGGAGACAGGGAACCCACCAGGAGGCTAGCGCACTAGGCCCCGAGGAGAGTTGAGAAAGGGCTGTCAAGGGCAGCCCTTGTGGGGCGGGAGAAAGATGTCAGGTAGAACTGACAGGACTCAGTGGCTGCTCGAATGTGGGAACTGCAGGAAAAGAAGTCAGACCCTTAGCTCAGGCAATCAGATGAATGGCAAGGTGGATGGAGACCCTGTCACCTGAAACTGGAAAAAGCAAGAGCAGGAGTGCTCTTGTTGTTGTCATTTTTGTTGTTTGTTTTTTGAAAGACAGATAATGAGATTTTTGAGTTTGAGATGAATGTAAGGCTTCCAGGTGGAACTGTCTCGCAGGCAGGTACTTAGGTGGATGCTGGGGAAGGAGAATGAGATGTGGGAAACATGGACGCGTGCTTGGTTCTCGAAGCCATGGGAGTGGGGACATTGCAAAGAATAAAGGTGGAGTGAAAGAAGAACAGTGCCTTGAGGATAGAACCTTGGGGAATCGAACAGTGAAAAGGCAACCTGAGGAACAAGAGCCACACAATCTTCAGAGAGGCAGGAGGAGGAGGAGAGGTTGAGAGAAGAAGGAGTTATGTCCACAGAAAAGGAGGGAGAACTTTGGCACATCGTGTTACCGCTGCTCTGGAAGTCGCCCAGTGATATTTACAATAGGGAGTGCTCATCACCGAAATGTGTCTCCAGAATTCTGGGCAGGTGTGTGGAAGTGACACATGGCCCAAGAAGCCTTTGACAAGAACTAGGGAGCCTGAAAACACGCACACACTTACACACATCCCTCAGGCTACTTCAAATGTGGTAACCTCCTTTTCCTAAAATAACAAATTAAGTATGATTTGAGTCTGTGGAAGTGACAATAAACTAATAATGAAACATTGATGCCGACTTTTTAGCAACGTAAATGTAGAGTATTTGTTCATTCGATTGACAAAATATTGAAGATAGAAAGAAGGAAAACATGTTCCTACCCTCTAGGAACTCCGAGTTTTGTAGAGAAAGCTGAAGGATGACAATTATGATACAGTGTGATATAATTCTGTAACCCTTAATAAAATAACAGGGCTAGGCAGTGGTCATCAATGGTTGCCCAAGCTGTTAAATGAAAGGCTGATGGGGAACATGTTAGTGGATGGTCACTGTCGATTTCATCAGCACTGAGACAGACACAGACAGGAAGTACCTCAGCAAGAAATATTCGGCACCACCTGTGAAGCACTGCGGTGGTAAAAAGAGACCTGAATTTAATCGAGCCTCATGGCGGTTGACAAAAACTACAGAGAATAGAGGAATACATTACCACTGTGAAAAAGCAGTCAGCCATATCCAGAATGTGGGAACGTCTATGGAACAAATGAGCCGGTTTCTTTAACAAATATATGGCATGGAAAACAAATTAGAGGGAGGGTGATTATAGATTAAAAGAGATTTAAAAGAGACTTTGACCACATGCAATGTGTGGACTTTGTTTGGATTCTAATGCAAACCAAGTAGAAAAAGTAATTTTTGAGATAAATATATTTAAACACTGACTGGATATTAGATAATGTTAAGGGATTATAGTTAAAATTGTTAGATATGATGATACTGGGGTCATGGTTTTAAAAAGAGTCCTTATCTATATAATGCACACACACACACATGGCTTTTAAAGATGAAATAATGCGATAAGTAGGATTTTCTTTAAAATATTCCAGTGAGGTCAAGGGGTGGGGGAATAGGATATGTGGGACGTAAATGAAAAAAGAACACAGAATACTGATAATTGCAGGAGCTGGAGTTTAGGTAAATGAAATCCACAATACTATCTTCCTCTGTTCCATATTTAAAAAAATTCCATAATAAAATCAAAATATGGTGTAATAATTGTTATAATGAAAGTACTCCCAGCCCAAGACAATGGTGGTGGCAGAGGATCCCTGGTGGGGTACCTCCTGCAGGAGACAATGATGCCAGTGTTTTCCCAAATGTGTTACAGAATATGAGTTCTGCAAGGTATTAATATGTGCTGCCCCAAAAAAGAATTCAGGAGTCAACGTGGTTTTGGGAAGAGTAGGTTTAACAAAGCTTAGGGGGAGCTTTGCTGCAGGACACCCCTGTTTTGTGGGGCGCAGCTACCTGCACAGTTGGCACATGTACTGTGACCATAGAGGGAGATAGAAGCATGTAGAACCTTCCACCTTTCTGACCATGGGAATTCTTTTTTTTAATAGAGGACTCTGCAGTTATGTGGGAAACACAAGGGTAAGAGAACTTGGGCCTTGAAAGGCAAGTACATAAGGGAGTGACATGCTTGGGCTGTATGGGGACACAAGCCTGACCCTGAGGCTGTGGGCAGTGGACTTGGTGCTTAGGACTTAGGGTTCTCTAGAGTAGATTCAAGTCCCAGCTTGGCCACTTCACAGCTGTGCAAAGTCCTTTAGCCTCTGAACCTCAGTTTTCTAGCCTGGAAATGGAAAATAATACCTCTCTTATCTGATTCTTGTGAAAATTTAACATATTCAAAAATGCTCTGCAAATGCCAAAGGACTGTACAAATGAAAGCATTTATCTTTCACCAACAACATACACTTCTTCAGTGTCGCCCGAGCTGGGCGTGCAGCAGGGATGGGCTGAAGGAGAGAAGAGATTGGAATCTGTTTCCTCTTCACTAATTGAAGTTCTTGTGCTCACCCACCAGCCTAACCGAAAATGATCTTCAAGATGGCCTGGCCCGGCTTTCTCCCATGTATAATGCATCGATCAAAAAAGAATCTATCTTTCTTCCTACCCACTCACGGAAGATGGGCAATCGGCTCAGTAAAGATAAAGATACACACTCTTATCACTGAGATTTGTTTGAAAGCAATAAGTCCTAGAAAACATGGATATTCAGAGCTCTTTCTCTTCCTAATGAGACATGGTTATTTTCCTTGTCAGATTAAAGCTCTGGGCATTTTGTGGTGTCAGGGAGAGCCAGAGAGAGTAGTCTGTGTCCTTCAGCCTGTGACCCTTACCTCAGTCTTGACCATGTGAACCCTGTGAAGTCTTAGGTCGTGTACTGCTCCATAGATGTCCACAGAGTCTTTGGAGTCTAATTGCTGGAGAATTCGGTCCAAAGCGATAAAGGTTCCTGTCCTACCCACGCCGGCACTAGAAGAGATATCGAAGGAAGCTGAACCTTTTTATTAACTTGGTCTTTAAAGTCTACATCCAGAGACTCAGCACAATCTTTCTTTTCTCTTCCAAGTTATGGGAGAATATAGGAATACTTTTTCTCCACGGGCACTGTCAATGAAATATGGCTTAGAGCCCCAGCTTCCACCTCTTTCCTCTACCTCCCTCATCCCACCAGGGGTAAGTACTGCTCTGCCCTTGGTTTATATCATTTCCATGCATGTTTTTATACTTTTCTTACATCTATGTAAAAAACAATATATTTATTTTTGTCTAAAAAATTTATTAAAATGGTAACACATTTCGCGTATCCTTCTGCCAACTTTTCTACTTGATATTATGTTTTGAGATTTATCCATGTTATTACAAGTAGGTCCAAGTTCTTCTAATTACTCTATAGAGTTCATAAACCACCACTAATCCATTCACTGCTAATCCATTCCTTACTGATAGGCAGTGAGATGATTTTTAGTTTTTCTCTGTTAAAAATTGTGTTGCAGTGAACATCATTGTGCACACGGGGGCATTTCTCTAGGGTTGATATATAGAAGTAGAACTGCTGTATCATACATAGGGTGTGAACACCTTCCACTTCACTAGGGATTGCCAAATTGCTCCCCAATGTAACTGTACAGCCTGGGGATTTTCGATGCGCATATTTGTAAGACAAAGAAGAACAGTCTGCCAGTGGTCCTGGGTGAAAATGCCAGCCATTCTTCAGAAAGCAGGAAGCTCTTGAGTGCCTCACATTTCTATTAAAAGCATCAAGGTTCCAATGACATATAAAAGCAAGGCTCCTAGGGTGCTGGGCTGATTGGGAGAAAATGAGTGCATTTGACATTTCTCTTACTGTAGCAATTCCCTGCTCCTTATTTATCGGTGCCATTCATTTAGGGCTATCAAAGTGTTGCTGCAAACACTAATTAGCTAAACACGAGGCTCCCCAGAGAGTGAGAGAGAGATGGATTGCTTGTTAGGTTGATTTTATAGACACACAGTCTGAGGCAAAGAGAGATCAAGAGAAAATAGAAATTTAAGAGCAAAATTGGGTGCTATAGGTGACGAACGTGACTTGACCCGGAGGGAGGTGTAAAGCAGGGATTTTGAAGGATAGTTAGGGTTTATATAGGTACAGGAGAGAGATAAGGCTATTCCAAGGAGTAAGAATAGCAAGAGGCAAGAATAAGCATGTATTCTGCCTCTAGCTAGAGTGGGAGGGGATTTTCTGGGAACTTGGACTGGAGGTAAGATGGGGCCCAATTATGAAGGGCCTGGAAGTCACATAAGGACTTTGCATTTTGTACAGTAGGAAAAAGAGCAAAAGGGAGAGAGAAGGATAAAGAATGAGGATGAGAGAGATGTGGGATGTGAAGAAAGTGTAAAGAAGTCAGTAAAAAGGAGTGAGGTTGGGGAGAAGGCGGAAGAGAGAATAACGACATTCTCTGGGCCTAGGCAAGCCGGTTATTCCAGATGAATCCACCCACCAGGTTCCCCTTGCTTCTGCCATTTTTTCAGACTCCTGGCTGCCATTTTATTGGCTCCCAGTCTCCGAGTACCTGCAGTGCACCACCGTGGGCCCGGCACCGGGTGTTCTGTTGATGTAGTCCCTGACGGTTCTCACAAACTGGATCAGGGACTGGGTGGTCTCCGGGACTCCATGGTCTGGCCACACCGTATAGTGAAATTGGCGGATGAGTCTGTGTGTGTCGAGCTGTTCCTCCTGGAAGAGCACAGAAGATAAGAAGAAGAACTGACCCAGGACGAACCTTCAAATTGGATAACTGTGTGACAGGAGAGGATCCAGCAAAAACGGATGTCTTTCATCTTCCCAAGCTAGGTTATTAAACAAAGTCAAACAAACTAACATACGCTGCATATCTTAAACTCCCGGATGGTCCATTCGGGCAGCACGGACTCCGAGAGCATCTGCAGGATGAGGTCCCCGTAGTAGAGGGAATCCTGGTCCGCTGGCCAGTAATGGTCACATTTTACCTAGAGGAAGACAGACGGAAACAAGTGAGTCCAGAAGTGCGACTCTCCTATGAGCCTGGACTTTCTCTCCTTGAAATGTCTTCCTGAGTTGGAATCGAGGATCAGCTGCTGAAGCAACTGCCCATCTGCTTCGCATTAACTGGCTCACAGCCAGTGCTGAAGCTGGGCTGCTGCTGCTAGTGAAGGAGGGACACTGACCGGGCAAGGAGCAAACCCCCAACCTCTGGATTCATTTACCTTTCAGGTACAATGTTCCATGGTTGAGGGTTTTTTTGTTGTTATTGATTTCTTTAGCATTTCAGTTCCACCAGCAGATAAAACACATCTTACAACGGTTCTTTCTGAAGAAAGATCTAGCTGGGCAGAGGGAGGCCCTGTTTTGTTTATATTTTCATAGACCCAGTGCCCTGCGCCAAATGATCTTTGAAAAGTCAGAACATTTAGCTAAGCTCACATTTACATATAGAAAGACAAGAGAAAGAGGATTATGAACACTTATTTATTGACCAGAGGAACTGGGCACTTTGCATGTAATCTCTCTTTTAATCCTCAAAGTAACAATATAAAGTAGAGGATTATAAGTGCATTACGAGAGGTTTGCTTAATTTGTCCTGTTAAGTATTTTACTTTGTGTCTTCAGACACAGTCCAAAGCTCACTCCTCCTTCTTTTGTAAAAGTAGGGGCAGAGCCAGCGACTCCAGCAAGGCATTTCCTTTCATCATACACTGAAGGATGGAGGTGACAAGTGCCAGTTAATCTTTCTGTGTCATGGGCACTTCTGATGATCCCAGTCCTCAAATGGAAACACCTTTGACTGAAACTTCAGACCCAGAATCCAAACTGGGCATCATCGATTAGAGCCTTTTCTAACTGAGTGGCTTAATTCACTAACCATACTCTCACATGCTCCCTACTTGGCTTTTGTGGGTTTAACTTGTGATGATGGGGAAGAATTCCTTTCACGTGTAGGAAAGAAAGTTTGGAAGTGAGGAAGGCTGTTTACTCACTCGGCCCTTCTCGACACACTGGGTCACCATGACAATGTTGTGAACATTCTGTTCCCACGCCATTTTCCAGAAGTCATCCTTAGTGCCAGGAAGAGGTCCCTGAGTAGCAATGTATTCTCTTCTGAAGTTGTTCCCCTGCGATGAATTTACAATATGGAGAGTCAGAAACAATGGGCCTCTTCAAAACTATAAACAAAGGATTAGCACTGCAGATTAGGTGATAAGTAGGTCTTTGCCAAGCCCCTGCCTTTAGAAAAAGATACTAACACTAGTGTCAAGGCTTGGGAGGAGGAAGGACAAAGGTCAGTACAGGGAACTATTGTTAAGAGCCCAATTCCCTTTTATTAGGCCGGGTCTATTCTAAAAGGCAATGGAGGACTCAGGCGATAATCTAGACGACATTTCACTTGCACTTGTGTGTATGTGTATGTGCGTGTGTGTGTACGTGCGTGAGTGTGTGTAGACTGTCTGAGGGACTGACTTTGATCGGTCTCTTTTCCTATTTAACTTAGAAGATTTTCGTCATTTTGGATAACTGACATTAGAATGTTGGTAAGAGGTGTCATGCAAGGGGAACTTAAAGAGAAACCACTGTTTATTGAGCACTCACCATATAACATGCTGTGGGTCAGGATTTTCACAGATCTCATTTAATGTTAACCACAACTCTATGAGCTAAGATATTTTCATCTACTCGTTCTGTACTCTAGCAACACAGAATTCCTTGCAGATCCTAGTCAAAGCTCTTTTTCTCTTTGCCTCTCCTCAGGGCTTCTACATTATGTCACCTCTGCCACTCCCACGCCCCACCCACCCAAACACTGACTCTCATCTGGCTATTCCTTATTTATCCTCAAGTCTCAGCGTGTTGCCTGCTCTGCTGAGCTTTCCTTTATCTTTCTCTCTGCTGAGTGATGCTCTCCTCCCAGAAGCTACTGTGGCAATCTCTAGCTTCTTGCTACTCAGAGAGCAGTCCTCAGACTGGCAGCACGGCTCACCTAAGAGCTTGTTAGAAATGCAGAATCCCTGGTCCCAGCCCAGTCCTGCTTTATCAGAATCTGCATTTTAACATGACTCACAGATGACGTGGATGTTTGTTAATGCTGGAAGCACTGCTCTAGCCTGTTTCTCACACATCAGTTTCTCATTTTCCTGATGCCTCAACTCTGCTGAGCACTTACCTTATCTATCTTACCTTATCCTGTACATAGCTCAGTATTTGACTTATTGCTAGCACTTATCAAATGTTTATTGAGTGAGGATGATTATTTGAGATAAATATTATTTATCCTCATTGTTTGAAAAAGAAAATGGAGGCCCAAAGAGGTGATATAACTTGCCCAAGGTCACAGAGTCAGCAAGGGGCAGAGATGGGATTGAAACTTGGATCTGTCTGACCCTAAAGCTTTTCCATCGTAGTGTGCTGTACGAAGTTGGCAAGATGCTAGCCAGAATCAGAGCCCAAAAGTTTGACACACCCTTTGAATTGTGTGTGTGGTTTTCAAAAATCCAAATAATTTTGAATTAGCTTCCCTACCTAGGCAGTCTTATCAGGAGAAGTCCAGATTCTTGAGAGAGCATTAAATTTGGCTAAGGGCTGCAGAGAAAAAATGACCTGTGAAAATGCATCCTGAGCCCATTAAAGTCTCTTGTGACTACAGCCATTCTGAAAAATGGGCCTTAGCAGTTATCAAATAGGGCACCCCATATTTTATGCCAGTCGGACATGGTCTTCTAAGACCTATATGTTTCCAGACCTAGGAACGCTGATGGAGTGTAGGAGGAGAAGTATCGCCAGTGTTTCCACCTATCAGAGCTTCATCTGGGCTCTGCGGCCTAGTGGTTCACTTACAGGGATGTAGCTGGCGTTGATGTAGTCGGAGCACGGGTCATCATCTACATTGGACAGCTTCACTCGAGCGGCATCATCTGGAAGGAAGTTTATCGAGACAGATTTGTCACTGAGGTTTGAGGTGATTTCTCTATAGTTTATGGAATGCTTATTATTTGATGTACATTAGCTCCGATCCTCACGAGAGCCCCGTAAGGGGAGTATTCTCATCTCCATTTTGCAGATGAGGCTCAGACGGGATAGCTAACTGGCCCCAGGTTGCACAGGTGGTTCATAAACACACACACACACACAAACAAACAACCAAACACCCTTTAAAGTCCCCTCTGTGCTTTCCTTTGTAACACTACAACATTTGCCCAAGGAGGGACCAGCTCTCTCTCACTGCAAGAATGAATACAACCCAGAAAAACTACCTTCCATTGCTTCACATAATAGGGTAAGAATAATAAAAATACATATAATAATTGCTAACTGGAGACTAGGTTTGCCTTTGCTGTTATCTCTGTTACTGCTTTGAGGACTCATGGTGAAACGTCAACAGCATAAGAGTCCTCTGAGAACTCGAATTTAAGCTGGTCGTTGCCCATGTGGAGAGAAGTGCAATAACATACAAGTCATTCCTTTTTAAAAGCATTTAGAGCCTCAGATCTTCCAAATCCAGCTATATCATATTTCTTTAGCCCCATTTTATTCCTGGAAAAGAGAAAAAATGACTAGAGGAAGACAATGTTACGAATTTCAACACAAAACTCACAAGGCAGTATATTGTTGTATCGATTTTTCCCTCTATTCTCCGGCAGGAGTGCAATGTCACACGATTGGTTTCGACCCACGTCTTTTAAGTCCTATTAGGTCAAAAAGAATTTTGCAAGTGGAGAATGTGAAACAGGATAAGGCAAATCATACAATTCTTGGGATATTAATATGAGAATATATACTAGGATATGTACTACTTACTGTTTACGGAATGCCTAGTATTCAATGTGCATTAGCTCTGATTCTCACAACAGCCCCACGGGAGGCATTTTCATCTCCATTTTATAGATAAAGCTCAGAGGGATAACTAACTTGCCCCAGGTCACATGAGTGGCCAAGCTGGGAATCAAATCCGAAGCCTGGGCACTTTTCACTAAACCACATTGTCTCCTAGTCAAGCAAATGGCCGGATTAAGTAACTGAGAGCATTAGTTTTGTATTTACAATTTGTTAATTCTTTCTGACCATCTGATCCAGGTAGCACTTTGCCATGCTAGTCTGGAGATCAAACTGGCCTGTGAGACTAGGTGGTATGTTACGCAGAGAAGGGATTTGGGCATAAAAGAGTGCTCAGCTGGGATCCTAAGTGTCATCCCAACTCCCGAGTCCAATCGGTTTGTGATTCCACGGTAAAAGTTGGGAGAGAAATTCTGCTAAGGACTAGAGTGCTAAAGCATCATTGCATCTGAGTCGTACCTCGTACTCCTTAGATAGGAGGTAGTTGGAGTCGGCCTGCAGCTTCATAAAGTGCCCTTCAAACTGATTTACTTTTATCGGGCTAGAGTTAAAACATAACACAAAAGGAAAGAAAATTACTGAAGAGAAAAAATGCCGTTACCAGTTGAAGCTGTATTTCAAAAGCAGGTAATATAGTAATTAATGAGTTTTCTCTCTTACCAAGAAGTTTTCCGGTTACTATGCAGGGAAGCCAAAAGAAAAATAAAGACCTTGTTAACAAACCTCGCATAATACAATCAACTCATCTTTCAATAAATTGTGTGAAGAAAGATGTGGTGCTCACCCTTTCTGCCCCAGGTTCAAGTGGACAGATAACGGTCGGTCCCGGCGGATGCTCAGGTGGGCAGAGGGCCTTTCTCGACCATGGCTGCAACGTAAGGAAGAGGATTATATTCTGATTATGAAACTTGTCTTCAACAAATTTTTCTATTTATGGTAAGGCTGTGCATGTTTGTGCAAATATGGAATTTTCAGTATTCATGTAGATTTACACTCAGCCAACGTCTCTTTGAGGGAGGGAAAG
>NW_006443138.1:7831459-7866361 GCF_000325575.1 Pteropus alecto
AAGAGAGGAAGCATAAAGAAGAAATAGATTTTTCCCACTCAGAAACGGATCTCTGCAATAGCTGAAGATTTTTCTTCTGGTTTTTGGCGACAGGTCACAATCACCTCCCACAATCTCAATAAAACTTTCCTTAAAAAAAAATCCCAGTAAACCTTAGATGCAAGACATGACTGCAAGAGAGAGAACAATGTGCCAAATAAAAGAAGTTCCCTAAGAGAAGAGAGTGTGGCATTGGGACCACATGCTATTTGGTCCTTTTTGGTCTCTCCTTAAATTAGCATGACAGATATGGTGATGTCAACCACATTTTTCAGCATAATTCGGAAAAGTACTTGGGCACACAGTTTTTGTAGACATCTCTGTCTTCATGAGGAGACTGAACTGCACACGACATTTTTTTTTCCTGTGCAAAGGGGTTATTTCACATTCAGATGAAGCTACACAGGGCCTCTCAGTCATTTGAGAAGGTAACATTCATCAATGATACATAGATAGGCTGAAAAAGTGAGTCACGGTTTTAGGGTTTGACTTTTGTTTTTCTTGAGAAACAAAGGTCATTTAACCTAGAGAAATTAAATTACTTCCCCTTCTTACTGTTCAGGCTAAAGGGCTTTTCAGTTGTATGTTTCAAGGTGCGAACCCAATCACCAAGAACCTTTGTACTCACCCCGATTTCTGTCTGCAGATGAATAAGGCAACAGCGGCCACCAGCATGCCAATTAAGAACAGACCAGCACTCACACCTTCAATAACTCCAAACAAGGGCTCTACAATAATCCAGATTGGAAACAACAAACCCAGGTGGGAACATTAGTGTTAAAGACCCAGTAAGGGAGCTACCTAAGCCCTACCTCCCTACGAACATTCCATAAGAATTTAACCGATACCCACACTGAGCCATGTACTATCTAAAAGCTGGAAGTTCAAGGCTGAGAAGATGAAATGCTGGCTACTATCCTGTCGGCCACTTTTGAAATTAATGGTATTTAGCTTTTAAAGGAATTTTGAACTTGTTTGTGCTTATGTAAAGCGTGGCGCATGAGAGATAAAGGCCAGCAGTTTGCTACCAAAATAAAAATGCTATTTCATTTATATGAAACAAGTAGCAGCATCTGGGACTTTGGCAAATCCAGTGAACATCTGAGTTATTTTAACAAAATCTGATTTTTATTTTCTGGTATGATACTGCCACTAGGAGTTTATAAACAGGTAAAAGTAGCTCACTTTTAAAACAGTTTTATTGAAGTATAATTCACTTACCATACAATTTACCAGTTTAAATAGTATAATTCAATGATTTTTAGTATAGTCACAGTTTTACGAACATCATCACATTTGATTTTATAACATTTTTATTATCCACTACCAAGGAAACCCACACCCCTTAACCATCATTCTCTATTCTTTTCTCTCCCTAGCCCCTGGAAACCACTATCTATTTTCTGTCTTTATAGATGTGCCTGTTCTAGACATTTCGCATAAACTGAATCATAAATGTGGTCTTCTGTGATCGGCTTCTTTCACTTAGCGTAATGTTTTCAAGGTTCATCCATATTGTAGCATTAATCAGTATTTAATTCTTTTTTTTGTGGCCTAATAAGATTCCATTGTATGGCTATATCACATTTTGTTTATCTAATCATCCATTGATAGATATTTGGGTTATTCCTATTTTTTGGTTATTATGAATAATGCTGATATAGGCATATTTACAAGTTTTTGTGTGGGCATGTGTTTTCATTTCTCTTGGGTATATACTTAGGAGTGGAATTGCTGGGTAAGTTGGTAACTCTAGGTCTAACATTTTGAGGAACTGCAAAACTGTTTTTCCAAAGCAGCTACACCATTTTACATTCTCACAAGCAATGAATGTGGGTTCTCATTTCTCCATATCCTCGCTAACACTCGTTATTGTCTTTTTGATTACAATCATCCCAGTGGGTGTGAAGTGGTATCTTATCATTTTGATCTGTATTTCCCTGATGACTAATAATATTGAGCATTTTTTCATGTGCTTACTAGACATCTGTATTATCTTCTTTGGAGAAATGTCTATTCACATCCTTTATTATTTGTCTTTACGTTGCTGAGTTACAAGGTAAGAGTTCTTTAGATATTCTGAATACTCAAATATCAGATATATGATTGGCAGATAGTCCCCATTTTGTGAGTTGTCTTTTCACTTTTTTCATGGTCTCTTTTTTAATTTTGATTAAGTCCCATTTATCTGTTTTTCATATCTAAGAAACTATTGCCTAATCCAAGCTTACAAAGATTTACTCCTATGTTTTCTTTTAAACATTTTATATTTGGCTCTTATATTTAGGTCTGTGGAGTAGCCCATTTCTGAAGTTTCATTTTAAGCCTCTGAATTTGTTTACTCAGCGTTGCTTTTCAAGACTCATCAAATCAGCACAACCATCTTTCCTTTAATGTGGTTAATATTCTATTTTAAATATATCTTTACTATCTTCCTTTACTGGATTATATACAATTTTTGTTGTATAACAATATTTCAAAGGGGAAAAATTGTGTTTATAAAGCCCTTACTTAACATTAAATTATAAGCAAATATGTCTAAATCCTCTTAACTGCGCTCTGATTTCTTTTTGGTTTGAAAAGTGAGAGATTATCCCTATATTTGGCATAAATAGATGGGAGTGTTTGTGAGACTGAGTCATTTTTTTTTGTCATGCAGCATGACAGATTGTTTTAGCTATAAAGAAGAACTTCCTGAGATCAAGCATTGTGAAACACTTGCTACAGGGAAAGGCTGGGACAGATAATGGTTTCAAGAAACAATGTGCTGAAAATAATGCTATTCTCAGCCTGATGGAAATATTCCAAGGCAGTGTAGTGCAGAGGTTAAGGATTCAGGCAGAAAGTGCCAGAATCCCAGCTGTATTATCTTTTCCAGCTCTACTAGGCTTTATTCAGTATGATCAATGAAAGTCTTCTTGATGAGAGGACATTTGCAAAGAAATCTGGGTTACTTAAACTCTTAGTACCTCAGGTCTTCACCTTTAAAATATATGATGATATATAGAGAACCTTAAGGATTTTATCAAAAAACTATTAGAATCAATAAATGTATTTAGTAAAGTAGCAGGATACAAAATTAATATTCAGAAAATGGTTGCATTTTTATATACCAATAACAAACTATCGGAAAAAGAAATTAAGAAAACAATCCCATTTACAATTGCATTAAAAAAAATACCTAGGAATAAATTTAACCAAGGAGGTAAAAAGCATGTATTCAGAGAACTATAAGACATTGAAGGAAGAAACTGAAGAAGATACAAATAAATGGAAGCATATACCATGCTCATGGATAGGAAGAATTAACGTTGTTAAAATGTCCATACTACCCAAAGCAATCTATAGATTCAATGCAATCCCTATCAAAATACCAATGGCATTTTTCATAAAACTAGAGCAAATAATTCTAAAATTTATATGAAACAACAAAAGACCCCAAATAGCCAAAGCCATGTTGAGAAAGAAGAACAAAGTTGGAGGTATCAAACTATACAACAAGGCTACAATAATCAAAACAGCCTGGTACTGGTGTAAAAACAGACACATAGATCAATGGAACAGAATAGAGAGGACAGAAATAAATCCACACCTGTATGGTCAATTAATCTGTGGCAAAGGAGGCAAGAATATATATAACGAGGTAAAAGATAGTCTATTCAATAAATGGTGTTGGAAATACTGGACATAAACATGCAAAAAAAAATGAAACTCACTACCTTCTTATATCATATACAAGAATAAACTCAGAATGAATTAAAGACTTAAATGTAAGACTCCAACTCATAAGACTCCTGGAAGTAAACAGGCAGTAAACTCTCTGACATTGCTCTTAGTAATATTATTTCTGATATATATCCTTGGACAAGAGAAAAAAAATAAACAAATGGGACTATTTCAAACTAAAAAGGTTTTGCACAGCAAAGGAAAGCATCAACAAAACAAAAAGACAACCTACTGAATGAGAGAAGATATTTGTCAGTGATACATCTGATAAGGGATTAATATCCAAAATTTATAAAGAACTCACACAACTCAACACTAAAAACCAAACGTCTAATTAAAAAATGTGTAGAGGATTTGGACAGGCACTTCTTCAAAGAGGATATACAGATGGCCAATGGATATATGAAAGCAATGCTCAATATCACTAATCATCAGAGAAATGCAAGTTAGAACCACATGAGATAATAATGAGATATTACTTCATATCTGTTAGAATGGCCATCATCAACAAATCAACAAACAAGTGCTGGCAAAAATGTAAGAAAGGGAATCTGTGTGCACTGTTGGTGGGATTGCACATTGGTGCAGCCACTATAAAAAACAGTATGGAGGTTTCTCAAAAAATTGAAAATAGAACTACCTTATGACTCAGCAATTCTACTTCTGGGTACTTATCTGAAAAAATCTAAAACACTAATTCGAAAAAATACATGCACCCCTAAGTTCACTGCAGCATTACTTACAATAGCCAAGATATGGAAGCAACCTAAATGCCCATCAATAGACTACTGGATAAAGAGATGGTACATATATACAATGGAATATTATCTGGCCATAAAAAAGAATAAAATCTTACCATTTGCAACAATATGGATGAACCTAGAGAGTATTATGCTAAGCAAAGTAAGTCAGACAGAGAAAGATAAATACCATATGATCTCACTTATTGTGGAATCTAAAGAACAAAATAAACAAACAAACAAAACAGAAACAGACTCATAGATAGAGAAAACAAACTGATGGTTGCCCAGTAGAAAGTTTGGAGGGTTGGGTGGAAAAGGTGAATGGATTAAGAAATACAAATTGATAGTTAGAAAATAGTCATGGGAATGTAAAGTGTAGCATATGGAATACAGTCAATAAAACCGTGATAACTACGTATGGTGCCAGGTGGGTACCAGATTGATCGCGTGGATGACTTCGTAAGTTACATAGATGTCTGACCACTGTGCTGTACACCTAAAACTAATATAAAATAATGTTGGATATTAACTATAATTGAAAAATTGAGGACGTGGTTCCATAGTGTAGTGGTTAGCATGTCTGCTTTACACGCAGAAGGTCCTGGGTTCATGACCCAGTGGAGCCACAGTCCATGGTCTACGGCCGTGACACCCTGAACAAGCCCAATGTCTGATCTCGAAAGCAAAGCAGGGTCGGGCCTGGTTAGTACTTGGATGGGAGACCACCTAGGAAGACCAGGTGCTGTAGGCATAAATAATAACAATAAATATTTTTAAAAATTGAATTTAAAATTAAATAAATAAATAAATAAGTAAATAAGTAAATAAATAAATAAATAAAATGGAGATGATAATAGTATCTACCTCAAAAGGTTGTAGTGAAGATTGGATAAATTATTATACGTATAATGCTTAAATCTGTACGTCCACAGAGAAGATGACTGGTAAATATTAGCTGCTATTATTACTCAGGCTTTCCCTTTAACATACTAGGGAAATTTCTTTCATAAACTTATGTAAAGACTTTTTTTTAAAAAATTTTTATAAGTGTTTATTTGAGTCAAACTGATGCAATATGCCAGGGAGCAAGATCTCAAATGCTCTCATGTAAAGCCTTTTAAGTTAACATCTCTTATAATGTAAAAACAATATACGGTAAGCGAAAGGAAAAAAACCACCTGTAATTCCACTGCTTTGAGATATTCATTGTTAATTCTTTGCAATTTTTTCTTCATTTTTTTCTATTAGTTTCTATGTATATCCATATATACATTCCCACTTATGATGGAAAGCCTTTTGCATCTACTTATATTCTAACCTGTTCAGGCTCTTGATTTGACTGTTTTTCACTGAATATTTAAAAAATATTTATCTTCAGTAGAAAAAAAATCTGATACTTCTATCTTTTCTAGATTAATCCTCTTTCAACCCATTCCCCTATAGAAGATGTACAATTCCTCTAATCCACATCAATTCATAACCACATAAAGATTAAATTCTAAGTGAAAATAAACCCTCCCTCCACCATCAGCCAAGTTAGCAGGTATCACCACTAGAGGCCTTTGTAGGTGACTTGGTGGTTTATAGAATGTGTAGATGGAAAAGTTAGCCTTACCTGACTCAGTGGTGATGGGCAAAGAGAAAAATGTGTCTGAATAGAGTGGCTTTGCGAATTCCTTCAGGTCCTCATCAAATAGCTGTGTAAAAGCCCGAATGCTGATTCTGAAAACAGATTTATTTAGGTACAAATTAGTAGAGCTGACTAAAAAATGTGTTCAAGGAGAAATAGGGCAGGCACCTGTCAATACGTATGCAGGGTAGGATATAAATTATAGAATCAGACAGACCTGGGTTCGTTTGTTTGTTCATTCATTCATTCACTCGTCCAATATCTATAGAGCCCCTACTGTTGCTAGTCCCTGTTCCAGGAACTAGAGATAGCTGCAAGGAACAAAATAAAGTCTCTACTACTCAAGAAAAAGTCAGATAATAAATACACAAATATAATATGCCAAATGGTGATATATATCATAAAAAAGAAAAGAGCAGCATAAGGGAGATGAAAAGCAATGGGCAAAGGGCATGTAGACTGCTTTATTCACCATGGTTAATGAAGGGTGTCCTTGACAAAAGGACATTTGCACAGAAACCTGAGGAAAGAGAGGGGGTGAGCCAGGCCCGCATTCCAGGCAGCAGCATGCCTGGATGCAAGGAGGCCAGCATGGCTGAAGCACAGTCAGTGAGGGAGAGAGTGGTAGAAGTTGAGATCAGAGCTGCAGATGGGGCCAGACCATCACTTGAGGTCTTGGTGAGGGCTTTGGTTTTTGTTCTGAGTGGCATAGAAAGCCACCAGGGGGTGTTACCAGGATCACTCTGGCTGCTGCAGCATGGGGAATAGACAGAAAGGGCAACAGTAGAAGAGAAACTACTTGGAAGGGTACGTGATAGGCCAGGTGGGGCATGCTAGCTTGGGTCAGAATGTAGTAGTGTCGGTAGTGACAAGTGTGGCATATTTCAAAGAAAGAGCTAAAAGATTTGCTGATGGGTATAGAATCTGAAAGGGTGGAATCATGGATGACTCCACATCTAATATCAAGGAAACTGTGGAGGAGACTGTCGAGGGGCTTGGGAATTAAATCTTGAGGTGTCCATTAGAGCAGTTGAATGGGTCAAATATCAATATTATTAATATTATTGTTGCTATTGTTTTTTAAAATAACATTATATATACACAAATACAATTTTACATCAACCATTACATTACAAACAAAATTACCTACCTCCCCATCTTTTCGGCACTATTTTCTAAAGAGCCTTTTATCTAAAAATATTTTAAATTCCCTTGTCATTATGATACAAATTTATTAATTACCTTATTTATATTCATTTGCTGAGGTTATAGTGAGATACATGGTCACTACTCTTGCAACTAGTTTTCCTTATTATTGTTTTCTTTATATCGTTTTCCAATATAAAGAAAAAAGGCAAAGAGTAAAAGAAGCATATACTACAATGCAAATGAGAATTACTGAAATTTGGAGGAAAACACGTGTTTGGGCCTGAAGCACAGGGCTCCAAGTGGGGGAACAGTATGAAATCAAGAGGAAGAGCCAGAAAAGGGTCAGCGGGGAGCAGAGCCGTCCACTAAGAGACTACTGTGATAGTCCAGGCCAAGAACCTAGGGCCCTGGCCTGGGGCAGTGGCACCGAGAACAGAGAGAAGAGTAAAAGGCACGGAGAGAAGAGAGACCAGACAGGGCATGGTCTGTGGAGGAGAAGGGAGGAATCAAAAACAGTTCTAAGATTTGAGCTCAGGTCATTTGGGAGAAAAATGGCATCACTGGTAGAAATGGGAGCTAGACTGGAGAAAGAGGAGCTTTGCTTGGGCTATCCTGGATTTAAGAGTGACAGTGACACATTGATTTAGAACGCTCCAGCTGACAGTTGGAGTTATTCCAGTCACCTAAACAGGAGAGCTGCTGAGGTGGCTGACCACGTGCCCATGTGGGATGGGGCGTAGAGATCTGCTGGCCCTAAATTCAATAAGCAAGCAAGGTGCAGCTCTTAAAACACAGAACTGTAACCTCAGCCTGGATGGAAAGCCTATTTATTGTCCCTACCATTGGACTAAAGATTCATGCTCTCTGGGTGAGTCGGGTCCAGTCTGAAAGCCTGTCTCAATTTCTAGGGACATATTTTAGGAAGCATTAGAGATCATTTGAAGTGACTGACCAGGTTGATAGCAGACAAGACTCAGAAGGACATGATAGTTGATTTCAGATTTAAGGAAGGCTGCTATGTAGAAGAGGAAACAGACGTCATGATTTTTCTTCTTGAAGGGAGAAGCTCAGTAGACTGAAGTCAGAGAGGTGTAGTTTAGGAACATAAAGTCACTTTGTAACATCCAGAGTCTGAGCTACCCGCATAGGTCGTGAGCTCGGTCGCTGAGACCTTAGCAGAGGCTGGCGTTGAACCAGCTTTCAGGGAAGCTGCAGGACAGACAGCATTGCTGCACTAAGTTAAAAATTGGCTTGAGACATCTCTTCAGTTCTTTCTATCTTGAGATTCTCAGACTATCAGATAGAGTATCACACTTGGTTTACAAGGAAAAAATTTTTCCTACTGTTAATTTTAATCCCATGAAAGTGAATGGAAGACTACTTTTTCCTTTGAAAAAACATCTAGATTTGTTGAACCCCAAAGTATCTGGGCATGTCCTGTAATACTGCAGAAGTAGTAACAGGCCAGGGACATTGTTCTGACCCTCTGTCCCCTCCTTCTAACTCATGCCCGGGTCTAAGCATAATCTTATAAAATGAACAAGATGACATCGATCAACCACATCTACGATTTCCATCTCTAAAAGACACTTTCCAAGTTGGACGTTGTATCAGGAACAACAGACTTAACTGAATTACCATGAGATGTCCCCAAAGAGTGACCAGCAGTCAACATATGTTAAATGGGAAGGTGAGGAGTTGACGCGTGTTGCTAGTGTACTGTACCTAAGAGTTTCTTATATTTGTATAGTGATTTATAAGTGTGGAAGAACTTTTACAAACATGGTTTTAGTTGATCATCTCCAACCTCTCTAATATAAGGAAGCTTACTATATTACTTTAGAAGTTCAGAACTTCAAGTTTGGAGAGTCCATGTCTCATTCAAGATTATAGAGAAAGCTGGTGCTAGAAAACCAAACTGTATTTTCTGATTCCTAGTTCAAATTTCTTTCTCTTATTTCCTCTTGGCTTAATTTTGGTTTAACAGTAATAACTTCTGTTAGAGGGATGGTAAAAGGGCCCAGGCTAGGAAGCAGAGGGTCTGAGGCCTAGTTCTCGCTGTTGCTGATAAGTTGAATTGTCCCTAAAGTTCTTAATGCCTCAACTTCCTCATCTGTGAAATAAAAGCATTAGATAGAACAACCTTGATATATTCTGCTCTGAAATTCTAGGATGCAAATGCATCCTAGGTGCAAATGCAAAGTATGAAATGGATCTAGATGAATAAAAACCTTCAGGAACCCAGGAATGAGACAATGACCTAGTATGGGAATGGCTTAAAATTACTGGGTCACCAGGAACTCTGCCCTTAGAATCCTTTCCAAAAAAGAACACCACAACCACATTCACTAGCCCGCCACTAGGCACTCATCCAGAATCCAGAACCGTGTCCCATCCTCTCTTCTTGGTCCTGTCTTCCCTGCCATCTCTTTTCATGCCCCCCCCATCCCTACTTGAAGCAAGTCTATTTGTTCTTCTCTAAACAATTCTGTGTATTTCTACCTCAGCACTTTGACTATCTCTGTTCCGTCCATCTGAATTTCTTCCTGTCCCTATCTCCATATTTTCAAATCCTTCTGTACTTTTTAATGCCTAGCTAAAATAACACCTCCTTTGAGAAGCTTTCAAACCTTCACAGAATCTATTTACCTATGCCCCTCTTACGTTCTTCAACATTGCTGCTTATGTTTTACAGACACGTTTTCTTTCTCTCACTACATTATAAACCCCTTGAAAGCTTCATCTTACTGATCTTTCTATCCCTTGCAACACCAGGCCAAACGCTTCCCACAGAGGAGGCATAAGTATTGCATATATTATCAGCATGATAACTATAATAATATGAATAAGATGATTTCGCTGAATAGATATCTGATAGTAATTATTTCAATGTTAAATGTGTCTAGAATCAGAAAATTCTATAGCACGGTTAGAGATCGTGTGGTTTAATTTCCTTTATTTGAGGAAAACGAGGACAAGGGAAGCTGACTACCTGATCATGGTCACATTGCTATTCTGCTTAGAATAGAAAGAAAACCAAATCAGCACTTTCCTAACCTCCAAACTGCCTCCCACCCATCATGACCTGCCCTTTCTCTCCTATATGAAACAATGCTAATCATACAAGCGGATAATAGGAATGGAATGCAACAATGCACGAGAATACATTCTATTTGTTGATATAATAAACTTGCAAAGCAGCAAAACTTAGCATTTCCCATTTATTTTCAATCCTGATTTTTCTTTTTCCGTGTTCTTTCCTGTCCACCTCTTCTCCCTGGGAAAAAAAAATGCCTGACAGCATTGAGGGTCACTGTGGTGATTACTGTCTTCAGACAGGAAGAATGCTGACTGCCCTGAGCCAGGGTTCGGCAGCCACCACACAGGAGGCCACCTAGCATGTGGCCCTCCCTCATGCTTTGAAAGGCTATGCCTCCTCTTATCAAGCATCATCTGCCTGGCATGCTTTCCACAGGACTGAACCAAGTGTGTATTGGAGAAATCTGGGAAAGCTGTGTCCTAGAAAACAAATATGTATGGCATAAGTTGATTAACCTATAATGAGAACGTGTGACTTTTCACAGAGCATCTTGGCTCATTCCATTATTTGTTCATAAACATTTAATGAGAGCCTCTTTCTGTCTCTATTAGACTGTGAGCTTTCATGGTGTAGTGAAGAGGGTAGGTGAGTCAATAAAGGGTTAAAAGCCACTAGTAAATGGAGGATTAGAAAAATGTAGGGACAGGGTGCTATAGAAATGGAGCTGAAAGCCTAACTGCCCAGCTGTGGGTTGGCAGGGGTAGCATGGGGCTAGTTGAAGGTTGAGCTGGCTTTTGAACTGTACAAAGGAATTCACCAGCCAGAAAAGGGAGTGGTAGGCATCCCAAATAGAGTAAAAAAAAAAAAAAAAAAAGTGCAAAGCCTCAGAGGTATAAGTGAGCCATGTCACATTCAAGGGAACTACGAGGAGTGAGCAGTAGCAACAGGGCAAGATGTGCTTGGGGCAAATGGTGGGAGGCAAAGCTGGCAAGGCAGGCAGAAGGCAGAAGGTGAGGGCTTTGTGTGCTCTGCTCTGGAGCTTCACTTGCTCCTAGAAGGGAACAGAAACCACTGGAAGACCTTAATCTAGAAGGGACGTGATAATGTTTGATCTATTCCCCAGGACAACTCTGTAATGTTTTGCAGATGAGAAAAGTGAGGATTATAAAACTGAAATGCTGTTTAGAAGTCTAACCAGCCAAAAAAACAGCAGTGCTGGAACTCAAATGAAGGGGCTTTCCCTAGGATCCTAGTGGTAGTTATGGACAGGAAAGAATGTGCTAGAAAACCGGGGAGCTCTGGATTAGACATGAACTGCCTATAGCTTCCTGATATCTCTCTCTCTCACTCTCTCTCTGAAATAGAGTGATGACTCATCTTTTCTCTCAAACAGAAAACAAGCAAACAAACAAAAACAGCCTAGGCTTTACAATTCGCAAAGAGAAAATAGCCCTGGGGAGCCTTTTGCTCAAATTTCCTTGAGCCTAAGTGACTAAGGAGCTGAGGCATCTCTTGATTCTTACAGGAACTGAAGGATTCCAGTGTTCTGGTCTCTTATGTTTCTCCTTTGTTCTGTCCGAGATCTCACCTCCTTCACATAGACTCATATGGTCTCTTCTTGAAGTAAACATCATTAGTAAGTGTGCATATGTTTACTCTAGAGGTGCCAACCTTGGCTTGGGTGGCAATATCATTTTGTGGTGAGTCCTGGGCAGAGATAGTTATATAGAGTGAGTGCTCTGTTTTAGGAAAACAATTGGCCTGCCTTTGTTGATATGAGGGAGAGACTAAGAATGCTTTCAGGTGTGATGTCTAGTTACTGTCTCCTTTAGGAGCTGGTAGAAAAGTTTCTGCTGTGACTTGGGGGTGATTCTCAAAATATGTAATAAGAGTCAATAAGACCGAGGCACCGACCAACAAGAATGGACACTGGTCCACAGAGAACCTGATTAGCTGCCACGCTGGCTGGATACCAGCCCTGGGAACACACAACAAACAAGGTACATCTTTCATAGAAGTACTAAGGTTGGATACCTGTATCCTTCTATCTAAGACACCAGAATAGGTTCTCTTTTTCTTGAGGTCCTTCTGCTTATACCTGCTTTTTGGGACCACAGTGCAGACCAAGGGCACTGCCAGTTCCTACATCTGGGAGGGCCTCCTTGTGTGCTTCCTGAGACCAAACCAAACAATTGCTCCTTTTGGTCCGCCATCTTAAGATGAGGAAAGGGTGCTCCCAGTCATTCAGAGGACTTTCCCATCAATAGTTTTGTCTGGACCTAAGAGCACTTTCATCTTTTTATGCCTTAGAAGTAAATAAATAAGTGTAATTTGAGGCCTCACCAAAGAAAAAAAAAAAAAGGAAGATAAAACCTCATACTTCTTGGGTCTCCTTAAACTCAATCTTTCTATTTGGACATTTTCACAATCGTTAACCTGGGAAATGATTTGACTTTTACTAAAGAAGTTTTAGGAGAAAGAACAATCCATTAAGAACCTTCGCTTCTTCACATAATGAATTAGAGCTTTTGCACAATGCTCAAGGTCCTTTTTACACATTACCTGTGAATGGAGGCAGGAACACAACTTTTATAAATTACCCAGTAAAATGTAGCTCATGCTTTTAACATAGGTGATCAATCTACAGGAGCTCATGTGCATCAGATGACCAGACAGCTGAATGTCTAGTAATGTTATGTCCCCTCTAGCAAAATGATGGCAATACATCTAACCTGTAGGCAGTGCGTGGCTTCAACGGTCCATCACAGAATTTTTGCTCATTGGGATCACATTTTCCACCCAGGCTCTCCATCTCTGCTCCAAGCTTAATGTTAAAACTCTTGGAGTTGCTGTCAAGACTTTCGGCACATTTGCTGGCAAAATAATTGGTCTGATACACTCGAATGGAGGCATTGTGCCTATATTCCATGTAGGAGGGCAGAGGGTGCTGTTGTTCTGGCTTCAGCTCATCACTGCCTGGAGGGAGAAAACCTACAGTGAGGGATTTTCTTGTGACTTCAATGATTCCATCTGGGTTCCTAAGGCTGCCTCCTCACCCACTATCTCTGATCATCCGCAGATTGCAGAATCTGTGATCTCAAAGGATGCTGTGAAATCCTCCCAGTGAAAATAATTTTAAAATAAATTATAAACAAAGTGTATATAAGCAAAATTATATATGTATACACACATGCCTACGCACACACGCATATATATATCATTTTTCTAGGAAATAAAATGTGTGTGAGAAGATAGTTCATTAAATCAAATGACAACGTGTTGTCATTTGATTTCAGAAAGTCGAACACTCCCCATCGTGAGTCAACCCACTCAATAAGCTTTCCACCTTGCCAATAACCATTGTAGCTGAGCTAATAAGGAAATCCCTATGACCTGGGAAATAAGGAAAAGATAAGAGAAATCAAGTCCAAGGCCAGAGCAGTTGCTCCACCAGCACGCTCCATGTGCCACGCCTAGTCTGATATCTGCTCCGGGTACAGCTCTGTTATCTTGAGTACAGGTTAATACTGGCTTGAATTTGGCCCCTCATGCAAAACACTTCCCAGAACTCTTCCCCTGTCCACCCAGCCTGTTGTGTGTTTTGGCACTGCAAACCAGTTTTGATGTTGGCTGGAGGAAAGCATCATTAGGAAGATAAATATTATGGAGATCGGATACCATTTACAATGAACTTCAAGAAGTAGTACGGTAGGGGTTCATCACATCTTAGACTCTTGTTTAATAAAATTTGCTCAAAATGAGTAGATCTTGGAGATATTATCTCGTTAGCAGTAGTTGAAAAGGAAAAAGCCTTCAGGATGAGCATATATGCTATAAATGACATTTATGTGAGATGGATTGTTATCTCAGACCACCAGGGGAGCACAGCCCATCTCTGTGGACATCAATAATTGAAATCCACATGGCTGGAGAACACAAGGCTGCTTTCTGGGGTGTGACTTCTTTTTGGTCACTGCCTTATATTCATGTAGTAAAACATTATCTTCGCTGCAGCCTACTTAAATCTAAGGTCTCTCAAGAGTTCATTAATTTACCTCCAATCATGAGGTGTGAGGAAATCCGAGATGCACCACTGACCCATGAAATCATTTAATTAATTATTCATGCCCCACTTTAGTACAATTAAATAAAATGTAAAAGCACATAGACCCAGTGAGACTAAAATATTATTTGGCTCCAGCATTTTTCAGGTTTAAAGTTTTCCACCACTCACAAATGGGTTAAAATAGTCAAGGATGCTTAAAAACTCATGTGCAGCACCTTAAACAATTTTGAAAACTAGAAGATATGTGAAATATATTAATGCCATTGCAGACACAAACAATCTATTTTGGAGAAATAACACACAAGATCTCAGTGGCAAATACATTTATGGACATGTGTGCTGCCCAAATGCAAGACTCCTGCAGGTGGTTGACAAATGCTGATACATATAATAAGCTCTAAAGGTCATCCTCAGTGGTTGTGTGGAATGTTGTCATAAGTATTACCTAGTATTTGCCTGGTCCATAGGAATTAGGTAGATATTAAATAATTAGTAAACTAGAGAATAAAACATACTATTGAAAATTCAGTAGACAAAGGAGGAATGCTTTTCATAATCATCTTTTCCCTCTTTCAAGATTTTAAATAATTTTCTGAATTGGTGGGTGTGTGTTGGTTGAGGTATTTGAAACAGGGAAGGGAAAAGACAGCTGAAGCATACTGCTGCTTCGTAGCAGACCAAGAGTAGTAAATAGGACTGAATGAGGAGCGAAGACAAATGAATGAGTCTATACAGGCAATGCACTTCCAGCAGTGCCTGGCACATAGTATGGGCTCAATAAATGATAGTATTGTTATCGTTGTTGTGGTTGCTATTATTATTATTCACTCATTTAATAATTAAACCCAGAAGATAATAGGTTTTTCTGCTGAAAGAGCCTTTGAACAATTTTTTTTGTTTTGTTTTGTTTTTGGTGTGTTACATCTCCCTGTATATAACAGACGTAGAGCGAATGATATAAAAAATGTTTTCTACCCTTAAAAACTTGTCACAGAAGGACCCCCACAGAGACCTTTGAGAAAGCAATCCTGTGTCTTAGTAGAGTGAATTCATGATCACTTACCATCAGCCTCTCTTACTACCACTGTGAAGTATTTCACAGCTCCATTGGTGTCGCTGAACCAGCTGCAGTTGAAAGTAAAGTTGATGGAAGATTTGCTAATTAGCACGTCCTTTTTATTCACACGAATATATGGAGGTGGAGGAGGAGGGCCTGGAATAAAGGAGGGAAAGGAACCATGAAGGGTCACAACTCTGCTTTTACATATAAACACTCAGCGAAATGATGGTTCCACTCACATCAGCGTGTGTGTGTGTTTAAAGCTTATAATCAAGAAAACCTCCTCTCCTGAAGGGAAGCAGGTGGAGGAAGTGATTTGCCAGTGGCACATTAAACATAATGGAAGAGGCAGCTCCTCAGCAGGGTTTCCTGAAGGTGTAGCATCAAATTGCTTAAAAGTTCCATTATAGCTCTAACTATATCAGACAAAGCGATGCATTTAAATAATAACTAATTCAAGATCTTTTACTTTAAGATCATTTAACTTGTTTGCTGCCAGGATACTTTACACAGAGAAACGTTTTCATTTCCTAGGGCCTTTTAGGGCCTCTTCTCTGAGTGATGACAAGATGCGCTAATGCGGAAGTGAACTGTATACAAGCGAATGGGGTGGCGGATGCGAGAGAGAACAGCGCGTGCTCAGTGCACTCTCCCAGGGACACTTACGGTCTATCATTGTGATAGTGCTGTCTTCAACCACCTCACTGGTCATACCAGCCGACTGCACTTTGATGGACACCAGGTATCTCTTATGGGGCACTAGCATCATAATATTGAGCAGAGATTTTTCTTTCTCCAACTTTCTGGAAAACTCAACTTCTTGAGTATCCATTTTCCGGCATTCGATGCTGTACCCATCAAAGTCAGAATCAGGAGGGATCCAAGAACAGGCAATGGCCGTGGAGTTCTGAGGCCGGCAATGCAGGTTTTGTATCTTGTCTGGCTCTAAAGGAGAGAAAGGGACACTTTTCACAACTCTGCGAGACACATTATTATTATTACGTGTTGTGCTCTTTTAGGTACAACTAGCTTGGAGAGCTAAATAAATAATTACCAAACTTTATTTGGATTATTTTTTAAGGAAAAAATTCTCATAGATCTCCAAAGGCATTTCTGCCTGCCAGCCCCCACTTTGAGAAACATAAAGAGCCAAAATGCTGTCCCTTTAGAAAATCACCAGGTGCCAGTGTGAAATACAAATGCACACGTGGGCACTAAAATCAAGTGGCAGAAGTCAGATAGAAGGTGGAACGGAGTAGATTAGAGGTCAAAAGTGCAGGTTGTCCTGCCTGAATTCAAATTCTGTTTACCACACATGTGCTGTTGCGCAACTTACTTAACAAATCCCTGCCCCGTTTGTAAAGTGGGGAACTTAAGATAAATGATACTCATACGGTTATTGTGACGATTCAACGAGTCGAAACATGCACAGTAACCTAGAACAGTGAATAGTATAGTAATCGCTCAATAAATTCTAGCTCTTATGATGAGGAAATCAAGAGTCAGCATTGCTGACCTGTTACCCTCTAGGCTCTGGCTTCTGTCCCCCTTTTGTTTTTGCCTGCTGCTCCCTGCTCACATGCCATGGCTCTGAAAATGCTTGTGGTCCCCCACATACTCCATGCTGTTCCATGCCCCTATGCTTATGGTTGTTCAGTTTCTTCTGCCTGACAGAGTGCCTGACCCAAGAAGGACTCAAGGAATTGTAGTTGATCTTATTTGTTGTAATTGACACAACAATGAGTAAAAGATTCGGTCTGAAAGAAAAGCACTTATGTGACTGTGCAGATTAATAACCAAACCCTCTAGGTTGCCCACCATCTCTAATTATATATGTATCTATGAAGCTAAACTATATGACTTAGATAAGTAATTTTTAAATTTTAATTTTAGCAGCTGAGCTATTTAAAAAATGAAAGTTCTCGGTTTCCCAACATGTAAAATCAGAGGTTCTGGTCTATGTTTTAAGTGTGTGTTAGGGTCAGGGGTGCTAGGGTGAGTGAGCTCCCAAAGACCTCCCTGGTCTTGCCCCGTTTTCTCAAAAATTTCCACAGAGCCTTCAGGCTCTGGAATAGAACTTGAAAACCTATGTCTAGACCACCTTATTTTGTTCCGGGAGTCAAAGACTTATAAAGGTTAAAATTTAGAAGCCTGCCCTTTGTTCTATTGACCATAGCACAGAATATAGTAACAATTCTCAGACAGTAATAATCAATGATGTCAGCTCATCAAAAAGGTTCGCAAAAACACTATATAATGTGGAGAGGGACTGAAAAAATAAGGTGAAAAACAGCTATGCTTAATCTTAAGAACACCAAACAGGAAAAACCATTCCATGGTCCCAGTTACAAATTTCATCCTTTCCCCTCTTCTCCACCTCCACCACCTCCCTAAATTAGAATCGTACTTTCATTCATAAACCTTATAGATAGGACTGGTTACATAATTTTAAGGACCCTCTGCCAAGTGAAACATGATGCACCTTGTTCCAAATACTATTAAGAATTTAAGATGGTGATAGCAGAGAATTAAACAAAGTGTGGGGCCCCTCTAAGCATGGGGCCCTGTGTGCCTGCATAGTCAATGACACCAGCCCTGTTTGCGGAATAGGTCATTCTTTCAGCTCAGGAAGAAACCACTACATAGGTGTTCTTCTGGGAACTATGTGTAGACCTAGTTGTCCCTCCCAGAATAGTACGCGTTGCTCTGATCTGGAACCCAACCTACCTTCCCCTGACACATGCTCTGTCAGAGGAGTCCTTGTCCTCAACACCACAACTTTGAAACGCTCAGCATCTGTGTACCACTGAATGAATTCCTGTTTCATGTCAAGGTCTACAAATGTCAGCTAAGTCACATGGGCTAGATAAAGATGATTTAGAAAAAAAAAAATCAACCCAAAGATTTTTCAGGATAAGGGAAGAATTCGCCTTTGAGGCAAGCAATATTTGTGTCTTTTCAAACATTAACTACTTGTTAATCTTTTGAACACCCTTCAAACCAAGTCACAGCTGAGATCATCTTCTCTTTCAGCCTTAGAGAAAGTCTTTTAAAACATCCGGCCTAAACGATAGTTATAATAATTCATGCAAAGAATTATATAGAAACTTGCTTCAACCTCTTCCCTCAGTGCCATCTCTCTCTCCTCTAAATCTCATCTGTCTTCCAAGACTCAGGTTCTGTCCCTATTCACTAAGAAATGAGTCCCCTACAAAGCACTTTCCTAGGGACCATCAACAGTAAGAGGTGACATTTGCCCTAACCTCTAGAAGGAAAAGGAGTCCAGAATAGCCATAAGACAAGGTAGAAAGGAGAATGTACCAGGAGAAAAGGGGAAAGATGCTGTGTGGCGTGACAGACAACTTTCTGCTGCTGGCATTAGTGGTGGGCGTGAGCTAGCAAAGGCTTTCTGGCAGAGATGACACCTCACCAAGATATTGGGAAAGGACATTTTAAGCAGAGAAAACCACGAACCCAGGCACCAAGGGTAGGGCGGGAAGCAGTGAGAAGGTGGATGGATGATCTAGAACTGCAAGTTATGTATCACGGCTGCAACGTATTTGTAATTGGGTAGTGGAATCATTTTACATGAGAATTAAACACTTCTGTTTTGTTTAATCCTCTTATTTCGGGTTTTCTGTTACCCACAGCCAAACCCAACCCTAACTAATGCCATCTTTCAAGTTCCATCAGCCATTCCTCATAAAATTCAGCACCAAGTAAGTCCCTCTGCATCCTGGTTGCTTTTCTCTTCGGCACGCCCCCTTTGGTAAATGCCTCTTTTAAATCCTAGCATCAAGAACTGAATACAATACTCCAGATGTAATATGACCTGCCCAGCCTCTACTGAGCTATCAAACTATGCACCTGTGAGTCAAATACACAGCCCACAATAAGAAACCGAAAACCTGCTCTGAGCTTGCTAAAATTCTTACTTCTTTTTTGCATGTTTCTCTTGACACACAACTATTTGATCCCGAACTGCTCTTTGGGCACAATATGGAGCACAAGTTACAATTTTTACAGCATTATTTATTAAATAAACAAAACAACTACTTGCTTAAATTTCTAATTTTCAACTACATATTTTATCAATAACCACTAACTATCTGATCTGATCTGATCTGATCCTAGAAGCTACATTTACTAGGTATTACTGAAAAATAAATATTTGGATTGAGGTTCTTATACTGAAAACCTTTGTTTTTTTAAGGTTTATTGCATCAATCCCCAAATGCCTTTGGGAATAAACTGACATATACTTTGTTGTTGAAATATTTTTTATCTTTAGGATTTACAGCAACATGCCCTAACTGATCCCTCTGCTTCTGGCTTGCCCCCTTTCAATCTATTCACTACACTGTTCCCAGAATGACTTTCTAAAGTGAAGATCTGATTATGATATCTCAGCCAAAAATCTTTCAGTGGCTCCAATTGATTGAAGATAAAGTTCAAAGTTGTTACTATGGCTCACAAGACATTTTATGACTTGATTTTCCTAATCTGCGCTTTTTATGCTCTGGCCAACTAAACTCCTTTCTGCTCCTCTCCCCTGTGTGGTCTTAGAATATTTTACTTTCTCTATCTGTAATATTCTCCACTTGGTGAATCTACTCTTTCCTTAGGTTTTGATTTCAATGTTTCTTCTTCCAGGAAGCTGCCTCGCATTGGGTCAGATGCCTCTGACATGGGTTCTATTGTGACAAATATTTCCTTCATCACACCTCAAATTATTTTAATGTAATTGTTTTAATGATAGTAGCTCCCACTCAATTGTAAGCTGCATGAGGGCAGAGATTATTTCTTTACTATTCACGTTGTTAGTGTTGAATGAACAGACCTATATACAGTTCTGCCTGAATTTTATCCAACCAATCCCCAGTAAAATATAGATTTAAACTACGCCCCATCATAGTAAGACATTACAACACATCCTCCTCGCTCCATCTGAAAACCAAAAGTAGCAAAACATGTCATACTTGTTCTCACAGATCCAAAAATTGGTCTGCTGTAGGTTTTCCAGGAATCACCGCTGACAGTTTTGACACTGAATTGATAGGATCTCCCTGGACGAAGACCATACACGATGCGTCCTTCCGATTTTCTGTTGCTGTAGGGGTTGAAGACCGTGATTGCATCTCTGGGTAACCACTGCAGCTCAAAGTCATCGTAGTCTGTCCAGTCTGGTGGTCCCTTCCAGGTGATGGCCAAGGATGTGTTTGCAACATCAGCAAATGACATAAGGCTGGGAGGACTTGGGGCTGTATGTAGGAGAAAGTAAAAAATCACTTCTATGCCATAACATATACAAATAAGAGAGCCGAGCAACATCAGGCACACTTTTAATGTACTTTGTAGGAAGAGATAATATGGTAATAGGAGCTTCGATTTATAGTGTTTACTACATATAAGGCAATGTCCTCGAGTGTTTTATGTATATTTTCTTTAATCTTCATAACCAGAGCTTCCTTACCAGGGTGCTGTGGAGCATGAGTGTGCCCCGAATGGGTTACAAGTGTGCAAATGGGTTTCATTCATCAGATTTGGGGATGTGAGGGCTGGAGCCCACAGACTATGTCCAATTGCAGATGGCCTTGTTCATTGACCTCAGGGTGGTGCACAGATATATTGTTATCTGCATGTGCCCAAGAAATAAGAAAAAAAATTTAGGAAGCACTGCTAATAGCAACACAATGATGATGTATATGATTATCTCCATTTTACCGATAAGAAAACTGAGGCTTGGTGATGCTCAAGGACCTGCTCATTTTCACTTAAGTAAGTGGCAGAGCTAAGTTAGGGACCTAGATCCTTTTAATCAAAGTCTGTTTTTCTTATCCACTGTACCACAGTGCCTTTCCAAGTTCAGGGGGTAGGTCATGGCACAGTGTTATTGATTTTTATTTCTCCTTATTAAAACCATAATTAAAACATGTTTTTGGAAGCCGCTTCCCACTAATACTTGGCCATTGGCAACTGGGCCTCTTACCTGTTCTGCTCTCCCCTGTGACCCTGTTGCTCAGATCTCCACTGTGAGTTACCACACACAGCATGTACTTCCTTCCAGGAACAAGGCCATGAAAACGCCACTCTGTCAGGTCCTTGTCTTTCCAGTTTTCCTTCTTTGTGCCATTGAAGTTATAGAGAATCAGCTCATAAAAGTCGAAGTCCCCAGGGGCTGGACTCCAGCTGAACCAGAGACTGTCTGTCGTGTTCCGATTTGATCCCTTGAGGTTACTCACCGCAGCTGGGACTTAAACAGAGGGAAAAACTTTACTGAAAACAAAACAAGAGCAGAGGCATTTTGGCCCACAGGTGAAAATATGAGCTATACTGGGCACATGGATGAGCAGTTCCTATTGCAGAGTCAGATCTTGCCTATATTTCAGGTCACTTAAGTATAGGGGCACGTGGTCTAAAGATGTGGCACAAATTAAAATAAAACAAATCACAGGTGGTTATATCTGCATACATGTACATGTACATGTGCCCGCCACATGTACTCTGATGAACATATAAAATAAAACCTTCAGAAATGATTAATTAAAACTGGTCAGATAGTTTATACCTTAGCTTATAAAAAGTCCCGAAAGTGTTTATAAAAGGTTCCAGCCCCTTCTAGTTGGACCCATCTTGCTCGTGGCCACTATCCCATACCTTCCCTTTCTGGGTCTCTTTACTGTCTCTCCATCCACTTTTAGGTCCTCAGTTCTCACATGCTCTTTCTTACCCAAATCTTTATTAGCAGTCACTTCTATTACTTTATAAATTAGTTATGCTAGCACCTGTTCCACAGGTATTTAAGCATCATCACTCTTTGGAGAGTGAAGATTGTTGTCTCTTTTTGGAGGAACCATAAATGTTAATGAGCAGATAAGGAAAGATATGCAGAGTGCAGACTGCCCTGGAAATGGTAATGTCTAGGCAAGTCTATTCATGGTTTAGGTTTATCTGCTGCTCTTTTTCATTCCTTTCAAGACAAACTGAGGACTTCTGCTGGATGCCTGGAATGTGCTCTTCACATGGCACCCCTCACCTTGAGGTGTCAGCAGAAACTCCTTCTCTGTCTAAAGTCGTTTCTTGTCCTGCCAAGTCGCTCTCTGACAGAAAGTACTGTTAATTTCCTTCATAGAATTTAAGGTATTCCAAAACCATCTCCCTTTAAAACCTGCTGTCCCTCCCCCTCCCCCTCTCCACAAACATAGAGCTCTGCTAGGTCAGGGCTTCGTCTTTCTTGTTCACTGTCAGATTCCTGCCGTGAGCCCAGTGCCTGGGACACAAGTGCACTCAAAAACTGTTGTCAAATGAGAAAACAAATGGAATAATAAAATGAGCTAATGGACTCGAGCTATGGAAGAAGAGTAGATGCAGTTTCTTATTTGCAGCCTAGAGAGATGTTTCTCTCTCATTTTTCTGGAACTCTCAGCGTTCATTTCATCAAGTGCCATGGTTTTGATTCACAGCAATCTTTGTTCATTGGTCCCCTTTGTAGTTGTCCTTCTCTGACCTGCCCTCTACTCTGTCTATTCCTTGTAGAAAGATGGAGGGCACAGCTTGAATTGAGCCATGATGGGTTACAACCCTCTTGCAAGTAGAGGAGCCAGATAATTTTTTTTTTTTTAACACCAAACCCCATGAGATAAACAAGTAGAGGCAACAGTGCAGAAGCCAGTGCAAAAACTATTCTGATATATAATCAAAGGTCTGATTTAGGGTCAAAAAGCCTGAAAGTTACAGATTTCATATAAAGCTCGATCCTGGATAGAACAGGAAACTAAGTACAAATCAAGGAAAAGCCAGTGTCTACTGTGACAATTTCTTTGCAATTCATTACTGCTTGGGTCCGGGTCTTACCTGTTCTACCGAATATGAAAGACTCGTTAGACAGCTCCCCACTGTGAGTTACAATCACCATTTTGTACATTCGGCCTTGTAGCAAGTTCTGGAAAGAAAATCTCTGAACTTGAGGGTCAACTTGAGCTCTGTCCTGAAGAGTTCGATCTGGGTTGTACAGAAAAATGTGGTACCAGTTGAGCTCTCCCTCTGAGGTGGTCCAGCTGAAGGACAGGTGTCTGGTAGAGTTCTCCGTGATCCTCAGATTGGTGACAGCTGCTGGGACTGGAAAGGTCGAGGAACAAGAGAGTGAGACTGAATTTTGGCACGTTCCTGACAAAGCCCAGCACTGACGCCTGGATGGACTCATTCAAACAGCACCTCAAAACATGTGGTCTCTACCTTTAAAAAATATTGACTTCATGTGGACCCCAAAGCAAGGAAATCTGAATATTGTGAATTATCGATACTGAAACAAAACTACAAAGAGAACAAAGAAAACTAGTAATGGAAAAGTGTCTTCAAAGACCCTTTTTGGGTACAGAATAAATGTTAATCTGACCCGTGTGACTAAACGTGTTTTTCCAATTCTAAGAGCTATATCAGAGATCAAAAAACTAGCTCTGAATGCCATCTGAGAGCTAAGTAATGGCCATCTGTAGGAAGGGCTGTGAGGAGAAGAAAACGGGTGGGAAAGAAAGGGAAAAGCAGATAGAAAGGGGAAATTAGATTCAGGGATATGAGAAAGAGAAGCAAGAGGAAAAGCCAAAACTCTTATGTTTTTAAAAGTTTTCATTAGGATTTTGCAACCCCTTTGGACTTTAGAGCTACCTGTTAGCAAGGTGGTCAAGTGCCAACAGAAATGACCTGCTTCAAAACTGTTGGCACAGATGCTGCCTGTTTTTGCAGAACTATTAAGATGCTGGTGGAAATAGAACAGGACATCTGTCTCCATCTCTCCTTGGTTCTCTTCTCTCTACTCCAAATACTTTCTCAGGCTCTTTTGATTTCTTCCTCTCCTAATGCCAGGCCTTCAAAAGTTGGTATTTTCCATGGTTCCACCTTTTGTGCCCTTCATATCCCCTAATGCTTTATTACTGTGATCTGAATGTTTGCATCCCCCTAAATTCATATGTTGAAACCTATTACCCGAGTTGATCGTACTAGGAGTTAGAGCCACTGGGAGGTGATTAGGCCACGAGGCTTGAGTCCTCCTGAACAGCGTTAGTGCCCTAAAGAGAGGCCCCAATGAGCTCTCTCCTTCAGCCACACGAAGACTGTGAGAAGGTGCTGTTCATGAATCAGAAAGCAGTCTCTCACCAGATACCAAATCTGCTGCTGCCTTATCTAAGACTTCCAGCCTCCATAACTGTGAGAAATAAATGTGTGTTGTTTAAGCCACTCAGATTGTGGTATTTTTCTTATAGTAACCTGACCAGACTAAGATATGAAGTTAAGTAGAATTTTTGTCCAAATCTTTATCTTCAGTTTATCTTTCTGAACTTGGGCCCATATTTTCCATTACCTATGATCACCTCTCTCTGAAAGTCATTCAGACATCTCAAACTCAGTCCAGAACTGAACCCTGTATATTTCTCCTTGAAACTCTCTCCTCCTGCTTTTTGTATCTCAATTAATGGCTTATCTTCTACTAGACACTCCAGGTAGAAGAAACTCTGGAACCTTCTGTTCCTCTTCCTATACTCCACTCAGCCACCAAGTGTCATCTTATGTAATGTGCAAGTATTTCTTGACTATATCTGCTGTTCTTCATCAGGGCCTCTGCGTTAGTTTAACTTTTGGCCCTTATCATTTCTTCAACTGTAATTGTCTCATATCCCCATTACCTTTCTGACCACATCCCCCAACTTTGTTCTCACTCACTCTGCTCTGGCTATTTTGACCTCTTTTTCCTCCAAACAGAGGATCTTCGCATCTCAGGATCTTTGCCTTGCTGTGCACTCTGGGTGGGGATACTCTTCCCCAGGTATCACTATGAGCCTTTTTTCACTTCTTCCATATTTTTACTGAAATGTCGCCTTCTCAGCAAAACTTTGAAGACTCTACAATCTAAAATTTTAAGACTTGCTATCTCACTTTCCTGCTTTAATTTTCTCTTTGATATTTATTATCATCTAACATTTTTTATTTACTTATTTTGTTATTGCTTTCCCCCCCTACTAGAATATAAGCTTCATGACCATGAGAGTTTGTTTTATTCAATTCTGTGTATCCAGCATCTATCTAGGACAGTTTGTAGCACATAGTAGGTCTTCAATAATGAATGAATTAATGAATAGGTCTCCTGACCTCTGATCTCTTCTCCATTCAATCCATCTCATTGTCATGTGATTTATTTTTTTTAAGGTACAGATTTTTATTACAAAACAGTCGCTCTCTGGCTGAAAAACTTTTATTGCCTCCTCACTGCTTACAAGATGAAAAGTAAACTAGGGAAGGCACACTAGACACTCTCTAATCTGGCCCCAACCTGCCTTTCAAGCCTCATTCTCCATCCTGCAACATACACTTCAGCCACCCACAAAATCTCACTGTTCCTTCTCACACCTTTTTGCTTGGCACAGGATAGTGTGTCTGCACAGGGTGTCTGTCTACCTTTTTTCCATGTGAAGTGTTTTATCCTTCGTGACAGTACTGAAATGTCACTTTTATGAAGACTTACCAATTCCACCCAATCTCCATGCTCCCTTTGATGTTGGATATTCTTCTCTTATATAAAACCCTTATCACGATGTATTGTCATTATTTGTTCATGTGTCTGTCTCCCACACTAGTCAGTCAGCTTTTCCAGGACAAAAAGCATGCCTAATGCATCTTTATGTCCCTATAGCCATCACCCCCCCTTTCAGACCTAGGTACTTAATAAATAAGCAATCAATTAGACCAGTGTTGTTGTCTGAATAATGGTCCCCAGAGATGTTCCTGTTGTAATTCCCAGAACCTATAAATTTATTATTTATGTGGTAAAAGGGACTTCGTAGATGTGATTAAATTAAGGGCCTTGAGACTGGGAGCTTATCTTGGATCGTTCTGGTGGTGACCAATGTAATCACAAGAGTCAAAAGATGGAAGAGGGAGGCAAAAGTGCAAAGGAGATATGGTGACAGACACAGAGGTTGGAGTGATGCCATTGCTGGAATGGCGCCATGAGCCAAAGAATGTGAGTGGCCTTTAGAAGCTGATAAAGGCAATGGATGCATTCTCCCCCTGAAGTCTCTAGAAGAAACATGTCCTGCTGACACCTAACTCCTTGATTTTAGCCTGATAAAACCTATTTTCAGATTCTGACCTCCAGAACTATGAGATAATAAATTTGTGTTGTTTTAAGCTGCTAAGTTTGAGATAATTTATTATAGCACCCATAGGGAACTAATAGAGCCAGTTTTTATGAAAAATCTAAACCGGAGTGTGGCAGGCTGAAAGCTCAGTGAACAGGCCGACTGACAGGGAAGTGGTAAATCATGGAGAATTTTCCTATCGTGTCAAGAAGTATACATTGTCTCCCAATTTTGCTTCATCCCTCTGAAACTACTGTTCTTAAGGAATAGCAGACAAGGAGATATCTCACAGGAAATAATAAGCTGTTTGAATTACCTGTTCGGCCTTCGGTTTGGGCTTCCTTGCTAAAGAGGCCTCCACTGACAGTTAGGATCTGTATCTTGTATTTTTTTCCTGGAGTTAGGTCTTCAAACTTGTGCTGCTTAGTGGTGGCTGGCTCTGATGTATTACTCAGAAGGACCCCATTTTCATTTAGAAGCAGGATATCATATCTTTCTGCCACGCCAATGGCTTTTTGCCAACTTACTATTAAGGAATGACTGCTGTAAACATTGTCTGCAATGATTCCCTGGACAGATGCTGGGACTGCAAAAAAACAAAAAGAAGCGAGTTTCATCACTCAGGGCAAAGTAACCAATTGAGAAAAAAATGCTTCTAAATCAATTTCAGATAGAAGACGATGCTTCATTGTTGCATTGACACTTTCCGCATACCCATAGGAGAAAATATTTCTTGACCTTAATTATCTGAAGAACTGCTTTGCTTCTCTATTTTTTTCTCTGAATTTGGGCAGGATCTTGAAATCAAACATGTAGAAAAATTAGTGAAAGCGAAGCTGATAAATATGCAGAGTGATACATAACCATATATCTAGAAAGTGGAAGAATGCTGAACAAACTTACATTCAATGAATATAGTTCGGATGACTGACCTATGTTGCTTATTTGGGTTTTCATTCCCACGATTAACTCAAGTCAAAGCTTCAAGCCTATATATGACCTAAACAGTTGTATATAAGTGTTTGTACTATGGTTCCTAATGTGAAAGGCAAAATAGCATTATTTGTTTATAATGTTTTCTATCCTAGGCTCCTATTTTTTCTCATTCTACATAATCTCCTTAGGAGATCTCATCCACTCCCATGGTTTAAATTGTTACCCATACGGTGATGACTCCCAAATTTGAACTTTCAGTTCAGATCTGTCTTCTACTTTTGCAAACGACATCTCTCTGGAAGTTCCATAGATGCCCAACTCTCAAGATGCCCAAATCGGACTCCTCATCTCCTTCCTATAACTTCCTTATTGTTATTGCCCTTTATCTCTCTCTCTTGGTCCACGTCAGAAATGTGAGTTGTCACTCTCACCCTTCTACACAGAATTAATTATGAGTCTTATAAAATTTCTGTCTCCTACGTCTTATTTCTCTTGCATCTCTCCACTTCTCTCCTCTACTGACACTACCCTAGGACAGTATCATCTCTCACATACATTACTGCAAGTCTCTTGATCAGTTCCCTTGATTTCTTACCTCTCACTGTTTCAAACTGCACACTGTATCTGGCACATTCTCATAGAATGCCCATGCCGATGGCCCTTCAATGGCTGTCCATAATTCTACATAACTTAATAAGGTGTACAAGGCCCTTCCCAATTTGACCCGTCTACTCACTCGGCCACATGGCTCACTGTGAGTAGACGGGTCAAACTGGGAATATTCTAGCATATTAAGCAGCATGTGGGTCCTCAAATGTGCCAAGCTTTCACCTCGAGGCCTTTGATTTTTCTTTTGCTGCAACCAAGTCAACATAAACTTCATCGGGATAACTTCTTAGAGTCTGTTTAAATGTTACTCCTCTTGGAAGCCTTCCCTGACTCTTCCTCTTTGCTCCTATAGCACCCTATAATTACTTCTATTTTAGCACTTAACCATGTCATACTGTAATTGTCTTTTAACATCTCTGTCTCCTTCACAAAATATAAGATTCTTGAGATCAGGGGTTTTATTTTGCTATTGAATTCTCATTTTCTAGCATATGGTTGGATATACACACACACACACACGTGCGCACGCGTGCACACACACAACACACACACACACACACACACACACACACACACACACACACGATACATTGTAGGGCCCAGACCCCGCAACTAAATAAATGGTAATGAGAAAGAAAGATATCTAATAAGTACCGTTTCACAGTAGAGAGAGCATGAGATTTGGAGCCAGACAGACTTAGATTTAAATTATAGCTCCAGATCTTATTATACGTATCTTTGATAATGTTTCATAAACTTTCTCAGCTGTACTTTCCTCATCTGTAAGATGGAGATAATCATCTCTACTATGTAGTGTAACTAGAAATCATTTCAAATGCTTGGTATGTAGCAGGTGCTTGTGGATTATTTTTGTTTTGAAAGTAATATATTTATGGGAATATTAATGTAAATAAACATATATTATTCATTTATCTGTTACTTGTTCTTCAGCTATCACAGGTGAGGTAGATGGCAGAGGTATATATATTTTTTTTAAAAACAAATTTTGAAAAAGGGGTGAAATTTTGAAAAATGCATATATATACATAGACATGTATATATATGTGTGCTTGTTAAAAATTTACATCCTTTAGCAAATTTAATAAAAATTTATTCAAATGATTTGGTTCCTAATAATCTTTCTTTTGTTTTGAAAATCTCTATTAAGAAAGGAAATGCAAAGAAAAACCATGAGAGGCTGTTGAAATCATACTGAAATGTATAAATTTAGGTGGCTTTGAATTTGGATATTTTCGATTTGTGACGAGCCAAGCCCATTCATTGTTCCATTATGGAGAACAATTTGGCCCTTCTCCAGGTGGACTCTTACCTGTCCTCCCGCGCGCTTCTATCTGGTTCGTCAGGGACCCGCTGACTGAGGTAATCACAATCTGGTACTGTTCCCCAGCCTCCAGTCTGTGAAACGTGTGCTCAGAGACATGCTTGGGGACGGTCTGAAACTCGACCTTTTGATTCTTCTTGAACACTGATACTGTGTAGGAATCAACATCTCCTCCACCAGGAGTCCAGTTAACCGTCAGGCTGTCTGTCGCCCCATTGGGAGAAATGTGAACATTTTTGACAGCGCTAGGAACTAAAAGTGAAAATAAATGTAAAAGTCATCACTTAGAGAATGAACTGTGAAAATTTCAACCAAAGTTTTTGCGCTTCTTATATTTTGGCATCTACTAAAAGAATACACACGAAAAAATAATGGTATCAATTTATCATCTTTCTCTGACTCTTCTGCCTGAACTGAAGTTAATGGAGGAAGTTTAGAGGGACATCACAGCCAGTGAGTAGAAATGAACAATGCTAATAATAGAGCCAGGGGCTAGTTGGATTGCCTTGGTCTATGTTTTGGTTCTCATTTACTAGCTGTGGGACTATGGGCAAATTAATTAACCACCGTAAGTTTGTTTCTTCATCTGAAAAATAATAATAATAATAATAATAATAATAATAATAATAATAATAGTAGTAGTAGTAGTAGTAGTAGTAACCAGTCCACAGAGTTGTGAAAATTGAATAAAATGTATGTGTAAAGTGCTTTGTTGTGGGTCTGGTTCATGGTAAACTGTCAATTTAACTATTATAAGCATTAACTATTATAGCAATACTACTAATAGAGTTCCAAAGAAGTGAGAAATTTATACTTAATATATGGAGAAATTTATACTTAACCTGTATGCCTCACAGCACCAATTATTCACATCGATTCAACAGTATTTCTCAGAAAGCTTTACTTACCTTCCCTACATCGTACTTTACTTTCGTTAATCCAGCTTGGACAACGTCTTCGTCATGATCAAGATAGGCTTCTCCCTTCCTGCCATTTCTCTTTCATACTTCCATATCCTTAAGCAAAATGCCTGGCTACCCAACCTGCTAAATACAGTTGACCCTTGAACAGCACGGGGGTTAGGGATATAGACTCCACCTCTGTGCCATTGAAAAGGTCTATATAATTTTGACTCCCCCAAAACTTCACTACTAACAGCCTACTATTGACTGGAAGACTTACCAATCATGAACAATAGATTAACTCATATGTTTTATGTTATGTGTTTTATACTATATTCTTACAATAAAGCTAGAGAAAAAATGTTATTAAGAAAATCATAAGGAAGAGAAACTATATTTACAGTTCTGTACGGTATTTATTGATACTGTAAGTTTATGTTGTCTGTTTAAAAGATGAATCGTCTATCAGTACCTACATCAATATTCTATTATATGATACGAAACACTGCAGATGTTACATGTATTACTAACACTAGATGTCAAAAATGAAAAGATGTGAAACTCATACTTATTTACAGATATAATGATTTATGCATCGATTATGAAGCAGCAAATATGCTGCTTTTATGGTAGCCTAGTATAATCTATACAATTGCTTCACAGTAGTAAGAAAATCAAAAAATTTTTCAATATAGTTATTGAAAAAAATTTGCATTTAAGTGGACTCACACAGTCCAAGGTCATGTTGTTCTAAGGCCAACTGTACACCACTATAACTAGTCAGGTTCAAGAGCCGTATTTCTAATTACCCGTGAAGCCCTCAATGAAGGCTGACTGCTGTACATCTCCACTGATCGTCAAGACAAGAATTTTATACTGGCGCCCTGGTGTTAGGGAGGTGAATCGATACTCGGTTGCGGTATTTACAAGGTGAAAAGGAGGAAATACTTTCATGTCATTGAAGAGCAGCTGAATTTCATATTGGTCCACATCTCCGTCAGCTCGTGACCAAGTCACCTGAAGGTCCTCAGTGCTTCTATTCCGCAACATTAGATCCTTAACAGCCTCTGGGACTAGGAAGAAATATTAGAAGACACTTCAGGAAAATGACTGATCAGAGTTTACCTACACAATAATTTATGAATCACATTCAAGGAACTGGCAAACATCTCCTTTCCCAAATAAACTACTTAAACTACTTCATGCATAATTAAACAAGAAAAATTGGAAGCAACTGTTAAAATTGTAATTTTTTCCTAACATAAATCTTAAATGATAAATGTTAGTAGAATATAATTATAAATGAGTTACGATCTCAATAGTAAGATAAAACAAAAAGTCCAGAACTTTAAATGTCACAATGCAGGAGGACAGGGAAGAAAAATGGGACATTCAGCCTTCTTGCTGGCCCACTATGCTTGCTTTTATCTCCCAATAAATATTCTGTAATTATAGGCCATGGCTTGGCTGAATGATGTTAGCTCCAAGTGAGACTTACTGGAAATTTATTTACTGATAAGTAAGTAGAGAAAATTCAAGGTTCAAATAAATTATTTCCTCAATGACCTTCAAGTCCCAACCAACCATCAAATTTTGCAATCTTTCCACTTACTTGTTCTCCCACTCCCTTGTTCACTGGCTTCATAGTGTCCACTTTTTGTACTAACAGTGACACTGTACAACCGTCCAGGGACTAGCTTAACAAATACACACTCATTTTCAGACTTGGGAATGATTTTCTTTTGAATGAAGTTGTTTTTGTTTTTAATGGTAATTTCGTAGTGATCAAAGTCTCCAGTTGCATGCACCCAGGATACCTTTAAAGAGTCACTCCTGGCCGAGTTGCTAATACTGACTCCCTGGACCTTGTCAGGCACTGAAAAAGAGAACAGAGAACAGCTAAAGATTTGCTAATTCTTAGTGAGCAATTGATCAGAGATGATAACCTGGAACAAGAAGAGAAAGTGAGTAGATTTTTATTGTGTACATTTAAAAGAAAAATCTTAGACCTTTACATCACAAATTGTTGGCGGGGCAAAGATTGTTATACTAGCTGAAGTGATTAAATGGGTCTTTTAACAGAACCTGATGAATTGATTCTAATCTTATTGTTAGCCTATACAAAAATGTCATGTACAAAATGGAACATTAAACAAGATAACTGATGATTAATATGAATGATGGGGATGATATTAATACTTCCAGCATTCCTTGGTGATTCAAGAAATGATGAAAAGTCATCAAAAAGAGTCTAAACAATCCAAAAGAGAAACAGAAGAGAGAGCACATGCAGTTAATTAATACATGAAGAGATGTCCAACATCATTGGTGATCAAGGAAATGCAAGTCAGGGCCATGGCAAAATACCATTTTACATCTATTTGACTGGCAAAATTTAAAAATCTGATAAAACCAAGTGTGAGAGAGAATGCTCATCCACAGGAGATTGGATGAATGAACTGGTATATAGCAGTCATAATTAATTTCTTCTTAACTCAAAACAAAAATATGGGTTACTTGCCTTTTACATTAAAACACAAAATATGGATAAATCTTATCGATATACTATTAAGTGAAAAATCTAAGTCCCCAAAGATTACATATTGCCTAAAAAAAAATACCTTTTCCAAAATAATGTTAAAACAACTAAAAATTTAAAAACCCATAATTTTAGGATTACATTGATAATAAAAAATGCATGATGGAAAGCAAGAGAAATGAAAATAGGAGTCAAGCTGATGGTAACCTTAGGATGGTTTAGTGGGGTGGGAACCATATGATTTGATACAGATTATTGTCAAGTTCCTAGTATTTATTTTGGGCAGTGGTCTCTCATGTACATATTAAATTATTAAAAATAATTAATTATCTAAATTAAATTAAATGCCTAAAAAAAAAAAAGTAGCAAGTGATGCATGATTTTCTGAAGGAAGAATTGTGATTAATCCTATTTATCTGAGGTTCCCCCATACATATATAAACAAACAAACAACTCTGTGTATCTGTGTTTTTTTTCTCATTTTATCAATTGATCTCTCTATAAATAAATGCTCATTAACAGGGACACTTTAAAATAAGAGCATAAGATTAAGGATATTCTAAATTTTCATTTGGAATTGTATTTTAATTCAACAGTAGGCCATAGATTCATTACTATTTGGCTATAACTGGATATTATAAATATAAATGAGAAGGAGCACTGGAAAAAGGTACAGACTCAGATCCAGGGTACTAAACTCCTATCCCAGCACTAGTGTGTCCTCTAGGTCTGTGCTGCCTCTTTCTGTGTTTGGTATATGTTCAGAGATTTCTGCTCTGATCACATGCTGAGCCTATGTCTAAGTTCTCTTCCACCGTGTTGTAGAATTTAGTCATCACATGGTTAAGGAGAAGAAATTCTGAAGTGATGTTGTATGCATGGGCCAAGGACGGTCAATGATCCAAGCAATTTACTGAAGGCAAAGCAACTATTAGAGGAAGAAACACCAAGCTGAATACCACGCTAAGTCAATAAAGGGCCCTCCAGGTGAAACTGGAGGTAATTTGTGAGACTTGCCTTGCTTCACAGTGAGATGATGTGATACAGAATTAGAAATATTGACATTTTCACCCAAAATGTAGAACAAGAACATTAGAAAAGGAAAATGGCATTGAGACAATCAGCCGAAATCAACAAGATGACAACTCAGACACGACTCTCCAGTTAAACTGCTTTGTCAGGGGTAATGGTTTGCCTTGATTAGTCATGTGCCAAATCCAAGTTCATGCTGGTAAAGAGTCAAGAAGGTGCTTTGAAAAAAGGATTGCTTTTCTTGCATTGAAAAAAACCTTAGCAAAAGGCCTTGCAATATGAAATGCCATATGGATAGAAAACATTCATGAGTTGACATAGATCCTTTAATTTTTGGTGACTTTCAGGCTGCAAGTTGATCAACATAAGACACTGCCATAAGGCTGCTTTGGAAATCTGCTTTTCAGATCTAAGTCATTGTGATTATCAGAATAATTAGACTTGAAATCATTTGAGGGTAGCAAATAGCTCTATGTCCCTGACTATGATGGGGTATGATGCAGTGGAAATCGCACTGGAGCTAGGATTAGCTTGACTACTGGTCAGCCATATGACCTTGGAGAAATTAGTTTCTTCCTGGGACTTTATCTCCAAATGAGAAGACATTAAATCGTTCTACAGATGCTAGAATGATGTAACAATGTAAATCAATGGTTCTTAAAAGTTTTTGAAGTTGCAGAAACAATCAGAATTTAATAAAAAACACTCTCTCCTCATCCTCCCCCGCAAATGTACATATCTTCCCTACCCCCAAGAACTACACAGACAATATCAAGGGTTACTACATTCCTAAAGTCTATTCGTAAAGCACCAGGTGAAAATCCCTGATCTAAGTGATTTCTGAGTTCTCATTCATCAAACCTTTATTGAGTGCCCACTAGGCTCCAGACTCTGTGCTAGGTAGTAAGATGTTGTCAGTTGTCTCAAATCCTTACAGAAAAACTGACATTTTTAAAT
>NW_006443138.1:7866409-7897309 GCF_000325575.1 Pteropus alecto
AAAAGGTTGTCGGCCTTAAGCAGAAATCTCAGATGCGAGCCCAAGAAACATAAATATATTGGGGAAGTGCTAGCTATCTAAATGTATTTCTTTCCAGTATGTGGGACGCCTGGTTTCATTGCCTTTGCTAAGATTTTGCTCCTGGTCCCAGAGCTATGAAGGTGCACGTTTTCACCTTGTGTGAAAAAGGATAAACAGTGGTCTTGATCAACAGACATTTCAGGAAGGACTTTAGGACAGAGAACTTAGTAGACTTTAGAATCACTCAGAACTGCATTGAAATCCAGGATCTGAAATACACTGTCAGCAAGTTAAACAGTTGGGCAAATTACTTAACCTCCCTGAAACTTGGTTTCCTAATCTGTAAAATGAGAGTAATAACAACTACTTCAATAAGGAGTTTATAAAGGCTAAGGAAGTTAACATACATAAAACCAGGATCTAGCAAACAAAAAGTACCTCCTCAAACAGAAATACTTGTTATTATGTTTGAACATAATATGAACTCTAACTATGGAAGTGGTATTCACTTTACTCTGAAAGTAACATCTGCTTAGATAAGAAGTTTCCTGGGTGAAATATGAAGATTCCGTAACAGTTTTGTGACCTCGGTGGCTTTTAATCCCATCATACAGAAATGCAGATCTATGATGCCCTGAGCCACATAGCCAGCTGGTTCTTACAGAGCTTGAACCTCTTTATAGCCTTACCTGTCCACTCCTGGCTGAAGGAATGATTTTCATACTTGCCACTCCTTGTAGTTATGGTCACATTGTAGAGACGGCCTGGGGTGAGAGAGCTGAAGGAACATTCACTGACAGACTTGGGAATAACAAGGGACTGAACGACCTTGCCGTCATGAGAGAGTGTCACTACATAGTTATCCACATCTCCAGGAGCTGGCAGCCAGGATATGCTGAGGTAGTCATTACGGCCAGAATTGTTTACCGTTACTCCACTCACGCTGGAAGGGACTGTCATTTTAAAAGGGGAGAATATGTTTTAAAAGAAAAGCACAATCAAAAGTTTGAGTCATCTATCATGGTCAGCAAAACCAGTCTGGACTCAGGAGGTCTAATCTGATTACCCAGGAGGTCAAGGAATTGTTCTGGAAGCTGAGTGTTCTTATATCAGGAGGATGATCAAAATAAAAATGCAAGGAGGCCTTTTGGGTGCCTCAGAAATACAAGGATGCCCCTATTGCATTTTTGTGGTGTTGCTATTCATAAAATATTTTAAGTGGAGGCATTTTTATGTAAATGTGTCAGGAGGTTCCCGCTGTAGGAAAGGGAGCAAACATAATCCAAATAAGTCAATTTGAACCAAACTCATCAATAAAGCAAAGGTGTTTGAGGGAAATGGTGAAGAACGCAATAGCTTTTCAAAAAAACTTAGACTTTGGGGTAGCTTTGATCTTCTTGTGATGAAGTTATTTATTCCTGGGGTGTCTAATAGCTGACACAATAAGGGGTTGTGTTTTCCCTTTGCAAAGCATTTCCTGCCCTCTAGTGGCAAAAAATAAACCCAAACACCTATCCTGGAAGCAACAAGTCTCTTGATTGGACCAACTGTGGGCAGAAAGGGCTATTGTGGCAAGAATGGCTTTTCTGATGTCAACCATAATCATTTGCTTATTTTAATTTTGGTTTATTGCCACGGACATTTACCGAGAACCTACTATTTTCCAAGTATACAAAACGGAAAAGATGTAGATGCCCTGAAGGAGTTTCCTGGCTAGTAGTCTGCAAATTAATCATTATGGTGCTGAGTAACGGTTGTACCACGTGTCAGAAATAACTGCACAGTAAACAGTACTGCCAGTAGTGAATATAAGAATAAAATCCTATAGTATACATGAACTGCACTACTGTTTTCATCATTAGTTGATTAACTTCAGCTAAATAGTTTCATATAATTGTCAATATCAGTATATCATGTATAACAGGTGAGATTTGGCTAGATTACCTCTGAGAATCCTTCTAATTTAATATGTTCTGACTTTGTGATTTAAATTCCGAAGTTTCTTTACACTTATCCATCACCAAAAATTATAAACAGCACCCTACGGAACAACTCTGCTAATGCTGTTCCATATATATAGACATTTCCTAAGTGTAAAGATGAACTTCTAGCCATAATATTTATGTAATGATGCCTGCCTTCCTTCTTTTCTTGTTTTCTTCCTTTTCCTTTCTTTCTTCCTTCCTTCCTTCTTCCCTTCCTTCCTCCCTTCCTTCCTCCCTTCCTTCCTCCCTCCCTCCCTTCCTTCCTTCATGTAACCATCTGTACATTCCTTGTATGCACTCAAGGGAATTACGTGTTTTTAAAAACTTCTAGAAATATTCATAACTACTAACATTTTATTAGAAAAGATACAATTACCAAATTTTTGCCAAAAAAAGTATAAATTCACAGTTAAGAAAAAAATAGATATGAAATTTATTTGTTTTTCCTTTAGAATGAGCATCTTCTCAGGTTAGAATTGGATTAGTTAAGCATATCTGATATCTTTAATTTAAAATATTTTGCCACCTTATATAGGCTGAGAGTGTTTCTCTATATGTTTTAACTCTGTGGAAATATAAGTGAATAAGAAAACCTTTCAAAATTATTTCAGCATTGAGCAATATTTTAGCAATTTGAGTAGATGGTAATGATTATCAAGGCTTTAGTACTGAATTTTCCCATTCTTGCCACAATAGCTCTTTCTGCCCACAGTTGGTGTACAAAATTTACTAATTCAGGCACCTTTCAAAATCTCTAGTTACTGTTTCTACAGTAGTATCCCACTTTTCTCCTTTCTCATGATAATGTCTATACTCTTAATGTAATTGAGTAAAATAACTTATGCTTCTATTTATTAAAATGTTCCCTCTCCTCAAAACTTTATGATTATTCTTCAAAGAATTTCTTGACTCTTTGTTGTGTACTTTTGTCATATAATATGGGTCAAATACCGATACCTCTGTTAAAATAAAGGTATAAAAATAATTATAAGTACTACTTATTTCAAGTGATGCTAGGCACCAGACTATTTTAGTATGTCCAGTAAGTTAGAGAGCACTTGCGGTATTTTAAAATAGAAATTAACTTGTGGCAGAGTCTGACTAACTGTCATTAAACCATTTCCTTTTCATGCAGCTAGACTGTATTTCCCAGCTTCCCCTGCAGTTAAGTGTAGCCATGTATTCCTGTCAATGAAATGTGGGTGGAAGTGATGTATCTACTTCCATGTCTGGTAATCTTCCTTTTCCCCATGACCACTATTCTCCAGAGAAATGGAGAGAATTCTGAGGACCGAGGAGAAGTGAGAGCCACAGATGTAAGACCTTGGATCCCTGAATTACTGTTTGGAGAAGAACCAACCAACAGAGTTGTCCAATTAGAAACAACCACATTCTACAGTTGTGTAAACAGGAAATAAATCAGTCTAATCTGACTAATACAACTTCAATTCACTAGGAAATGGATGCAAGCTCCTTTTCAACTTTTCTCCTCAACATTTTTGTTATTTCTTTTTCCCCACTTTGATACCCAGCATGGGGGTAAATTACTGGAGACTGATTAGAAAATGGGAGGCTTAAAGAAATAAGTTAATGGCAGAGCTAGTACCAGCATTTAGGCCTCTTAATTCTCAAGCTAAGTTTTTCAGTTCCCCACCCGCAATGATGCTACACCAATCAATGTTGCCGAGAACTACTAAAAGAAAAGAAAGAAGGTATCGGGGGAAGGATGCAGGTATCACTATCGGCTGCCACAAAATGGGAGAAACGGGCATACATAAGTGAATTTCTACCAAAAAGAGGAAATATCTTTTCAATGAATTAGTTGCTTTTTTGAGAGAGTTCATAAAGTTCATGTTCCTTGGGTTTATTAAGTAGCTGAGACTCACAATTTTAAAAAAAGAACATATCTATGATGCCTGCAGCTGATACTCAGAATCTGAGCATTAGAGATGTAGAAGAAAGAGCCTGATATCCAACTTATAATGATATAAAATTAAGTAGGCAAAGTTACTGACCTGATTCTGAGTTCATTAATAATTATCAAAGCTTCTGTTGAATTTAATTTTTTTCTTTCTATGAAGCTAGAATATAAATTTTATATAGTTTACTTGTGATCTTCATTCGTGTTATGTAGAAATTATATTTCCTTCCTTGGTGCCATGCCTCTCTCTGACACATATGATCATATGACAATTTTTTTTGTTTACTTAGCTCTCTGCCCTCTTTGATTGTGATCTTTTTAAAGTCAAGGAACATTGTTTAGGTGGAATACAGTATTAAGCACTTGTTTAATGTTGCTTATGAAAATATATGTGATTTGGAAATTTTATTAGTTTATTTTTGACCACAGAAGTTGGCCATCATTTTCCTTCTATGTCTTAAAATATGAATACGAAAGAGTGGAATACATTTTTTTTTAAAGTCTCATTACTTATTTATCTTAACTGAGACATAAGCATTTCAAAGGACTGAATGAGAGGATAAGCTTAGGCATAAATTGACTATCATGTCATCACAAAGGTTTTTTTCTAGCGTTCTGACACACTTATTTGAGATTTTACAAAATTCAGAACTCATTCTCTCCTATCCTCATCTACTCTTCAATTTCCATTCATGGTGAAACAACATGTTCCTTCAGGATGGTACTGACACTTGGCTTTTATGAAGGTCAGAGATGAATCCGTTTATAAAATGTTTTACAAATGGAACTCCAAAGGTTCCTAGTGCTCTTCTTACCTGTTCTTCCTTCCACCACCACTTGTCGGGAAGAGATCCCACCGCTTACTGTTGTTACTACCACAGAGTAGAGACTGCCTGATTTGAGAGAGTGGAAGCTGTATCTGCTGATTTCACTGGAGACACTTTCATTTTTGATGACCACATTTTCATGGATGAGTAAGACTTGGTAGAATTCTATGTCTCCCGCTGCCCGAGTCCAGTTAGTAAACAGGCTGCTGGTTGTCCCTTGGTTAGCCACATGCAAATCAGTCACTTGGGCAGGCACTAAAACACAGTAGACAGAGAGAAGAAAAAAACAGATGATACTTAGTCACTCTAAGGAAGTGTAACAAAATGAGTCAAAAATGGAGACAGTCTTGAAATTGCTAAATATATGGATTTTAAATATTTTTTGCTATAGACTCTCAGCTCAGTTTCTGTGGCATATGGCAAACTACTCCTCTATAGAGATTCTATCATTGTGAAAAAACTGCCTACATGGGAAATCAGAATTATTTTGAATCCAGGAATGAGATGACATATGCCTATTAAGTAGTCTTGATTTAAAATTTTCAATAATGAAAGGCTACTACTTTTGAAGATAGCTTACTTAATGTGATTTTATCTGTCCTTACCCCATGAGAACTCAAAACCACATCATCTACCTGAGTTGATGGTTATAGGTGGTATTATGAAACTCCTTCAACCTGATGATTAGGTTGTAGTCTAGAAAATTGGTTAATTCTTTATTGGCACATTCTCAAAAGGGCTATTATTATTATATATGAAAATGCCACAATAATAGGAACTATATTATCATATATTGATAGTAATCATAATAATAACAACAACTACTGAGTGCTTGCTGTGTGCCAGTTATGGGTTCTATGTTTTTATAGAGATTGCATTATTTGATACTTATTCAAAACTTTGTGCAGTCGATTGTATTATTTTCTTTAATGAGGAGAGAATCAAAGATCATAAAATGTAAGTAACTTAGCTAATATCACAGTGCTAACAAATAGTTAACCTGGGGTCCAGAGCCTTTTCCTAATTAGCAACTATTGTAGTATTATGATTTCTAACCTATTTATAAACAAATCTTTTATATAGATCTTGAAGTTGGCACTCGATAGACATACATCTTCTTTGTGCTTTTTCCCTGAATTATGATAATCAAAGGGGTTGAGATCTTGGCACCACTCTTCTCAGAATTTGTTGACTTGGATTCAAATACAAACATATTCATTTAAAAATATTATTTAAGAGGAAGATAGTCAAAAGGTACAAATTTCCAGTTATAAGATAAATAAATAATAGGAATGTAATGTACAATGTGGTGACTATAGCTAACATTGATGTATAATATATCTTTCTTTTCTTTTTATTGTGCCTATAAGAAAAGATGGATGTTAGCTGAATCTATTGTGGTAATCATTTCACAATATATGTAAATCAATCCATCATACTCTATGCTTTAAACTTATAATGATGTATGTCAATTATTTCTCAATAAAACTAAAAACATTATGCTATGCATAGATCAGAAGATTCAATTTTAATTAAAACTTTTGTATGTAAAGCAAATAAATTTTAATATGCCAAAACAATTTTGGAAAAGAACTAAGTTGAAGGACTAACATAATCTATTCCAAGACTTACTAGAAGCTACAGTAATGAAGACAGTGTGATACTAGCAAGAAGATAAACACGGATCAATAGAACAATTGAGAATCTAGAAATAGACAAACACATATATAAATCCATTTATTTTTTACAGAGATGCAAGGGCAATCCAGTGGAGAGAGAACAGTTTTTTCAACAAATAGGGTTAGAATTATTAGATGTTCATATGAAAAGAAATAAACCTTAACCCACATCTCATACACATATAAAAATTAACATAAAATAAATTATGCATTCTAAATTTAAAACCTAAAACTATAAAACTTGTAGGAGAAAATCTTTGTAACCTCGTGTTAGGCAAAAAATTCTTAGATATGACACCAAAAGCATGATTGATGAAAATAAATGATAAATTGGATGCCAAAATTAAAAACTTAGGTTCTGCAAAATACACTAATGAATTAATGAAAAAGTAAGCCACAGACTTTGAGAGAAAACATTTCAACAAACATTTGAGACCAAGGACTTATATCTGGAATAAAAAATTCTCAAAGTTCAATGTTAAGAAACAAATGACCCTATTAAAAAAAGGGCAAAATATTTGAAAATATCTTCTTCCCCAAAGAAGATAAATGAATGGTAAATAAACATAGGAAAAGATGTTCAAAACCACAAGTCATTAGGGAAATTAAAAACACATGAGGTACCACTACACACATTAGAATGGCTAAAATTAAAAAAAAAACAAAAAAAAAACGTGACAATACTAAATGTTGCCTGCTTATATGGAGGAACTGGAAATCTCATACATTATTGGTGAGGATGTAAAAATCTCCAACCATTTTGGAAAACAGTTTGGTACTTTCTTACAAAGTTAAATATACACTTACCACATAACCTAGCACTATTGGTGGTGGGGATAATGAAAATGATCTTAAGTCTAAAATAATGTCTTAGACTTTCATTTCTGGCATTATAGTAGGCTACATACCATGAAAATCCCCACCAACAAGCACAACGACATGTGTTGGATAAAATATAAAAATGTAAATGCATGAATGAGTTGTCAAGAATGTAGGGACTTCTCAGACCTAAAAGTAAGCGATACAGAGGTAATTGAATCACTGAAGCAGACTTTCATCCTGAGGGCATCCTCAAAACATAAATTTAAGCTTTGATTTTATAGCTTTTTAAGATCTACTAAATAGAAGGTAAAGTGTAGGGCTTTCTCAGGGTGAGAAGCCTTACAGATAACACTGCATAACATAGGAATTCTGAAACATAACATTCTAAATAAAAGTAAAATAAAAATTCCCTTTCCACTCCCCACATCACTCTGACCTCCTTAGCATTGGATGGAGAAAAAAATTTCCATTGAATTCATAACCTCAAGACAGCTTCAATGAACGTGTAACCCAAATTCATAAGACATGAATAATCAAAAACCTCAGGTTGATAATTTAGATTAAAATACGTCTAGATTGATTGTAGTCTTGCGTACCTGAAAAAATCAAATGAAAAGAAAATTCCGAAACCCACTTTCAAACGAGGCATCAAAGAATTCCCACACAAAAAATTCTCAAAATATATGTTTATAGTAAAAAAAAAATCTCAAACATTTAAGGGAGTAAAGCACCATGAGGGAAAGGCAACAAACTCAATAGACAACAGAATTGAACTCTTGAAGATTTCAGATATTATAATTACAGACACAAAATATAAAATAAAAATTATTACTTTGTTTATAGCAATGAAGGAAGAGAATGGAAATATGACTAAAGAGCAACAGAACACAAAAACAGATTTGGAAGAGAACCAAAAAGGATGTTTAAAAGTAAAAAATATACCAATTGAAATTTAAAATTCAGTGAGTACATACATAAATAGTTTAGACGGAACCAAAGAAAGAATTAATGAAATAAAACAAAGAGCTGAGGAAATTATCCAGATTATAGGCCAGAGAACAAGTACATAAAAATATTATATGTATTAAAACATCGCATAATTTTAGAATACTAGTAGGAGAACAAAGGGAAAGGAGAAGAGGCAAGAGACAAAATTAGAGAGTTAATGAATGAGAATTCCCAGGATTGATGAAAGATACTAATCTGCCAGTACAGAAATTCCAATAATCTCAAGCAGGTTAAATAAAAGAGTTTCTACTTAGATCATTACTGTGAAAAAGCAGAACACCAAAGGCAAAGAGTAGATCCTAGGCAAAAGCATTCCTAGAAAACAAATTACCCCATAGAGAAATAAAAATTAGACTGACAGCTGACTTTTCAACATCGGCAATAAATGCCAGAAAGTTTAGAATATTATCTTCAATGGGCTGCAAGAAAATAACTTTCAGCATAGATTTCTAACCTAAGGAAAATATCTTTCAAGATTGAGAACTCTGTAAAGACATACCCAGAAAAACAAAAGTGTAGAGAGTTTGTCTCTAAAAACTCTTAGTAAAGAAATTTGAAGAATACTCTTCAAGATGAAGGAAAGTAATCCCAGATGGAACATCTGAGATACAGGAAGGAAAGATGAGGGGAAAAGTGGGAAATTGGTGGGTCAATCCAAGGATATATTATATAAAATAATAATTATATTTTTGTGGGGTTAAAAAAGGAGAAATAAAATACAGGACAACCATAATACATAAATTAGAAAGGGGAGTCTTGGATGATGACCTTACTTCCTATTTTACTTAGAAAATGAGAGAGTTAATCAAAAGATAACGGCCCACACTACATCTATCTACTTACTGCATCTGCACCCATATACTCTTTTTCTAAGCTGACCCTGAAGTTCAACTAGTCATGCTCCTTTCTAAAGCCAATTCTTTTACTTGTGTTGTTGATCCCAATACCTCTTGCCTACCCGTGGAATAAGTGCAGCAATTGTTCCCTCTCTTTTTACATCATCACTATTCCTCTCTTCTGGAACATTCTTGTCAGTATAAAACATATTGATTTTTATTCTATCATTAAAAAGTAATCCTTATTTCAAACACACTTCCTCTTTCAGATGGTGCCCTATTCCTCTGCTTTTCTTTGCAGCAAAACTCCTTGGAAAGGTTGTTCTTTGCTCTGTTTCAATTTTAGCAAAATAAACTCAAAGTAAACAAAACAAAACACAGAACTAATAAAGACGAGAGCTGAAATGAGTAAAATAGAAAACAATAGAAAGAATACATAATAGTCACTTAACGAACATTTATAAGTTGAGTATTAAACAGCTCAGCAGATAGGATATTTTTAAAATCTAAACTTTATAAGAATATTACCTGTCCTTCCTTTCGTTGAAGATGAATTTTTTAAGTCTCCGCTAATACTGGTGACTGTAGCTATGTATTTTCGTCCAGGCACCAAATCAGTAAAAGTGAATTCTTTGGCATCTTTGGGGAGTGACTTGTGGATGAGCAAGAGGTCTCTGTCAGCTAGTGAAATGATGTATTTCTCCCATTCTGTGACAGGGGCCTGCCACATTATGCCCAGTGAGGTTTCATTGGCATGTTTGACACGAAGCTGGAGGACAGCCAGGGGGACTGAGGAAAAAGTAATGGGAATGCGGGTCACAGACTGGCTCAGAAACACTTGCATATTCTTTAGAGAGCTGTCTTTTTCCACAGGAGTGTGCTAGTTCAGCATTTCTTTTCTGAGTACTTAGGAGCATTATGAAAAAAAGGAAAAGCTAATAGCAAAAACTTTGTTTACATAACATAACCAGAAATAAGGATTCGAAAGAATACTGTTGGAAAATACTTTCTGGGTCTTCTATTTTTGACCACATATTACTTTATGAGGGTTTATCTCTACATAGGAATTCTATGATCCTACAAAAATTTAATTCAATCTTGTCATCCACAAAACCACAGAGAAAGTTCCAGGTTTGAGATTTGGGGTGGGGAGGGGCGAGTTAGGAGAATTTGTTGTTCCTAGAGCTTGGAAAGACCAAGTGCTTCTTCCCTTCATTTCTGAGGAGGGGACATTGATGTGTCCATGAAAAGGGAAGTAATAATAGTATAGCTGGTAACTAATAATAGTATTTGATTAAAGACTTCCATTATCCAAAGAACTGAGTTGCTTCCATTTCTTTAAAAGGTTTTATTACAATTTGTAGGAGATATTGTTAAGAGCAAAGTGTTGACACCACAAAATGAGAGGGAAATAAAATTATGGAAGAATCAAATATGTAAAATTATACTGTGATTTTTGCAGCAAAGAAATTTTCTGTCATCTCCTATGATAACAATGTCTTTCTCTGGAATACCTCCTACAGGGCCAGCCTGAGGCTCTTCTTGAAGAGGTATCCTTCTTTTCAGAAACATGTACATGATGGTTTGCTTGATTTGTTTATTTTTTTTATCACAATTTTGCTTGTAAATAGATAATGTACCAAGAACATTCCTATCTACTAATGAAAACTTTTTGATGTAGGGTCCATGTTCTCAAACATTTTAAGGAGCTTGTTGAGGTCTGCAAAAGTTTCTGCTAAACCCTTCACTGTCAATTTTCTTGGAGGTTCTTTTTCTTCTCTTGCAGTTTCCTTTTCTCTTGCCTCTTGATCTATGTTTTCCTGTTCCAGTTCCAACAACACCTTGTTAGTCAATTCCTCAGGAATCACTTCTAGAAATTCTTCAATGTCATTCTCATCTACACACAGATTAAAGTTGTTTGCCATCTTGTACATAGCCTTGTTGATTTTTGCAACCTCCTCATCCTTGGCAAATCCCTTGAAGTCAAGGACAGACCTCTTAAGCGTCTTCTTCCAGATGCCATTCATACACTCCTTGGGGACAACACCCCAAGCCCAAGCAAGGTTCTGGATGTTGTCATAGATGTAATCCTTCCAGAATTGCATCAGTGTCCTCCTCAGTTGCAGCAATAGCCTGGGCAAAGTCCTCCTCAGGTAGTAAGCCTTAAAAGCTGCTGCAAGTCCTTGATCCATTGGGTGGATCAAAGAGGTGGTGTTTGGGGAGAGAAACACCACTTTGATAATGGGATGAAGATCACCAACAAAAGGAAGATGTCAAGGAGCAATGTCAACAGTAAGCAAAATCTTGAAAGCTATGTTATTCTCTAAACAGTACTTCATTTTGCTGGCAGAGCCACTCAGGAGGGCATCTTGGAAGAAGAACTGGGTCACCCATGACTTCTTATTGCTCCTGTAGTACACTGGCAGTGTACGCTTATTGGTATGCTTCAAGGTCCCTGGTTATCACTGTGACGGATCACAAAGGATTTCAATTGTAGCCTGCAACGTTTTTTTCCAAGAAAGACTGTTATCTTGTCCTTAAAAGCCTTGAAACCTGGCATTGACTTGTCTTTCTAATGGGTGAAAGTCCTTTCAGGCATCCATTCCCAGAATAGAGAGCTTTCACCTATATCGAATATTTGTTCTGACAAGTAATTTTCCCCCACAATCAGCTTATCTATAGTTTCCAAAAATTCTTCAGGTGCCTTCACATCAGCACTCGCAGACTCACCACTTACTCTCACATTATGTAATGGATAACAATTCTCGAATTGTTTAAACCATCCAGAGCTAGCAATAAATTCAACATTGTAGTTGGGTCCAGTCTTTTCTTACAACATCACAAACAACCTTTTTGCTTTGGCTGTGACCATCATGGTGCTGAAAAGGATACACATCTCTGTCTGGTCTTTGATCCAGGTCATTAGAAGCTTCTCCATGCTGGATACAGGCCCTTCTCAAATTTTTGTTAGTCTCACTGCCTTCAATGAAGCAGATCCTTTAACAGCTTCCATCACCTTGGTCTTGCTCTTCAAGATTGTTGCTGTGGTGGAATGGGACATGCCTGACTGGCGAGCAATAACCATCACTGATTTTCCAACTTCATAGTCTTTAATCACTTTTAATTTCGTTTCCAGGTCAGTCATGTGATGTGGCCTCTTACTGGTGACATTAGCAGTGGATTTTGTACGCTTAGGGGCCATGATGAACAAAACAACATGAGATTAAATTAAGCACACAAAAATGATGCAGTCAAGAGACAGTAAACATGAGATGCATGAGGCTGCTGCTGTTGTAACATGGCATACTGTTTCACAGCAAACTTTTAAAAAATAAGTAGAATGAGTATACCCTAAAATAATAATAAAAAGTATAGTATAGTAAATATATAAACCAGTAAAAGTCATTTACTATCATTATTAAGTATTATGTATTGTACATAATTATATATGCTACACCAGGGGTTCCCAACTGCCAGGCCGCAGACTGGTACAGGTCTGTGGCCTGTCGGACACTGGGCCACACAGCAGGAGGTGAATGGTGGGCGAGAGAGGGAAGCTTCATCTGTATTTGCAGCCGCTCCCCAGCGCTAGCATTAATCTTTGCCTCCACTTCAGATTCTCATAGCATTAGATTCTCATAGGAGCACTGGTCTCTGGTGCCAAAAAGGTTGGGAACCTCTGTGCTATACAACTGGCAGAGCAGTGTAATTTATACCAGCCTCACCACAAACACGTAAATAATGCATTGTGCTACGATGTTATGACGGCTATGACATCACTAGGCCATAGGAATTTTTCAGCTCCATTATAATCTTATGGAACCACTGTCATATATGCAGTCCGTCATTGACAGAAATGTTGTTAAGTGGCCCATGACTATAAAATAATGACGTTACTAGTGGAAATTATTTTTAATCTTCTTATTTGACAAAACTAAACATTGCCAACCCTATTTTGGCCTGCAAGTCTATAATATCTCAAATTCAGAAAACACCGGGGTACTACATTGACAGTTATCTGGGTTACCTGATAAAAAAAAAACAAATTAAGTTACCCGGGTTACCTGGTGAAAAAAACTAATTAAAGTTCCTTGATATTTGCTTACCTGTCCTGCCTTGGCAACGCTTAGAATTCTTAAGATTCCCACTCTCAACAGTAACTTCTACCTCATACTGTCTTCCTGGTATGAGCCCTATGCCGTCTATGACGTAGTGTGTTTCTTCCTTTCCCAAGGAGATGTTGAGCAGCACTGAAGAATCATTGAAGAGCAGGATACGATACTGCTCCCAGTCTCCAGCAGGGGGCGACCAGCTCACTACTAGAGACCTTGGGGAACTATCGCTGTTTGCTTCCAGGTTTCCAACTTTCTCCGGAACTAAATGGTGAAATGATGTCAAAAAAGAGATATTAAAAACAAAATGATAACAATACTCAATCACTTTACATGAGCAACAGTAGATAAGAGACCTAATATCTGCAACATTTCTATCCCCGCTTGATCTTCGTGGATTGCAAATGAGTGTTCTTTCCTCATTTTGGAGACATTTGACAACTCAATAAATATGTGCTAAAATTATTTTATATATTAAAATCATTACTTTATCAGTAATGCGATCTTCTATAACACTTAATAATCTAGTGATATGAATACTGTGTTTCATTGATTGCACACCAGTTCTAGAGACAATTCTGATGTTGGGTCTAATAGTGATATTAATAGATGTAGCATTTTTGGAAGAGATACTGCATGTTGTGGTTATGAACCATTCTTCTTCTTCTTTTCCAACTGTAAAGACCAATCTTCCTGCAATAGAGCTCTGATCTTATTATTCTTTTGCTTAAAACATTCAAGATCTCTCCATTAACTACAGAATAAAATATCGAGTCCTTGGGGCGGCACTTGTAGTTCTCCAAAATCAGACTCCATATCCTTCCAGTCTTACTTCCGGCTACTCCTGCAGCCACCCTCCCTCCTTCCCTATGCTCACAACCATTGTCCTCCAGGTGCTTGTTCCTCAGACCTGTAAGTCTCCTGGGCTCTTCTGCCTCTATGCCTTTGCTTATCTCATCCCTTTCACCTCAAATGCCCTTCTCTTTTTTCTCTCTTCACTTGCCAAGAGCTTCACTTTTTTTTTAGGTTCCAGTTGAAGACTGCTTCCTCTAAGAAGTCTTTACCGATCTTCTGAAAGAAAAGTTTGTTCTCTTGTCGGTCTGATCATATCGTTCTTATTCAAGACCTCGAATAGCAGAGAGGATGGACTCTGGAATCAGAGAGCCCAGTTTAAACTTCAGCCCTCCTGTTGACTGGCTGGATGACTGTCGACGAGTTATTTGACCTCTCCAAATTATCTGTAAAATGGCGGTAATAATAGGCTTTCTTGTGGTTTTGTTGTGAGAACTAAATGAAATAATGGTGTAGAGTATTTAGTCAGTGCCTGCAATATGGAAATATCAATACAATTACCATTGTTAAAATGTACTACAGTATTTTTATTATTTGTGTGCATATTCTTCTACACTCGTGTGATTAAAATGTAACTTCCTTAAAAGCAAAGGTCAGCAAAGTAATTATTTTAGGCTTTGTGGGTCACATGTGGTCTCTGACTGACATTTTTCTTACTTTTCCTTTTTTTTTAAACCCTTAAAAAATGTAAAAAACACTCTTAGTGTGGGACTATACAAAAACAGGTCACAAGCCATATTTGGCCAAGGGTGTAGTTTGCTGAACTCTGCCATTTTAACAATTCCCAAAGCTCATAGTACAATAATTTACACATCGAAGGCATTGGATAAATGTTTGGTGACTTAGATTGATAAAATAATTTAGGGAAAACATGGTTAAATGCTAACTGGTTCTCACTTCAAGAGTTAATCAGAAATGTTTTATTCATTGGTATCAATGCTAATGAATTTATGCTACTTAAGTGGTGTAACATGAAATAGCGCAGGGCAGAGCTAGTTATGCAGATCACGCATGAATCAATCCAAACAAATTTGCTTAAATAACTCAGATGAATGCAACTAACCCTTTGCTTTACTCTGTATTTGGGGCCCTGGCCCATAGACACCCTCAATCATGTAGACCAAACTTCCCAGGGTGGGAAAAGAGTTTCCCTTCTAACTTATTCTGTCCTATTCCAAGATTGATCGGAGACTAATTTGGGCAACTAAAGAATATTGAGGAACCCCAGACTCACCTGTTCTGCCCACTGCCATCTTCGGAGTGGCCAATTCACCAGAGACACAGCTAATGGTAACTTGATAAAGTCGTCCAGGGGTTAAGTTTTTAAACTGAGTTTCAGTAACCTGGGGTGCTAATATTCTAGATTCTTTGATGGTCCCTTGGTAAGACAGGGTAACATTGTAGGAATCCACATTTCCAGAAGGCCTTTGCCACTTGACTTTTAGAGAGGTCAGACTGCCATCATGTGTCACCTTCAGATTTGAGACCTCCATGGGAGCTAATTAGGAAGAAAGGAAAAGACATTTTACCTCAGGATATCTTACCAGTTCTTGTGGCCAAATTTTGACCTGAATTTTAATCCTGACAAGCCATACTCCTTGCACAGAAGAAAACAACTTCACGAGGCAAAAATAATACTGTAAAACCAAAGAAAGACTATCTGGCTAGTGGAAGGAGCACAAACATGGCAGCAGAAGTCTGGATTCTGGCTCACACTGAGTCATTAGTTGAGTAGGCAACCCTGAGCAACTCTGCCTATCTTACTGAGCTTAGAGATCCTACTAGTAAATAAGGGCTTGGTCAAAAGACCTCGAGTGATCTTTACCAGTTTTAAAATTGTTTAAGTGGAATGCTCAAAGAAGCCTGTCATCTGCCTAACTTCTTCCCCTCCTTATGTATTTAATAATAGCAAGCACATAATAAATAGATGGGTCAGTTGGCCACAACACAAAAAATACTTTATTTTTATTAATACTTTATTATCATGAAAAAATTAAAGTGTAAGTGTTGTGTCATTATTTCATCAATGGAAAATGATCACAAAATAATAAATAATTTTTCTAACTCTTGCCCAGGCTGTAATTTTGGGCCTCAACAATGGTATAATATAGATTAACAACACTTTATTAAAAAAATGAGCATAGCACACAGATTTTGCATAGGCCAGTTAGATGTGCAATTTGCTCTTGATATACATAGATATTTCTTAAGACATATACTACATTTTTGTTGAGAATGTCTACACATCTTTGAGATATGATAATAAAGGTATATGTAAAAAGATATCCCCAAGTATCATTCCCACTGGCCTCTTATAGTTTCAGAAACTCTCGTCACTAGAGTAATTTCTAAGGCACTACATATTTTAGAGTTTCTGTTAAAATTAGATAACTTTCCAAGAGAGGGGATTTATTAGACCCACTAGAAGCATGTAGTTTACACTCAATAAATATTGAATGAATTAATTAATGTGTATATGAATTATTCATTAAAATAGCACTGATCTGTTTATTGAGCTACATTAGGCTGTGAGAAAAGGTCCTTTAGTCCTGGATCTCATGACATGTTTTGTTGGATAGAGGTTTGGATAAAGGAGTAGCTCTTTGCATAGCACTGAGAAACGTAATCCTGGGTCATGGTGAGTGATGCCACAAAAGCAGTAGATGCCTATTTAAGAGAAGGAAGTGGGAGTTCTTACCAAAGAGATTGGTATACTTAAAAGAGAAGCTGAGACTATATCACTTATTTACTTTGCTATTTCAGAATGTTGACAAGGGCTAGTCTAAACTTTAGAATGAAAGGGAATCAGTTTTTCTCTAAGTAGAAAAGTGGATCTATAATATGGGGGTCCTTTATAACACATAAATTTCAATTTGTCCTATATTACCATTATTCAAATAATTTAATAAGTCTTGTTTATTAAACATTTCCTTGATTCGAGCTTTTTTTTTGTTCAGCCATCTAGGGAACTTACCTGTCCTGGCTAGTTTCCATCTGTAGTTTTGCAGCCCTGCGGCCTCGGTCACAATGGTGAGGTTATACAGGTGGCCAGGCGTCAGCCCGTTAAAAGTGTAAGAAGCAGTAGATTTGTCCACAACACTGCTATGAATGAGGATCCCTTTATCCATTAGCATCAGCTGATATCCTTCCACATTCCCAGAGCCATGGGACCACGAAATCAGGAGAGAATTAGTTTTTGCTGAAATACCAATATTTTTCACCGGGGATGGCACTAATGGGATAAAATGCATTTCCAAAGGGTCATTCATAACTTCCTTATAGAAGATATAGACACATTTAATTAAAAATCACACATTTATTTATGCTTCTCTGTATTCCTAACTTGTATAATAACAAATGAAAACACTGGAATTTCACTGGAATCTGGATTAATGCCCTTTCAAAGTCCACAGCCTAACGCGATATCATAGTTTACCTGTCTCCCCCACTGAATATGGATTTGGTAGTTTTTGCCAATAAAAGATGGTGTGGCATAGTAGTAAAGGTAAAAGGAAAGAACTATAGAAGATGAAAAATGGAAAGAGAGCAATAAAGCAGGAGAGAAAGACAGTACTTTATGGAAGGAAGTGGTGATGTGTAATTGATATTAGGATGTGTGGGTGCAAGCAAAGACTTGTTCCAAATATGGGAATATTTAGGAAACATGACTTGATGTTGTGGGAAGAATATGCAAAGGAGGCAAACATTTGAAAAATAAGTTTTATGGCACAAACTCAGAAAATGCGGTTGCTAAGACTTGAGTTAGAAAGGCCATTAGGAAACAGTGACTTCATTTTGGAAAAAAATTCTAGTCCCAGAGAAGTTCCATGACTTGTTCAAAATAAGCCAGCAAGTTAGTAGCACAGCCACACCTGCTCTTTATTTTTAGTCCAGTCTTTCCACTGTATCACAAAAACATTTGTCCATCTGTCTGTCTGTCTATCTATCTACCTACCTACCTACCTACCTACCTACCTATACCTACCTACATGTCTATCTACCTACCTACCCATTTTTCACCTGGGACCTACCTACATATCTACCTACCTACCTGTCTATCTACCTACCTACCCATTTTTCACCTGGGAGCATTCTTACTTCCATTTCTTGAATTTAATCTAATTTCAAAAGGAGCATAGATTATTAAATATCCGACTATCTGTAAACAAGTCTTACCTGTTGATCCATTGGTATGAATTGTAGAGGAACGTTTATTTCCAGAAATAGCTGTGATGGCTATATTGTATTTGTTACCAGCAGTAAGGTTAAAAAATGCATATTCATTCCGTGAAGTACTTCCTTGAATTTGGGGCTCTCGAATCTTTTGGTTATCATCAAATAACTCCACCTCATACCAGGTGACTTTTCCAGAAGAAGGAGTCCACCAAACATGCAGGCTGGTTGAAGTAGTCTTCTCTTTATTGACCTCGAACCTAGCAGGGGGTAAAGGATCTGCAAGGTAAAAACCAAGAAAGAGAATGTGGCTTGAGACTTCTACAAATACATGCCTACCTTGCTATAATCCAGATTTATTTTCCTTAAAAAAAAAATTAAGAATTTGCTATTCATGAAATAAATTGGCATTTTATTCCACTTCTAAACTTAACCATTTCGTTTATAAAAGAAACCCACTCAGTCACTAGTTATATAAATTCTTTTTTCTAATAAAACTTTTTTGTTAAGACAACTCTGAGCTTGAAATTCCAAGTTAGGTGATATTTTCTTTGGCTTGTAAGTTTAGCACTTTTCAAACACTGACAAACATCCAGGCTACGCCTGGTTAAATATTGAAACTCTCAACAGAAAATACAGATATTAAGAAAAAATTTTGAAGTTTGTACCAAACTTTTTCTTCTTTAGGCTAGGATTTTGGAGGCTAAGTATACATAACTTTGGGTTGTTTTTAGATATCAGAAAACCACAAAAGAGACAGACCTGATTATGAGCCTAGGCTAGGTTTGCTCACCAAAATGAATTCTCCCAACAGATGGGATTCCCTATGTCCCTAGATTTTCAAAACTTGAGTTCTGGAGCTGCTGATGCCTCCAGAACAGGTGGAAATGGGTTAGTTCTGCACCCAGCTTCTCACTTAGTTTCAATTCTCAAAGCCGTGGGTCAGTATGAGGAGTCCCATTTCTCATGTATTGTCTTCACTTTGAAACCTGAAATAGATGAATAGCATGTCTCCAGGATAGGAACTAAGTCAATAGCGTTAATGAGCAGCCATTCTATGCTACAGTGAGACTGTGTGAGAAATAAGGCTCTCCCTACCCTGAATGCTGTGAGTAGAAACATTGAGAGACATTTACATATGAGTAATTTTCAGAAATCCTACATGGTTGTAGAAAGTGAAGGTAAGACTTTGGAGACTCAGTTTGAAGAGTCAGATCAGATGTTTTAGTGGCATGACTGTAGAGATCTCAGTTCTTACCTACCTCCTGGTAAATTATGCTTTTCTCACAAAATAACTCCAGGAATTCTAGAATGTTCTTAGAACAGTATATGTTTTAAGAAGGTGTTCGCTTGTGACTAACATTAATACAAATAAGATCAGGGTAATCTTAGTCTATATTCAAAAGGCATTTATGACCAGACAGCTCATAGGACTATGGGTCACCTAGAAGACACTATACATAGATTAATTTCAGCCTATAATCAATCTAATGTCTTCATCTGTGTTTTTGGCTGATTTATATGAATACATCATACTGCAAAAATTCAATCAGTCACATAACATTTTATAATGTTAATAATAAATGATATAAATGTTAGTTAACAAGTAAGCGGAGGTAGCAGTAACTTTTAAGAACACAAAGCACAGGTGAGTCTGGAGGACAAGGTTGTGTGGTTTACACTCTAGCACAGCACAGGTTCACCTGAAGAGTACAGACTCTAGAGCTAGATGACCTGGGCTTGAATACGGCTCTCCTGCTTTGTGGCTGTAAACTTTGGGCAATTCTTTGCCTTAGCTGTCTCATCTATGCAATGCTGATAATAATGCTATCTTTTTAATAGAATTGTTATGAAGATTAAATTGAGCTAAACTTTATCTAGGGCACTAAGAACAGTGTCTGGCACATAGTAAGTGTTCAATGTTGGCTGGTATTATTATTCCTATAATCAAGAGAAGATCTTGTCCCAGAAGCAAAAAGATGCAGTGGCAGAGAACATGGGTTTTGGAGTCAGAAAGAACTTAATTCAAATAATGGCTCCATCCAGTATCAGTCATGCAACTTTGGTCAAGTTATTTAACCTAGCTAAGCCTCCATTTTCTCATCTTTCTGGGGAGAATAATAATCGCACCCATATTTTCAGATGTTTTGAGGAATAACAAAATATAGAGGAGACTTTACCTCTACACGATGGGCATACAATGGGCATTCAGTAATATAAACTTATTCTGTCTACTTGACCATAAAAAAAAAATATATATCCTCTGAATCACTGACAAAATGGAGACAAAAGTGGAATACAATTTTTAAAAACTAAACCGATAAAAGCCTTAATTGCCTTTTTCATAAAAAGGAAACCTTGATAAAATCTTATCAATATATTCCCATGAACTAACTTTCTAAGCCTTAAGATAAAATAACAAATTCCCAAGGTGATTCTCATTCATAGGCTCTTGAGGAAAAACAGTAGTTTTTTCTTCTGGCAATATTATTTAAAATTTCTACCTTATATAATAGTCTATAACTAAGAATGTCATAATAAAAGGAAAGAACATAATTACCCCTTGCAGAAAGTTCTCTTGTTGCCTGGCAAGGATAAGGTACTACCATGAGATTCCAATTGCCAGTGAAACTCAAGAACAACCTTGTCATAGCCAATGGAGAGGACACAATTTTTGCTGAAGAGGCATTTTAAGGACAAAGATAAGAAGGACAACTGCTTTCCAGCGATAGCTCAAATGAGATCAATACTGTCCTGTCATCTATGTCTACAACCAAACTAAATAAAGGCTAAAGAAAATGATGTTATGATCAGTATAATCTAAACATATATAATCTGAAAAATGTGAGCTATAGAAAATGAATTTAAGGTTGCGTGCCTTGAGGGTGAAGTTCAGAAATGCAGACTTTATCTAATCTTTCTGAGCCAGAAAACAAAACAGTCAATCCTTTGTACATCCGCTAGAACAAAGGAACAATGAGATTGGGAAGTGCCTGGACTGCAAGAACCTGCTCTGGAAACAAACACTTAAAACCCCATTTATGCCGTGATAAAGCCCTTTGCTGGCAGTTGTCCACTATTGCTAAGCATGCTGCCGAAGTTAAATAGTTTTCAGACACCTTTTCAATCTAAGCCCAATGAAAACTGTGCTGTACTAAAAAAAGTTTTCAATATTTTATTAGAAACAAATTAAATGATTCCATCAGGGATGCTAATTACACACACACACACACACGCGCGCGCACACACACACACACACACACATATATATGAAAAATTTTAATACTATTTGAAGACTTAGTTATATGTTTGTAATCTTCTGGTCATATGGCAGATCATATGTAATTAAAAAACTCTACTTGACTTATGTAAGTTATGCTGTTGGCTAGAGGTATCAATGCACATATGTGTGCATTAGCCTTTCTGGTTTTTCCACCAATCGCTCTCATATATACAGTTACCAGTGGAGTATTATAAACTATGAGAACTATTGAAAATCATAAATCATTAATTTAATCTCAATCAATATATCAAAATTTATCATTAGCCATAAATTTAAGACATCTTTGTGCTTCTTAGTTCCAGAGAGATCTGCAATATGGAATGCCAAATACAAAGTTATGCCATATTCATCTGCTGTATTTCAATGAATCTACCAGTTTAAGGAAGCCTCAGAATTTCATAAGTTAGCTTGATGTCAACTCAATTTTTCTGTTCTCAGAGGAAAAGATGAAGTTTAGCTAAATTTCTTAACCAAAATGAATTTTTCCTTTTTTCCTTTTTTTAACAATGTGACTTAGGAAGAGATATATATATGTATCAAGTAATGTTTTTTTTGAAATTCTTTTGTATAGCTATTAAATATTATTAAATATTATAATCAATTGATACAGAAATTTCCAGAGTATTTAGATTCAAAATGATAGTATTTATTTTGGACATAAATCCAACCTTATAACCAGAGCGCAGGCAATCCATGGGTTAGTGCCAAACACTTTTCTTGAAGTCATAATAGCACTACAGTATATCTGTGTAAGACCTGACCATTTACAGTATGCTTTCTCAGTTTCAAACACCTGCACCAAGGGATGGTTTGTGGCTTTTGCCCCACAGATGAACAAAATGAAAAAGCATTTTTTCACAATCCCCGGTTAATTAAACATCTCTTTTACTTTGTGATTATTGTTGTTTGATTATACTAGTCAACTTTCTGACTTATTTTAAGATGATATACTATATTATGCTAATATATCAGATTAACATGCATTTGATTTATCACCTTTATACACTAGACATGAAGTTCAGGAAGGAAAAATCTTTTAAAATTTTAGTAATTTTGAAAGGGAATTTAAAGCAGTTTTGACAATTATTTGCATCATCATTAACAACAATGCAGGATGCTTCATTATTTTGCAGGTCATCATATTTGGACCTAGCTATATAAGTTGTAGATGGCCTGCCCTCTGAGAGTTTAAGTTAAGACCCATGTGAAAAAGGTAAACAAAACATGCATTATCAGGGAGGTTGACTTCGATGTCAGACTAAACCTGAGTTCAAATTCCAACACTGTCACTTATGAGGGTGATTTTAGGGAAGCTGCTTAACTTCACTGATGCTCAGTTTCTTATCTGTAATATGGGACTAATGATACCTACTTTACAGAGTTGTGTTAACAGGTAATGGAGGTAAAGTGTTAAGTGCAGCCCTGGCACATGGTGGGCTCTCAGTAAATGGCAGTTGGTATGAATGTTGCTGCTGTTAAGGGTAATACAGGCAAACATTAATGTTAAATATGCAAGTGGAGAATGACATCCAAGGGCTAAAGTCTCAGAGGTGGGCTTCACGAAGGAAATGAACTTGAGCAAGTTCGTAAGTTCAAGTATGACTTAGAAATCAGAGAAGAAAGGGCATTGCAGAATGAGAGGGCAGTTTAAGCAAAGAAACTAAAAAGCTCATTTCTAGTGAGTATTCGAGAATCATGTCAGCCTTGAGAGTACCCTGACGACTGATGGAGACTTTAGCCCCCTTATCCCCATGTTATCTTTCAGCAGCCCCACTCCAATTCTTGGATATTAACAATTGAGGCTTTCTCAATGTTATCTGAGTGACACATAAATGCAGCATAAAGAGAAGTCTCTTGGCTTCTTCTTCCAATTAGATCGCCTCTCTTATGTAGAAATTCACGAACTGTCACTTGATGTGTGCTTTCAAACCTGTACATCTAAACATTAAGAAATTGTTGTTAATATTAGGTACAAAAATAGTATTGTGGCTGTGTTTTAAAAATTCTTATCTTTCAGAAATACATATTAAAATATTTATAAATGAAATTAAATGACTTGGGTTGCATCAAAATGATATGCAGTGGGGGAAGGGTGGGGATATAGATAAAATGAGACTGGCTATCAATTGGTAACTGTTGAAGACAGATGATGAGTACGAGAATATTTCATTATTCTATTGTTTACTTTTTTATTTGCGTTTTTCCACATAAAAGAAAGAAAAGCAAAATTAAAAACAAAAATCCCTGGAAATCTATCTGTATGAGCAGCAGGAAAAGAGGAAAAGCAAATACAAGATGGATTGACTCTATGGAAGAAGCCATAGGCATGAGTCTATGGGGGTCTGAGCAGGACTGTTGAGGACAGGACAGTGTGGACATCACTCAATCAGAGGGTCACCAGGAATCAGAGCTGACTCGATAGCACATAACAAACACCTACTTACCATGTTAATTTTAGTTGCATATTATATGTTTAGGGTCATATAATTATCTTTATTTACATATATTCACACATATAAAATGTACTTGATTTCTCCTCAAAGGTCAGAAAAGTGTCAGATTTATTCTTTATTCCCCAGGGGGATTCCATCAAATTAGTGTCTGGGAATGAAAGGTGAAACAATTTTTGTTTGTTTGTTTTCCTCTCATTCTGTCTGGACAAAATCAATTTTATTTCTTTCTGGCTAACCAGCAGAATGCCATGCCCACCAAAAGAAGTCAGACTGAAGGAAGAAGCTTCCTAGGAATAGAAAAGAAGGTCAAGTTCAGAGCACTAGGTTGGCTCAGTCCATATACATAGCTCAGCTTCACTTTAGAACCCCTGAAATGACTGCAAATAGCTGGTTGCTAAATACTGAAGTCCATCACCAAGAGCTCGACACAACTGAAAATCAATAGCTGCTTATAATTTCTTCACACTAAAACATATTTAATCATTATTCCGCCCCTGTGTAGGCTATGAATGTATAGATTTAAGGTATTTTGTAATATATTTTTTCTTTTTTAAAAAGTTGCCTTGAAAAATAATAATAAAATATTATATGGTAATTTTAAAAAACTAATACCAACTTAAAATTTGTATCCTTGGAGTTGGAGCCAGTAAACCAGGGTTCAATTCCTGGGTCTATCCTATATTAGCTGTGTGGATTTGTGATCTGTTAACTCTTAGAAATATCAATCTCATCTCCAACGTGAAAGTAATAACAGTAAATTTACTGTATACTTGGTATGTGACAGAAACTATTCTAGAATTTATGTACAAACCACTTAAAACTTCAAAAAGATCCTATAAAGTAGGCATTATTTTTATTATCATCTTCATTTTATAGATTCGGAAAACAGTCTTGGAGAGGTTAGTAACTAGCCCAAGGCAACTTGGCTAGTAAGTGAGAAGGAAGAGGTGCTAGCTTTCAGAACTCAACTCTTAATCACTATGCAACCTGCGCCTTCACAATACTTCCTCCACAGGATTTCCATGAGGATAAAATTAAACAATATATGGTCGGTAAAATATTTATTTTATTTATATAGTTCTAACCATGAATAAAGAGAAATGGTACCAAAATCTTAATGCCAACTAAAACTACAAAAACTGTCAATAACTCTTGAACCTCAGTATGTATTGAACTACTCTGATATTTGTTTAAAATTATATACCCTAGGCTCAACTCTTTCTAAATCCATTACATGTGGGATAGAAAACCAAGAATATGCTTTGATAACAAGCTTTGCAAGAGATTTTGATGCAAGTCGTTTATAGACATTATTGAGAAACAATGGCTTATGTTTAAAGCTATATAAGTGTTATGGGCTGAATTGTGTCCTTCTAAAATTCATATATTGAAGCTCTAACCTCCAATACTTCAGAATGTGGCTATATTTGGAGATAAGGCCTTTAAAGAGGTGATAAAATTAAAATGGGGTTATGGAGGGTGCCTAATCCAATATGATTGATGTCCTCATAAGAAGAAATTAGACACAGACAACACAGACAGAGGGATAACCATGTGAGGATATAGCGAGAAGGCAGCCATCTGCAAGCCAGTCAGAGAAGCCTCAGAGGAAGCTTGCTAACAACTTGATCTGGGACTTCTAGGCTCCAGAATTGTGAGAAAATAAATTTCTGTTGTTTAAGCCACTCAGTATGTCGTATTCTGTTATGAAAGCCCCAATAAACTAGTACATTAAGCAACATTTTGAAGGGGAAATAATAGCTGATATGGTGATTTGGTAAACACAGCTTCTCAAATATTTTTTTATTAAAGACAAAAGAATTAACCACATTAAAAATGCTGGGTTTTTTTTTTTTTTTTTCTGATTACTAACTGACTAAGAAAAAGGCATATGCCACTAAGATATTCTTCCTATAAGTAAAGTTGTCTACCACCAGAATACTCCTCTGGCCCCTATAACTTACCCATAACCCAAGTAGAATAGGCACATTCTCCCAATAAAATATTAATTTCGTTCATTCATATTTATTTACCTATGTATCTATGTATATCTATCTATCTATCTATCTATCTATCTATCTATCTATCTATCCATCTATCTATCTGTAATCTATCCATCTAGTCATCCATCCATCCATCCATCTATCCATTTAATCAATATTTATTGAACATGTACCATGTGCTAGATGCCATTTTAGGTACTGAGAAACTACTGCTTATTGATGGGAAGATAAAAGCCTAACAAAAATTCTAAATGAAAACTCAAAAGTTTCATTTAAACAAACTAAAATGTCCTTAGGATGCATTCAGGTAAGGAAATAAATGAAGTGGTCCAGGGGGATTCTAGTGAATTGCTATCTAAAAAGAGAGAAACCATAACTTCACTCTAGAGAGTTCTAGGCATAGTGGCTCAGTTTTGCCAAATCTTCTAATATTTTAAAAGAATCCATATATCTGTTTTTTTATGTGAAAAAAAATTTTTTTTCATGCTGGTGAAATAATCTGAAATTTCCACAAACACTTCGTGACCCAAATATAACGTATCTGTTATTTAGACACTGAGACACCCCTAGGGGCTACCAGGTTGCAGCTCCTGCTCTAGACTGAGGAGGACACAGTGCTGCAAAAGTACTGAGTTCTTCAGTATCTACTATCTTTATACCTGCTTTGTAATGAACTCACAAATAAATAATTTAGCTTTCAAATTATTCTTAGTCACCACTAAATAATTTGGCTTGGCTTTCAATTTATCTTGGTTGTTACACTGACCATTTAGTGGCCAAAGAAACCTGAGAACTACCCATTGTCTTCTCTATGGTTATGAAAATATGGCATATACCAGGCAGGACAATTTCACCCAGAAAAGATGAGGCAAAGCTCTGATCACCTACATCATGACCTTCTCTCATCTCCACACAGGACTGCAAGGGCGAGGATCATGTATTGTTTGTCATCTTTATAAGCTCACCAGTCACTACCTGGTGTAATTTTCTGCAGAATCCACGCTTGATAAATGTTTGCTGAACTGAATTTGAATCCACATGTGTTTTTTGACTCTGATTTAAAATCCAGAGTGAAAACTGATTGTTGTTGAAATAGTTCCCATTTAATTAAAATTTTGATCTCTAAGGTCATGTTTACATGACAACAAAATAACTAGCTATTTTAGAAAATTTATCAGGAAAACAATCAGACAAATCACACTTGGAACAATACAGAGATAATCTAAGCAACTGCTGTATCTCTAGCCAAATTATGTCTTGCTCTCATTTTATTTTATTCTAGACCAAAAAGAGAGGCAAATTGGCATAAGGAAGAAAAACACACTTTGAATGACATTTTTTGTTTGAAGTTATTTCTCAGAGTTAATATTATACTACTAGTTAGTCCTGCTTTAATATAGTAAAATATAATTTGTAGAGCTCATATCTGTAGCTTAGCAATTAATATATAGGAAGACTAGTAGTTTCTCTTAAATAAAGGAAAAATTCATCTATTTCCTTAAAATATAGAAAGCACTAAAGACAAAAATAAATAACTAACCAAAAAAACTCCCTAAAACATTTTTTTATATCTTAAGTTTAAAAAATTTACTTAAAGTTATTTTTTAAATGTAGAGAATCCTAAGAATGGTTATACCATCATATGAATAAGTGTGAAAAAATTATCATTATACAAATGTCACCTGCAAGTTTCATTCTTCACATTTATCATGGATCTCATAAAATTTGTGCTGAAAAGTATATTTGTGGTACTTTAAAAAGTAACTCCTTAAGAAATATGATGAAAATCTGAATGCCAACACATTGCGAATGTTGATGAAGTTTTTTTTTAACTCAACATAGTCAATAAAATGCAAATATTTCTTACATTTCACAATATCTCTGGACTTGAAACACCTGCATGCACAACTAAACCCAAAGCGCATTCTAACTAGTAACACCCACACTAAGTCCTTTTCCATCAACGTTTTTTTTCCAAAAAGTAAAACTTCTGGGTTAAATGTCTGTATTCTGGCTTCTGAATGTCTTCATCTTTTCTTCCATAAGTTACTAAAGACTCACTTATTTTAAAAAATCATTCTGCTCCATTCAACATAGACATCTTATCAAATGTAATGAACACTTTTGGAAGTTCTATGTTATAAATTTCACAGTATTAGCAATCTGAGTGTTCACAAAACTGTCTTCACATACCAAGAAGCCACCAACTTTATGACTAAAAATCCAGCTACTTAAACTCCTGTAAGATGTTCTAATTATGTGGTTGATTTCAGTCTCCCTGATTCCACATAAAAACATAACCAAATTCCTAACAAGTGGTGCCTCTTTTCAATTTAAATTCCTGAAAATCTCAGAAACTATCTAAAAGTTTCATCTGAAGGAAGTCAAGTCATATAACTGGGCATTCTTAATTTTTTTCTTTGAAAAACATAAGAATTAATATTTGATTGACTTATTACATGAACTCAGTTACATTTCCTGACCCTGAGAATGGAAAATTCTTACTCCTCTTTAAAAAACCAGAGCTAAAAAAGAAAAAAAAAAAAAAAGTGATCTTCGTTCAGGTTGAATGAGAAAGAATAGTAAGGACAACACATTTCTAAATTTAACTGCTGGAATGTTTTAGTTAAATTTGACTTTCTAGATGAAAGTAAGCGTTTACTATTGTAACAAATAAAAATAATGTTTAAAGGAAGACCAATGAAGTTATAAAATATCAGAGATGTTAGAGAATTTAGAGCACATCTGAGGATGGCCTGGGGATGAATGGGTAATGTGAACAACAGTCCCTACCTAAGTTGTTGGCACTTGGTAAGAACTTGGACCTGAATGACTAAGTCTAACACTCTCATTTTACAGGTAAGAAAATTGAGGCTGGAAAGACATACTTAGTATATATATGTATGCATGGAAGGGTTTTCTGAAAGTGTGAGGAAAATCATTGAATTGAGGTAACAGAGTAACCAAAGGACATTCTCTGATACTATGCAGTTTTAGTTACATGATACGAAATAACTTTCATACCCTCATTTCAAGGGACTTTTCTAATTTTCTCTCATGAATGGCTTTATTCTGTTTCTGAGGATTTTAAGTATTGATTCCAAAAATACAACTAAATTAAGGAAATGCATATCCCTAATCATTGCGCTCCACTATTTATTCTAAAAATATTTACTTAAAATTATTCCAGGGCTTGACAATTTAATGCAATGGAAGCTCAAACCACATCACTTTAACAGATTTCCCCCACAGCCCACAGTGTCTCTTTGCTGCACTCCCCCTCCCAGCGGCTGGTCTGCTGTTTTCAGCGCTAAGTAAGTCCTCAAAATTTAACCAAGCTGCTTCTGGCCAGATTTGAGGATACTTATTTTCACAGATATTTTTATCTTTATTTTTTGTATGCCTGGAATTCAAATGAAACACCAGCTTGATAAGCCCTGGAGTGGCCTGAACATCCAACAGCACCTGTCACCCTTACCTGTTTGCAAGACCTCAATTCTCTCTTCTCCATCCAGCGACAGAATTCTGAAGTTATAGATGGTTCCCGGTTGTAAATCCTTGGGTTTACATTCATAGGTGGTGTTGTCTATCTGAATGGGGTGGCACCTCACGAACCCTGACGTATCACTGCTATAGATGAGGCTAAAGTTACAAGGAGGACCCAAAGTTCTCCACTGGAGAGATGCAGACCGGCTGAAGACCCTGGACTCCGTCACGGTGAAGTTACATCTCACTCGCTCCCCAAGTCCAGTCTGCAAATGAACCAGAGACAACAGCTGAAGCCCACAGTCTGGACTGTCCAAGGACATGTCCACAGCAAACTCCCTGAGATGCCTTCAGTCACCTCTCGCCCCCAGTTTCAGCCTATCTCTTTACTCTCCAGCCAAGGAAAAGGTAGCAACTTTCTTCCTGGCTGCTCTTTCTCCAGAGAAGCTAAAGAAAGGTGGCTTTTTGACTTTGACAGAAGGACGAGTTGTCAAGTCTGGCTGCGGGATCAGAAGAGGATCTTTCTTCTCCAGGGAGGTAAAGAAATTATGCCACCTCCCTCTCCAAAACAACCCAGGAGACCAGAAAGTGGAGTGGAATTTGGTTCTTGTCGGGGAGGAGGCACATCAGCCTGTGACCTCTCCTCCCGCCACTCACCTGCAGCAGGGTCAGTGCGGTCCACAAGGCCAACCCCGCTCCATGGCTCAGCATCGCGCTCAGTGCTTCCTACCCAGACTCGGTCGAGGGGCTGGGACGAGGGTGGCCCGACGGCCTCGTGGGGAGCCACTTGTTGCGCGCGCTCAGCGCGCGGGGCGGGCGCAGAGCGCTTCCCTCCGGGCAGGTGACGCGCAGGGGCCACCGCGGCCGCCTCTGCTGCTGCTGCTGCTGCTGCCGCCCCGGACGGGCTGCGGACGCAAGAGGCGGCAGGGGCAGGCAGCGCGCCGCCTTTCCCACGCTGCCATTCTGACCCGCGCTGCCTCGCCCCGCGCCCCGTCCGCGGACTTCCGCAATCAAAAGGCAATTTCCTTGTCTCCCGGCAGAGGAACAATGCGCCGGCGAGGGAGGGAGCCCCGAGGAGCCAACGCTTGAGGCTGCCAAGAGGGCCCGAGGCGGGCCAAGTTACCCACTGCGTCCCCCCGCCCTGCGCCGCAGTCTCCCGGGCTAGGGGTCCTGTCCGGGTCGGCTAAGACCTACCTCCTCCTTCTCCTCCCTCCTCCCGCCTCCCCCCGCCCCGACTTTCACTTTTTCCCACTCTGTGGTCCTCAACACCGCTGTCTTAGCCACAGTCAATACTTGGCTGCCTGTCACTTTCCAGCCCCTCACCCCTGCCTCTTCCTCCCATCCACACCCAGAGCCTCCCCCTCCTTATCTTCCTTCCTATCTTCCTCATCTGCTTTCTCCAGAGCCTCTTTTCCTAGGAATAAACTTAACCATAACCA
>NW_006443138.1:7897533-7898076 GCF_000325575.1 Pteropus alecto
CTAACCAAGAACAAATATAATCACTGCCAATTGTTCAACCCACAATCAAAGCAGTTCCATCACTCACCATCCAGTAGTTAAAGCCATTTCATCCATAATTGTCCAAGCAATATAAAAAAGCAACATAAACTCTCACAGAAAATACTATTGATGACTCAGCTCCCCCACACATTACCAAAAAATTGGAATTTATTCAGTTTCAGCGCTAACTTTATGCTTTTTACCAACTGCCTCATTTACTGAATGATTATGTATCCGAAAGTGGATTTAAAAAGTTCCCAATAACTGTAGAGCAAATATGTTTAATTTTGTTTAATAATAAAATATTGCAATAACTTTTATAATATCTGATTGCTTTTTGGGGGGTGCTATCCCTGACAACTGGCAAAAGAGATGACATTCCACATTTTAATTTTCAAATCAGAATACTCTGGAGCTAAATCAATGAGAAAGATGATACATTCCCTTCTTTTTCGAATAGATTATACATAAAGCTATATTATTGACTACTACATTGACTGTAACTATTTGGAGGAAAAGCAG
>NW_006443138.1:7898091-7936612 GCF_000325575.1 Pteropus alecto
AGAGTGAAGATTGTTTCAGTTCTTTTAGGAAACATGTTTTTTAAAAAATTTTTGATGAAAAATGAAGTTTCTATCCCTTTCAGAGATTCTATGGGCTTTCAATCTTCAGCCACGAGAAATCTCGAATCTTCTTTTCAAGTTAGCAAACACTCAGAAGGTCAAACCTAAAACATGTGTGTATTTCGTGGAAAACCGAATCTTTCCTATTTCTCTGCATGGGTCTCTTGTTTTACAAAAGAGCTTTCTCCCTCTGTAATTTGTGCCCCGCCTCCTCCAAATTCAGTGGCTTTTCACAGCCTGACATGCTTTTCAGCATTATCTGAGAAGGCCCCTCCTCTCTTTTAGATACTGCAAGCCTACAGTCTGACTTCAGCCTTTACAGGGATCTTTTCTTAGCTTTATTTATTTCGACATTACCTTTTTCTTTTCTTACTATATTCAGAAAACAATGTGGTTTCATCATCTGTAAAATTGGAATAATATCTACGCTGAATACTTCTCAGAGCTATTAGAAAGAATAAACAAGATCATATACATTAAAGCACCTTTGCAAATTTTACTATGCTGTACAAGTATCTGTTTGCCTAGTAATAGATGGCATCTAAATCACCTTTTTTGCTCTTTTAAATTTATCTATCACATAGGTTGCACTTTCTTAATTTCTGCTGCTTATTCTTCCTTTGTCTTTTCCACTAAAGTTTATAACATTTTCTCATAATTACCACTCAGATTTGGAGTCTTCTCACACAAATATACTAAATGCTCTTCTGTTCTTTGAGGAAATCTTCAGTAAATCCTATCTCCTACGTATTGTAGCCTATAAATTAATTTTTAAATTATTTTTTATTTCTAATATACTCTCTAACAATTCTTCCTGATAAACCTTCCTTTGGTCCAGGTAAATGCACCAAAAAGGTAAAATTTGAAAAGGACTAATCAAATAAGGCAATAACAAAATATCCTCACAAAAACATAGTTTAGATACTTCCAAATTCTGTTACTAACAGCCATCTGCTAATAATGCCCTTAGTAATAGGAATTTGGGAAAGGAGTAATTTCTTTAAATACAGTTATTTTATTTTTGATCTATCAAAGAAACAAAAATTTAGAATCATGTGTTGTCTTTTATCTATTTTAATATCAATGTATACGAAGAATCATAGCAATACATGAAAGAAAGGATCAGTAGTCACATATGTAACTGCTAGTTCTTTGTTTTTTTTTTTTTGAGAATCTTAAGACTCACAACAGAGTGCCCAAATAATTAGTGGATCCTAAATAACCTATAAGAATTAACATATTCTGAAACAACAAGGAAAATTTAATATTAGGCTTTTACTGTTTTTTTCTTTGTTCTCATCTTTGTTTGGAATTCCTCAACTTCTTTTCAATCTATTCATCCTGCATATTGATACTGCATTTGCTTTAGAAGTTACTGCATTCCAGGAATTTGGAATCATCCACTCTGAAATTTTCAGGGGACAACCTCTTCTCCTTGACACTAGGAAACCTTTCCTAGACTGCATGGAAAGGGAGGGGCTACTTTTGATTAGATAAGAGTGAACAAACAGCTGTCTTTTAAACAAATTGTCATGGCAATTAATGATTATGTTATAATTTACGTATTTATTAATTATAAATTCATGGGCGAAAGCGTGGATCTCATCACATTAAGAACATAGATGTCAAATGATGCAACCCGTCGTCAGGGGTCCAGGGGCTACACTTTGAGAACTGCTACTGCAGATCATGGTTTGAGCTTGATGTGGGGAAGGTTGAGGGGATGAGGAGAGGACAGACTGGACTGGTAAAGTTGATTGGTTAATTCAGACACCTCACCCATGACCAAAAGATCCTTTATGACCTGGCCTCTGCCCACTTCACACCTCTCTCCTGCTTGCTTCCTATGCTCTAATGGCCTGGATCTGATAATTGACTTATTCATTCAGCAAATACTGACTGAGCACCAGGCTCTGGTTTAGGTTTTGGAGACTCCCCCATGGAGCTTTTTCTGCCCCAGGGCCTTTGTGCCTGCTCTTTCATCTTAGACCACTCTTCCCCAGGTTCTCTGCTTGGCTGTCTTCCTCTCACTGTTTACATCTCAGCTTAAAAACACTCATAGGAGCCAAGCCATTTCTGACTTCACAAGGAAAAAGTGTCCTTGTATTATCCTTCCTCTCAGCAATCCATTAGTTTAATTCAGAGCATGAATGACATTTGGTAATAATCTAATTATTCATAAGTTTGTGTACTACCTGCTTTCCCAGGGCATATGGGGAATTCCCTTAGAGCAGAGTCTTTCTCTGTCTTCTTGCACAGAGCTTAGCAAAAGAGTAGTTTCAACAAATATTTGTTAATGAATGGATGAATGAATGAATGAATGAATGTATCTTTGTAGTGCCTTGGTAAATATTTTTATGCAAATAAATACTTTAAACAAGTCCTTCTAAACATTAAATATCTTGGAAGGGAGGGAAGGAAAGAGCAGAGAAAAAAAAGAAAAAAGGAGTAAAAAGAACGGAAGATTGATTTTGAAGAGAAAGAGGTGGGAAGGAAGATTAAAGAAGGAAAAGGAGAAAGAGGAGGAAGTAGTAACCTTTAGGACACCATAGCAACCTTTAGGACACCGGTTCTCAGAAGGTGTCATCAGCCTCATCTAAGAACTTGATAGAAATGCAGATTATAGGGCCCTACAACAACTCTGAGGAATTCTGTGGTGGAGCCAAATAACCTGTTTTTATTTGTTTGTTTGTTTGTGCTCTAGTTAGTGAGAAAGAACTATTCAAATTCCAGTCTTAGATCATCAATCCCCATACCCTAAACCTTGCCCTGGATATCATTTTATATTAAAGAGAGTTAATAATATCTCATTGTTCTTTTTCTTTTAAATTTCACTGAGATCTTTAGTTACAAGAGGCTATGTGAGTTATTTAGAAGGTCTTGAAGAATTTTAGAATGTGTCGAATAAGTAAATTGGTGATATATAATATTTTATATAATATATATTTATAATGCATATGCATATATAATATTACATAATGTATATTTATATTATATAACATGTGTTATACATATAACATATATTTTCATATATAATATTTATATTTTGTTATTTACAACTTCTCAATAAAAGTCAAGTGCAGGTGCTAAAGAAAAAAGATCAACATGCAGTAAACTTAATAAATGTTAAGGTAAATTCTGATGTCTTTTTCTTCAAGGAAGAAGAAGTAATTTTGTTATGGAACTCTCATGTGTTTCCCTAGATACTTTTTAAAAGAAGAAAGCCTAGCAATCAGGGAATGTGTTAACTAAAATCTATTACAAGATAGCAAATTCGTTTCTAAGTTTTAATTTGAAGTGGCTCAATAGTACATTACAACAAATGAATAGAATTTTAACCTGAAGCAGGTGTTATGCATTTTGAAAAAGGTATATTAAAATGTAAAGTGAGATAATTTTGATAACCAGTTTTCTAAAAAGGACTGTGACTATTCTCTTGTATTTAGAGATACCATTTGGGGATACTTATATTTCAAGGTCTCTTTCTAGTTTCCTAGGTCATAGGTCTCCAGGAAAATGTAAATATTAAAGGCATTTGGGAAGCAGTCACAGGGATTAAATAAGGTGCATATTATATATATAATGCAGTTCCTGGCTAAAGGGCTCAACAAATGTTAGATACTATGATTTTTAGTACTAGTAGTATATGAATACCAATAAATCACGGAAACTAAGCACCCAGTAATGCTAGCACCTAGCATGACAAAGTCCATGGATGTCTTTCTGAGAAATTATCATTGCTTTCAATCTTGTACCCAAGAGTATCTCTTCAGTAGATCAGCACAAATGACATTTAAGGCCTCCTGTGACTATTGGCCAGCCCAAGATTTTTTTTTAACCCTGGAAGGGAGGGGTTGCAAATATAGGATGTGTCTCTAACAGCAGGCTCCACCATCTCAGCCCCATCGGTAAGGTTATCTGATGATTTTTTCTACACCAATTTCTCACCCTCTTCCCCTCCACCATTTTTTTTAAATCTGGAGGAAATGTGCTTTGCATAGCTTTGTCATAGCTTTTTAACCATACACAGATGGATGACTTAAAACCAGATGTGACTGTAAATTAATCACCTTTTCAAGCTCAAGTGCCTCTGCTGCATCTTCATTCCCACTTTTGCAGTCTGTGCCGCCCCACCCAAAAAAGACATCAGAATTTACCTTAACATTTATTAAGTTTGCAGTCTGTGCCGCCCCCTTCTTGGAAATGAGTCTGCTCACATATGTGCCGAGTCAAGGCATTAATGCCTCTAGTGGGGCTGTCTGTATGAGCATGGCTGTTATACATGATGGTTTTAGAAGCTATGTCATGATTTTCATAAATATCCAAATGCTAAGATAGTAGATAAACAAAACATGGCTAATACCGGCTTTAAGAAAAAGGGAAACAGAAACAAGAAAGATAATTACCCTTTTCATCTCCCTTAGAAAGTGATGATTGGAGGGTAAAGAATCTATCTTCTTTTTTTTTTTTCCAGTATATCACATTGGTAGAATATTATTTCCCATGAATATTCTGGAGGTTACAAACAGAGGACTCAATATTTGGCCAGCATAGATGCCTTTTCTGGCTTTTATAGTGTGATCTTAACACTTTTAAAAATTGGAATAAGTAGGCAATGTTGAGAAAAATAGATTTTACACATAAAAACACCTGGATTTGAATTAAGAAAAAAAAAAAAATCAAATGACGGAGGCTTGTCGGGCCTATACTCTGTCTGCCCCTTTCATATAGCCCCATATCCCACCTTCTCCAGTGGATAAGGCAGACAGGGCATTTTAGAGTCCCCTCGATGTTGGGCCCGCGGGTGATCAAAGTGGAAGAGCAAAAGATCTTATCATATTTTTCAAAAATGTAATGATAAAAATTATCAGCTAGATTATAAACCTCTTGAGGGAAGTAGCCATGTCTCTTCATTATCTCTCCCATTTCTCTAGGCTGTGGAGACTCAGCCTTACTTATATATGAACAAAGTAAACATTCACACCTCCTCCACTAAACACGGGCATGGCTAAGTATTTGTAAATCTGAAATGAAATTGTATTCTTCCCCTGCTTCAATACAGACCTGGAATCTTTAGCATCACAGAATCCAAGGATACCTAGCACCATAGGATATACTAGTGCCTGGCAGTCTGTGCTCCAAATATACAGATCCTGACTCCACAGAAAATTTAATCCTTCTCCAGTAATCAAGATGTCACCTGATTTAGGCCACCAAGTTCAAAACTTTAGCAAAGCCTACTGTTTTGGTATTTTATCCACAGCTCTTCCGTCCTCAACTGGAAGCATAACTTTGCAGAAAGAGGAGCAAACAAATGTTCACAGACACACAGATGAAGGGCAGGCATGCAGCAAAACTACACACACGGGGTGTGCTCATTGGCTCACATCTATTAGAGATCCAAATCAGAAGAATTCTGATGGAAAAACAGGTGCCTCCCGTGCTCCCTAGTGGGCATCTTGTCTGGATTTAACAATCGCACTATTGTGTTGCCAGCTGCCCCAAAGTGTAAGAAGAATAGGAAAGATTTTACTTCAAAGACAGCTCTTGGAATTCATAGTATTTCCCTTTTCTGTTACTTTCCACCATACTTCACAAAAACTAGTTTTCAAAGCTATTATTCGGTGAATGGAATATGCTCATGCAACCAAGATGTAGCTAGGCTAAATTACAAAGACTTAAAAGTATTGACCAGACTCTTTTAGAGTTTCTTTGTCTTACCTTCATACTTATTAGCTGGCTTATCTTCCAGTGCTGACCCTTGGCTTTGCTGCTTTTTTTTTTTTTTTTTGCAAATTCATCACCATTTCTCCTCTGTCCCAACTCCTCTTCCACCTGGTCCTTGAAGAAGATAGACAGGTCTTAATCTGTCTCAGCTACTGGTCTGTTCCTAATTCAATAACATCCCTTGGATTCCATCCTCTAAAAGCCCTGTAGCAAACTACTCTTCATTTAAAAAAAATTTTATTTTGAAATAATTTCAAACTTACAGATAAATTGAAGAATTGTACAGAGTATTTCCACATACCCTTACTCAGACCCACTAGTTTTTTTTTTAACATTCTGCCATATTTGTTTTATCATTCTTTGTCTCCATATATTCTATTTTTACCTGTACCATTTCAGAGTGCACTGCACATAGCCTGAATTAAATGTGTAATCTCAGTAAGTTATCGAATTCAGGAAATTTGAAATTTATATAATGTTTTAATATATAATTCATATTTCAATTTTGTCAATCATCTCAATAATGTCCTTGCAGCATTTTTTTTTCCTCTAATAAGGATCCAGCTCAAGATCCTATATTGCATTGAGTTGTCAGCTCTCTTAATCTTCTTTAATCTGAAACATTTCCTCAGCCTTTTAAAATGATCATTATGACATTTATCTTTTTGAATGATACAGGTTGTTTATTTCAACAGTTTCTTCCTTCATTTGCACGTGTCTAACATTTCCTTGTGGTTAAATTCAGGTATACGTCCCTAGCAGTACTTTCCTTCTCTTGAGTTCAATGTTTTTCCAAACGAGCTGGTCATTCAATTATTCTCCAATGGAATGCAGACCTAATTGGACATTAGAACCAATGGGGAGATTTATACACTCTGGTGTTGAGGTCTTACCTCAGTGAATTCTGATTCAGGAGGTCTGAGGCATAATTTTAGAATCTGTATCTCTAGAAAGCTTCCCAGATGATTCTGACGTATAAGGCCAGGGCTGGGAACCACAGACTTTCTGTCTCAATGATCACATCCTCCTCTCTCTTTTAATCTCATTTTTCCTTTCCTTTGCCATTCTTTCTGCCCAGTGCATCAATCCGCGTCTGTCCAGGGAAACCAACATACCAGAGAGCCACTGGCATGTTGAAGAGCTCATTTCAATGTGCATGTTCTGTCTCATGGTTGCATTTTATGTGCTCAGTATTTATATTCTGACAAAATATGAATACAGCCTTTTTTTATGTGCACAAAATGGAAAGTAGTGCAAATTACTTATAACTAAAATAAAATGAAAGAAAAAATCCTTGAGATTTTAAAGCTGGAGAGGGTCAAGCGAATTATAAATCATATTATGCTATTGGCACATGGTTATCCACCTGGTAAACCAAGAAAACTACAGTCCTTAGTCCAAATTAGGCTTGAATGATACTAATTATAAATTAGAGTCTTCAGTCACATCTCTCTCATAATATATTACTCCCTCTCATGGCCTTTTTGCACTGTCATTAGTTTCAGAATCTGCTTATAATTTTATCCTATTCATACTAGACAATTTGAGTCCTTGTTCATGAGGAATGATTAGGGGAATGTTTTCTTTTTTGTTTTTGTTTTTGTTTTTTTGTTTTGTTTTGCTACATCTTTGCACTTCTCCTTCTAGGTGTTTGCCTCAGTAAAGGGGAATATCCTTCCATCTTTGGTTCTGGCCACAGAACAGTCATGGCAGTGGAGAGACCTCCCTGTATAATTTAATTAACACAATAAAGGTGGTTCCTCAGACATGAGGAGGTGGGCCAAGGTGGGGATTTTCTGCATTTGCCTTGCCACTTATTCGGAGTCTCACATTTGGCTGTGACCTCTGTAAAGGCCAAATGGGAGGAAGCACAGAACCAGCCCCACAATGGCTATTCATGAGCTGAGGAAATGTAATCCCTCTCCCAGGCCAGGGCTGGAGCAGGAAGTAGAGGGGAAGAAGGAGGTGTGCCTCCAAACAAGATTTAGGGATATTTAGCAGACTCAGAACCAGCCCGGAACATTTTTAATGCACGTTTAACATTTTACCCCTCTCAAAGTATTTTTACATAATAATATTACTCATTTGGTTATTACAATCACCCTTTGACGTTGACAAGGTAGGAATGATGGAGCAAAAACAAGAAGTTAGTATTAATTGCTAACATTATTGAATACTTGTCCTGTATAGCCAATGTACTAAGCAATTTGCTTAATCAGATTTTAATCCTCACAACTGTCTTATGAGGCAGACAGAGTAGCCTCAATAATTGTTATTTTAAAGAGGAAGCAAGTATGACTTGAGCAGCTAAGAGATGACATTACTAGGATTTAAACCAACTTTTCTGACACCAGGATCCTAGCTCTTTACCACAGTATCAACCATTTCTAACACAGTCACATGGCTAAGAAGAGATCCAGACTGGACTTCTCTTGAGAGTCCACCACTCGAACGATATACAGAGCCTGGTCAGGTTTTGAACCTAATGTGAAGTCTAGGGCCTACTCTCCCTCTTTGGAGGCCACTTCTCCACATTTAACTCTTCCTCCTGTACCCCATCATTCAGGTGCTCAACAGATCAACTTCCTGCTGCTGCCAGCCTGGCCTGTCTCACCTTGCCCATAGGGAATGACCGGTATAAGCAGAGCACATTTCCGACACCTACATCTGGCATGATCTGCAACAGGGTCCACACACAAAGGCATGGTATATCTTCATGTAGGTGGTATATGGGAATGCTTGGCTAAAGGTGTGCATGGGCCCCCAAATCCAGCCCATGTTCCACTACCAAGTCTTGTGTATTCATGGCGGAACTGTGTGCCCAGAAACACCTTTTGCTAACTAACACAAACACCCTCGGGTCTAGTAGCAGTTCCTTATCTTCCCAGGTTTCCACTTATCCAACCTGGGACCCATTCCTTAAAGAATGTACACTCTGCAAAGTAACAGCAGGAGCCTGTAATTTGGTAAGTAAGTTTCTGCTACTTGATTATTTAGAATTTATAGCACTACCCAAGAGTTGTTCAATAGACTGGCTATATTTGTTTTGTGATCAATAATGAAGTATGGGCTCGCTATCTGGGCATCATATACAATTTTTAATACTGAACAAAGCAAAAGAAACCAGAGCAGTAAAACAAATATTAAATCAGATGCATTAGTATGGGGCTTTTATGTTTTGTAAGTTTTTTTGGTTGCTTATTAGGAAACATCTAGACACTGCCAAATTAAAACTTAGCTTATTTGATTTTCTTTAATTACACTATTATTGCCTAAAGCCCTGAGTAAAAAGCAAAACCAAAGAGTTGAACACTTGAAACAGAAACACTATGCCAGCAAACTCTATGATCGTACCATCCCTGCTTCTCAGCCATTTGATTGATCTGTCCCCCGTGGATGCTGATGTGGAATTGGTATGAGACTTAGCTTACCTTGACCATGTCTGCCAATCAATAATGGTGATTCCTAAATCTTCCATTGCTGTGTGACTATTTCTCCTCCCTTAGGAACATAAATGATTGTGGCATCTATGCAGGGGGACCTGTGAGGTACTGATATCAATTTGTATTTCCTGGCTTTAGATAATGCCTAAGAATGTGAACCCCAACTTTAGCTCAGAAATGTGGCCAACCTATAGGAGTGCGGTTCTGACATGGTGACCTACTTATCTTCACCTTATAAAGACTTAGAAATCTTTACTCTTTCAAAGATGTTCTCATTACACAAAATGCATTTACGTAGAATTAGCAACTAGGACACAGAGTGCTCAATCACTGACTTGAGTAGCCGCGTTTCCAGCAAAGTGAGTCTTTTCAAGGTTTTCTGAGACCTTCACAAACCATATCTCACGCCCCTTCTCCCCTTACCTTTTCGGTGGTGCTGGACACCGGCGGAGTAGTCCAGGGAGCCCTCGAAGTTGCTGCACTTCTAGTCACCTGCCGATTAGGATGCTGCCTCAGGCTGCTGTTCTGGCTGTAATTTTCAGTGGTATCCCTGGTGAAGGCCTCTGTAGTATTGCTAATAAGGTGTTTCAAGCTGTATGGAACAGCATCGAAAGTAGTGGGAATTTGGGGAGGAGCTGTGTTTCTAATGCTCCTTACTGAAACTTCTGCTCCCAGGCCAGCTGAGGTGAAGAAAGGACAATTGATAAAATTACCCTCATGTTTTATGGATTCCTCACATAAAAGCAATTTTACTTAGAAAAAGACCTCTTTAGTAATTAATGGGCATGTGGATAAGCTTCAGTTACACGAAAAATCAAAGATACTTTGTGACAATGCTTTTTGCCCTGATCAGTTTACCCATCCTTTATTCATCTGGCAATTTTATAGGGTAAAGGGAGAGTTGTGAAAACTGTGCTATCACAACAACAACAACAACAACAACAACAACAACATCCCAGCACTGTATGAAACACAGAATTAAATTTCCCCTATGAACATTTAGGGTTCATTGACTTGGTTTCGGGGAGTTCCACAAATCTCTAAAAACTTCACGCAAAATTCTGAATATCTGTACATTCAGTACTTTTCTTCTGTGGGGGACTCCTCAAAAGAGTCATTAAACAAACTACCAGATTGAGAATCACTGTTAATGACTTGCCTAACTTTGTCATGAAGATTGATGATTCCTTAGAAAATAATGACGTTTCTTTAATCATAGTGCAAACTTCCTAATCCTAATTGTATGAGTACCAAATCATTGGACAGTATCATTTTCTAAGCTACTTATCTTCTGGAATAACAGTGAATTGATTTAAAGCTTACTAGCTGGTAGGATTAATTTACAGCTTTGCTTTGCAAAGCTGAATTGCCCATACTTAAAAAAAAAAATGGTTTGTGAATTATATCTACCTAGTCATAATTTTAAAATGTGCTTCCATCTCTTGGGAATCTTGCAAACATGTAAATTCTGATTCAGTAGAGATTCTCAGATTAGCTCTCCTAACAAGCTCTCAGGTGATGCTGATGCTGATGGTCTTTGGATCACATTTTGTGTAACAAGACTAGAGAATGGCACATTATATTTGGCACATTATAATGGCATTGGAAAGGTCTGTAAATTATGGGCTGAGGTGATATGTTTTGATGCTTTCATCTTGCCCAATTAGATAAACATAACTTTGAAGAGTTTCTGGTTCAAAGAGTGGCATGATAAAGATTTTATTTTTCACTGCCTCTTTCTTAGTTCAGTCAAATAACTACTTATTAAGCAACTACTATGTGTAACATGGCAGTCTCTTGAAGAAGCTATTAATTATCTCATTTTCCCTGTTCTGGTCCACCTTACTGACCAGTCTTTTGCATCTTATTCATTTCTAGTCCAATTTCAATTGACTAACATATTTCATATGATAATGTATATAAAGAAGAGGGGGATGAGACACACGAAAAGAATCAAATGGAAAATATAGTTTTTAAAATTTAGTAAGATATAAATGACAGTGCTCTTAAAATTTAATAAAATAATTATGGCTCTTAAGCATTCTTTCTTTGAAATATGGAGGGTTGTGCAAAGTAATTTGTACATAAGTTTGCTAAATTTAGCAAATAAAAACACATGATGTCTAGTTAAATTAGAATGTTAGATAAACAACCAATAATTCAGTATATTTAATATATCTTAAGTACACAATATTACAAACATTATATTATGTATTAATTGCATATTAGGAATATGCTTACACTAAAAAGTATTAGTTATTTATTTGAAATTCAATGTAACTCAAATGTAACCAGATGTTGTGTATTTTATGTTGACTCTCCTGCACATCTACTAGGTCTAGACTTTGATAGATATTTGAACAATTCTCTTAGTTTGTTTTTATCCTTCCGAATTCTCTGCCACTATTACTGCCATTGTGCCTAGGTAAGCCACTCTGAACATAGACCAGGAGATTTATTTATCCCTGGAGTGTTTTCTACATGAAAAATCCAGCTGTAGTGTTAGGAAGATTTATTTATAACAAACTCCATGAAGCAGTCTTAATCCTGCAGTCTTAATTGATTTAGGTGACTGAATGTCCCCTTAAGTAGACAGTTGTCTATTATTTGCATGCAGAAATTTCCATATGTGGAGATTAGTATTTTGGTCATTTTGAGCCTTGGCCAACACTGATTCTCTGAGTCGATTACCACCCATGACAATTTTAGCTCTCAGACCTTTGCTGTGAGGTGGGGTGGGAGACAGATTTAATGATGGGGTTAGAACAAAAACAAGCTTTCAAATACCTAGCATGTTATTATGTGTCTTAGCATGTCAATCTATGCTTACTCTTCTTTGCTAAGGAGCATTTGCTAAGCTCATCCTAAGAACTTTTTTTAATTAGTCAACTTACATAATCAATTCAATGGAATCTCTCAAAACTGGTTGAATGATCAAAACATTCTTGAATTTTCTTCTGAGAATAACATAGCTTATTACTATTTCATGTAGCTTTGGAATATTTTATGGAAAATTTTTCAGTCTTCTGTAATTGTCTTTAATTAACCTTCTAGATTTGTTTTTAAAATATCCCAAACCAAACAAGTCCATTTTCCATTTTAGGCCACCACCCGTTTTCCAAAGAAAGAATCTACAAAATATCCAATCTAGTACCTCTTCATTTTGTATCTGTGTTTTTAACCTGTGCTATTTAGAGGCAGGTAAGAAGTTTTAGTCTTAACGTTTAATTTCCCAATTTAGTGAATTTTAAAGCCGTGGTTTTCAAACTTTGGTAGGCATCAGAATCACCTTTGGAGCTTATTAGAATATTGAAACCTTGGCCTGCCCCCTAGAAATTGTGATTTAGTAGATTTGGTGTAAGACCCAGCACTTGCATTTCTAATGAATTTCTCAGATTATTCTAATATACACCTAAGTATGATTTCACCCAAATGTACCATATGAGCCAAAACTAAATTTTAACCATTCCTTATATATGTGGGTATCGAAAGATTACAAAGTAGATGGAAAGAAAGAAAATTCATTATTGAAATAGAAAAAGTGATCAAAAGAAGTTCACCTTTCCATCTTTGTTGAAATGGATGCTATTACTTAGTAATAGTAATAGATTTTTGGATGTTTTGGTATCTACAAATTTTTATGTTCTTTAAAAAAGCATATACATGTTATAGTTTATGAAAGAACAAGATGTGTTTTGATAAATACAAGGAAAAGTTCTTATATGATGGGACAATATGTTGAAACTATTTTTATCATTTATTTATTTAGTTAGTTATTAATGGTGACATTGAAAGCCATTTTTAAAAAAGCTTTATCGTACCATTGCTACTACATTGTTTCTACATTATATACAATTCTTCTTAGAACATGATACAAGAAAAAGTGAATTATCCTGGGCCAATCTAAGAAGCTTTGCATTTAAATTGTAATTAGTTCATCTATAAGATGATTTGCAATCAATAAACCATATGAAGACCTTATTTTAAATACACATTTTTAAAAGCAACGTGTATTTTAGTTTATTAGTTAGTCTATGATAGGTTCAGATGTAATCAATAATAAAAATAGAATTTTTGTATAATGATAATAAAGGCAATACACGATTTGTTAGTTTAAATGATACAAATAACATTCAAGCATGTTGAAAACAATAACCTGAATAAAATTTATTTTGGAGATACAAAATTTTAACTATATTGGTACTTCCTATTCTATAGGAAAATGCCAAATATAATGTGCCTTTTAGAAGTGGGAAAATAATCTGGAAAAGAGATAAACAGAACAGATACCTTAGAAAGATACCTTAGAAAAGAAAGATTTATGTATATATATTTATATATGACTAAATTAAACATATTAAACAAGATTGGACTGAAATAAAGGTGAAGTAAGAGGGGAATTATAATACTTTAAATAATTATTAACAATACTAAACAGAATAATAAATTTTCAAAAAATGTAATCAATGAAAAAAGTGTAAATTTAAAAATATCTAAAATTGGAGAACATGAATAAGGAAGTGAAAGTTTCTGAAAATAGATATCAAAGATGGAGAATCTGCAAACAATGGGAGACATAACAAACAAATCCAAAGTCATAATAAGAGGTTAAAATTTTTTACAGTACTTAGAAAAGATCCAAGATTATAAATAAAGTATAATTAATAAATGGAAGTTGATACTACGCATAGCATAGTAAAAATTTTAGATTAAAAACAACAAACAAAAGACTAACCAATCAAAAAATTCTTTTCAATAGCCAATTATTACTCAATTACTGTACTAGCTGAATATAGGTTGCATTGTGAAAAAGTGCCTGCTTATTATAACTCCCCGCGTTTTCTTTTGGGGAGGCAAGGGTGTGCGAGCTCACGCTCACGCGAACACACACACACACACACACACACACACACACACACACACACAGAAAAGGCTGAGATGGTAGGGTAGAAGGAAATCATGCTGGGTGAAGGAGGAAGAATGGCTTATAAGTTCATGGCTAATAGGCTGTGGGAGAGAGATGCTGAACCAGAGGCTACTTAAACAGAGTAAAGGAAAGGCGAGGTGGGAAGTGGGTGAATAACTTGGTGTGCCCTGGTCTGACTTGTCCATCAGGCACAATAGACACTGTGCTCAGGGCCCATGATATTTTCAAATCCATAAAATGATTCATTTTTTTAATTGGAAAAAAAAACTTTCCAAGTTTAAAGAAAATATTTTAATTTTTTCGCCCATCAGGGAAAACAAAAAATTTTAGGGCTCATGAAAATCTATTAATTTTTTTTATTATTCTTTTTTTTTTTTTAAATTTACACTTTTTTCATTGATTACATTTTTTGGACCCTTAAGAGCTCAGGGTCCATGAAAATCATATATGGCCCTGGATGTACTCTGATAAGTTCATTGATATGTCAGAAGTTGAAAATGCTTGGGAATCTTTGGGTGTTGTGCCAGATATTTTTCAATGATCATATAAATCATATAGCAATAATCAATGATCATTTGATTTTCAATAATTAGATAAATAAACGGTCAATTGCAAGGCTCACATTATTAACAATGCAGGGAGAAGGTAAACCCTAAAATGTCTGTGACAGCCAACTTGGTTAGAGTCTATATACACAAAAGACACTTTCTGTTTTCCCCCACCCTCTCAAGCTCTCTGTGTTTACAAGCACTCCTACGGATCACTAAAGGAAATAGCTTCTACTCTCTTGAGAATATATATGATTGTTTACCTACTACAATGCTTATACATTTTATTTCCTCACCCAAATTACTATAATTAACAATTACTTTAACCAGCAATTATATGAAATCTGCCAACAATATGGTTCACTTTAGCAGCAAAATCTCTCTTAATGATTTCATGAGGTCAGCCATATCAGGGACACTTGAAAATATGTCTGCAAAAATTTGCTTGTCTTTGGATAAATATGAGATCTGAATGAATGAATCTGTAGTAGATGCTGAATAAATGTTGACTGATGTTTACAGTGTTACTCTTCATACAATATGAAACATCTGAGTGTGACTTTTTTCAAATGAATTTCAAGTGAACTTTTCTGGATATGTACAAGTACCCCTCAAAGTGCAAGCCAGTATAATTTTCTCTTTAGCTTATAGGACTTACGCTATGAAGGAATCCCTCCACTTATCAGTGTTACATTTCAAGTGTTTGTAAATTAGAGATTTGGACCTCAGAATGTATTTTTACTACTAAAGTACTAGTAATACTTTCAAAAAAAGTAAAATGTGTGATGATATAAAACTGCAATACTACTGAATAGAACAAAGTTTGTTCTTCCGTTATTCTTATTGCATTATTGATAACTGCCTTGTGTGTTTATCGAGAGACTAAGAAATTATATACAAGGCCTTTCTAAAAATTATACTCTTAATACAGTGACTCTGAGGGTGTAGCTATACAATATAACACTAAAATATATAAAGAAAAATTGGGAAAGTTTGTCAGTCACTTCTCTGATTTACTGACACATTGCTAAAGGTATCTGGCACCTGACTGACAAAAGAATATATGGGAAGAATAAAATTTTTCAATTTTTAGCTAGATGTGTTGGCATTCTGGAGACAATGCTTTTATTATCACTCTCAGGACTCAGAATAATAACTATGACACTCTAATATTTAAAATTGATTTTTAAAAGTTGATTTTTTTAAACAAAGAGTTTATCTACTAGGTATACTCTTTTTTGTCTTTTTGAATGCATACAGTATACTCTTTAAGGATATACTTGAAATTCAAAGGGAATGGTAAAAATCTCAAGCCCATCTTTAATTTGATAATCTGCTATGTATAGGTTATCCTGTTTCCACACTATCTATATATTCTATTTAATTAGATTTCTATTAATTAGGTCTCATTAAATTTTACTCTATTATTCTACTTGTCCCCTTAAATGATTGTTTTAAAAAAATATTAACTGGATGAAAATCAAGAAAGACAGGACTATTTCATATTCCTCTCTTAATGAAAATTATTTAAGGTACTATGACTCCAGTATAGTTAAAAAAATTCCTCTCAAAAAACTTTACACTACTTTTTAAATTGAATTTTAATCCCTTTTGGAAACCTATTCAATTCAACCCACTATAGAAGGGCTCTGAGTAAAGGAGAGGAAGAAGAAGAAAAAAGGTAGCTTAAGAAAAATGGAGCACAGCTAAATTATGACAAAATCCAGTGGGCACTCGAAGGACTGTTTAAAAAAATATGTAATTTAAAATTTATCCTTAAAATATATATATTTTTTAAACACAGTTGCTTAATAGGACATAGTGGCAAGAGTAATTATTGGAGGAAGGAGTACTGTTTTTCTATTTACACTCTATTGTAATTAACTATTTACTTATCTGGCTTCCCCATTATCCTAAGGAGTAACACATACTGATTGTCAATCTTGGCTGTACATAAGAATCACCTTGGAAACAGTTTGAAAATACAAAGGCTGATATAACTGGCCTAGAGGATTAAGCTTAGACATTAATATTATTTCAAAGCTCCATGATGATTCTGATGCAAAGCCTGAGTTAAGAATCACTGGTACTTGTAGCACAAGCTCTAGCACATAATAGGTATCAGAGAAATATTACTTAGTCATCATAAATGACATCATGAATGTTTTCTCTGTGAAATAAATAGTCCAGATTTTGACCTTCACAGCTATGCCATCTTTTACTGAAGAACTTAATAAAACAATTTACCTGTTATAGATGAATACCATGCATACCTGTGCTGAGTTAGACTATAGTATTTAGTTATCAACTCTTTAAAAAATGACATTTGGAACCAGTCATTGCAAACATTTAAATGCAGTTTAATTTTTTCACAGTAGAATCTCTAGCAAATCAGTGAGTTTTCATGCTATGTGTCAACCAATATCATTCTGTATCTTTAATCAATGATAAGTTTGAGATGGAGCAGAAAAATGTGTCTGTTACCTTATAATTGTGTTTAAGCAAAAGTGTGTGTTGTACCTGTGCATAGTCAAAAAAAGATTTTTTTTATCACAATTGTGCAAATTTTAACTCTGCTGTTTCTAGAAGTCCATTTTTTTTCCCAATACACATTACTGGGTACATATTGAATATGTCATGTTCAGTGGTTAACTGTATATGATTGATTCACTTTACTTTTGAACTGAAGTTCATCATTGGATATGTTTTGTATGAAAGTCAAGTGAGATAGTTTTTCCATGAATTATCTTCTATCTTAACTCTCCACTGAATCTGTATCTCTTTTTTAAAAATTCCAATGAAAGATTCTACAAAATAAGATTTGATCAGGAGCTGGGGAGGAATCTCTCTTCTTATATATAATGGTACGAGAATATTTACAATGATTCTATGTTGTTTACGACAGGCCTCACTAGATGAATTACAGAAAAGGAATTGAACAAATTGGTGATATAAGCTATATATTCTCTGATAAAGTTAAAATTTTTAATCGACTTTTATATTTTTACTTAATTCTCATAGTCAGAAGTTTTATAAGAACAGGGACTATAACGCTCAACTTCTATCATTGATGAACCCACTGCATTTAATTGGCATCTAATTAAATGTGTATTTAATTTAAAAAATGAATGAGTAACAGAAAACTGTCCAAAGATTGGCATGGTGGAAAGACTCCAATAAGCCTGAGAAATCAACATCTAATAAAAAAATTTAAAGGTACGGTGGATGCTGATCCCTAAATGGGATTATAGGTCAAAATTATCTGGGAAAGTTTTTTAAAAAAATAAAATATTATGCCCAAATCTTATTTCTTAAAACAGAATCTTGGAGATGGTAGTGGGGGAAGAAATGATGGCAATGAATCTCTCAAGTGATTCTTCTGTAGCCAACTGAGCAGAAGTCTGTGGTCAAGCATTTGGAAGACACTCTATGATGGAATGTACACTGGACAAAGAGTTAAGATTTGAGTTCTAATCAAACCTCTGCCACTAAATTATCTAGGACAATTTACTTAACCTTGACAAATTTCAGTCTCCTTAATGAAGGTCTTCATTTCTAGATAATTTTTCCAGTGCTTTGTAAGGTCCATTTGTACCTAATACATAATGATTTTGTTAGTTTCATCTTTCATGACTCCCTAAAGCAAACCTCTAATAGAGGAGTAAATAGGTACTATGTTATTGTATTTTAATCAATAAAATTATTAAAATAAGAAAAAAAAAGCTGTATCCAAAAAAAAAAAAATTCCTAGTGCAGGACTAAACTATGTGTTGCACCAGGATTTTGTGCACCTGTATACAAGTCTTTATATGTGTCTATCACCTAGGTCATATCCATCGATGGTCAACAAATTAGAAAACTCTGTTGCTCATTGGTTCTTACCATCTCAAAAGTATGTTACCCTCCCCCAAAGCTATCTGCTCTTAAACATTAGTACAAGAGATTTTCAAAAGCATAGTTTATTATCTTCCCAATCTTCTCAAGCACCATATTGATGTTCTAATAATTTCTCTTAATCAGAGAGTAACAGTGTCTAGATCAGCAAAATTTTTAATTTCCTAATTTAAATTTTAATTGGCTTTAGTCATTACATGTATATGCCGTGTTTATGCCTAGATCTGTATTCCCATATCTAACAGTACTTAACTGAAATGCTTGGTGTCTGGCACAAAAGAGAAATTCAAGAAATATTGTTGGATTAATAAAAGGAACAAGAAAAGAAGGGAAGGAGAAATGAGAGAAAGAGAAAAATTTGGCTCATTTTAATGGGAATAATAGAGTTTTCCAAGTGGGTGGGCACCACATAATTCATTTCCATTAGCTTATGATTCTTCCATAGGAATTGTGTTGGAGCATGTAGAATTCCCTTGAATGTGAAAACACATGACATTTAGCAAAAGAACCTTCAGAATTAATTCTGAAAGGAATAGCTCACCTTTTTTTAAGCAGAGGTTTTCATTGACTGGTTTTCCCTCTTTGTTGACATCTATTTTCATCCAGCTATGGAGGTATTTCCTGCCTCTCTTGACCACTGCTTTGTTGCCTTGTTTCTTGAGAAAGAAAGAAGTATTTTCCACCTCAAGGTACCCTTCCTTCTCATAGCAAGTCCATCGGGGTGCCTGGGAGCACTGGACAAAAATGGCTGATCGGGAAGGTCCACCAGAGGAATTGGAGATGCCCAAGCATAGTGCAGATTTTATATGAAGAAGCTTTCCATCCTCAGTCCACATCCACTGCTGGTTTTGGTTGGTCCCATTGCACGAGCCCATGAACACTATATTATTTTCAAAAAGGCACTGTCGCTTCTGGATATGTACAATCTGAAACCCCTCTGGAAGATGAAAAGCTCATATAGTACCATGTAACAAATTACAAGGCCTCTCAGAAAACAAAACAACCTATCCACAGATCAGCCAAGTAAAAAATATGAGGTTTACTTATCTTTTGCTACTGCTTTTAAGTGAATATTCCCAGAGTCAACACATGTGACTTAAAATCTCAAGGTCGACGATATAAAATTGTCAAATGTCACACTTAATGCACTTTTTTTTTTTTTTTTACTTTCACATGGTTTAGGGAAGAAAACACACCTCCACTGAAATCATGAAAGGAAACGTGAAAAAGAAACAAAAGTTTCCGAAGACTACAGTGTGACATTTTAGTACAATTAGTTAAATATGTTGAAGTTATGAAAAGCTCAGTTCTCTTTTTAACCATTTACTCCTTTCATCTCACCTCCACTTTAAAAACCACCCCTTTTTGCAATCTTTAAGTTATCATTGCAATAAATATTTGTATATAGATTACATAGATTGGATGCAAATTTTAAAATTGCTTGCATTCACCCCAGAATAAAACAACTTTCCCACCCTTCTAAGCACACCCTTCTAGCTGACGGCAACCAATAAAAGTATTGATTATTACAAAATAAGTTTCTTATAGTTCTAGAGAGAAGCATTTCTCTATTTCGTGACAATATCTACAATTTTTGCTCGAATACTACCAGATTAAAATATCAGCATTTCTTGATGTAAGAAAATTAAATACTGTTAATTTGTTAAACATCAGTATTGAAAGTGAGATATTCAGGCTTAGAAACCATTTTCAATGTGCTTTCACTTAATTTGTCCAGCTCTTCCATGAAAATATTCAGACCTTCCTGCCAAATAACAACTTCCAAATAAAACACACCACAATTCTTCATCCTCTTTAATTACATCTCTTATATTTTTCTTTAGCTCTCACACATAAAACACAAAATCATAACCTAATTGAAAAAAAGCATGGAGAATGCCCCAGACTGTCATATAATAAGATCTCTTTCCTCAGGACACTTTACTCTTTGCTGTAAAGGTGCCATTTCAGGAGTGCCCTAAGCATTTGGAGGACATGAGGAGGCTGTTTATTTTCTTTTGGAGAGAAATTTCAACAGTGTGGGCAAAGCTGGCTCCTTTATTCCCCCTCCTCATCTTCTGCCGTGGCTCCATTTCCACCTTATTTTCAAAGGACAGACTTTCCTCTGCTGGCTATAGGAAAAATTAATGCCTGGGGACATTGAGGCAGGTTCACTCACCTGAGTTCCCGAAGATCAAGCAGGTAAGAATTGCCATGTAAAATTCAGCCTCCATTTTCCACTTAACAACTGTTCATGTTTCGCTTGGAGAAAAAAAAAAAATCTCCCAGATAGGAGAAGCAAAGACTAGGGAAGGAAATGTGCCTTCATGGTGGGGGGAAAAGTCAGTGACGAGCACTTCCTCCTATTGAATTGTTTGGGGAAGTTTTACACCAGTGTCCTTTGTCTGTTTCCTTAGAAAGGAGGGATTATGATTACCTCTCTTTTTTATGTAGAAAAATTCCAACCTCCAGGAGCAGAACGAAATTCTGTTAAGTTTTCTCCTATCATCTCTTTGGCACGTGACTACTTCTTAACTTCAAGGGGGAAGAAAGGAATTATAATCTTAGATAATTGAATGTTCCTACAATGTTACATCTCTTCAGGTGATGAGATTCTGCTGAATAAACACAAGCCATGTGATTTATGAGCGTCTATAACAAGTGATATAAAGGCATAAACATGTACTGTTCCTATAATGATATGCTGGGAATCTAATGAGGAAAACTACATAATGATGGCACTTCTAGACCATTATTTCTCAAATGATGACAATAGGTATTACATTTGAGATAGTCATCTCCACTGGGGGGAAGCAGAGATTAATATTAAACCCATCACATATCTCCTTCAGACTTCCCCCAAAAGATAATAGCCTCTCTCCAAATAGGAAAAAAAAAAAATACATGCTTTCCTCAATTTTTAGTATTAAGAGTAGTTTATTGGCAGTATGAAACAAAGTCAACATAACTGCATTAAAAATTCATATTTGAGCAGAACATCTAGTGTTTGCTGAGTGTAGTTTTTTTTTTTTTAACTTTGTCTCTTGAGAATTAAAACCTTTCAGAAATTTAAGGATCTCCATGGCAGCATCCTTTTGAAGAATCTCTGGAAATGCAACAAATTACACCATTCCCAAAAGCAACTGCCTTTTATTGGGTGAGAGATTCCAGGTAGACAACATATTCAAAAATCTTCTTCTTAGTAAAAGAGAGACAAATATTTAAAATTCTTGATACATCACAGTTGCTACAAATTTGTTTTTCCTTTTTAAAATAAAATGACTCACAATGTAGAAATACAGTGGATAGAGTTCTGGAGCAGAAACCATCTCTTCGCCCAATAATAGATAATAAATACATATATACCCAGTGACAATCGTTGTGCTCTGTAATTGATTTATAGGAGGTATTGATAAATACACATTTAATAGTTAATATTATTAAGACACATTTCCATATAAAATAGTTACTGCTTTTGATTTTTTTCAAAAACAAGGACTTATTTATTAAAAATCCATTATCGATCACTTGCAACTTTAGTGGCAAGATTCTGGTAACTGAGAAAGGTAATAGCACTTAAAACAAGAACAGTGTTACAGCTGATAGTCCATTCACAAGACAGATTTTGCAAACATTAAAGCGTCTAAACACAATAATAATTTCTTCAGCAGCTTTTCCAGTTGTCATCTGATGACATGTATCACTGAGTATTTCATACATACATTCTGTGTGGCAGATAATCAATACAGGCAAAACAAAATCCTCCTTAGCTGTGTGAGAAATATATCATACCTCCATCAGCATAGGACCTTCAAAACAATTTAGAGATGCTTACAAGTGCATTCATATACACGAGGGGCTGGCAATCTTTAATATGTTGCCATCTTCCACAGTCCATGCCACGGCTTGGCTTCAGGGCTTCTCTTTCCTTCTGTTGCAGGAAGCTCCTGCTAGAAGCCTCAAGTGGGTAATTGATTAATCACCCCTAGAGATTGATGGTCTGGTGAATCTTCAGAGAATCATTGGACAGTTTCTCCCGAAAGTCTGCTCTCGTACAGGCATAGAGCATGATGAACAAATTCATACTGTTCACTGGTTTGGACCATCCCACCCCTGTAAGGGAGAGATAATACAGCAACTTTTTACTGCTAACACCTTGCAATCTCAAATCACACAGAGACCACATCCAAGCTAAGGCGTTATGTCAAAGACACACAGAACAGGCAGCCTGGTGATTTCTTTTGTTATCCCTCTTACCTGTGTCCAAATGACCAAACTGGTGAATTTAATACACTAATGTATATACAGGGATTAACACACAGCCTGCTACACGCTAGGTACTTGATTAATTTTACCTACACATAGCCTCATGGTTAAATACTTGGACTTTGAAACCAGCCAGGCTGTCTTAGTTCAAATCTCTTCTTTGCCAGTTCCTGGTTGTGTGATCATGGGCAAATTCCTTAAAACCCTTTGTGCCTCAGTTTCCCCCTTTTTTAAAGTGGGATAACAGCACCTGTTTCATGGGATTGCTGTGAGGGTTAAATGAACTCAATGAGTTAATTAAATGAATATCTGGAAGGTTAGTATTACTTCTCAGGTGATTTATCATTCATCTTACGTTAAAATGAATTAAAATTAATCAAAGTAGGTTTTTAACTAACAAAATTCATCCGTGAAAAGTTGCTCTTTCTACAAGTGAAAAAGAACAACTTCCTTGGAATGGTCTGAGTCTGTTATGTGGAAACGACCTCAGCCTTTGAGTGGAGTATGCTGGATATCTAAATACAATAGTGGGTGGGTCCTTAATTGAGTTGGAAAAAGGGAATCGGCTCTTGCTCTTCCCCCTTTGTTATTATCATCATCATCACTAGTTCCTCAGCATACCTTTTGTTATCGGATTAGTAGAAGGTAGCTGCCTTCATGAGAAATAATGATGCTTCTCGTTATACTTTTATATATAAAACAGTGATCTCACATTTTGCTCTTTATAATAATGGTCTGGTACTTGGCAAAGCTACTAGATAGTAGTATAAATGCTACTTATTTTTCCTGTTCACCGAATAACAGTACCATTGTTAGTAATTATTTGAAGTCTTATAAAGTCTCCATAACTCTGCAATTATGCAACTAATTTTGAACTGATGTTTTAGCTAGTTCTTCCTAGGGCTGTTGTTGCCATTTAAAATTATTATTTTTAAGTCATGTAAGCACTTCAACTTAAAAACAAAGTATATTGCCTCACTGTAACATGATTTCTGGTTAATGATAATAACTAAAACTGGGCTTGTATCTATATTCACTTGTCAACCCCTATAAATATAAGCTTACAGGATATTATTAAGATATTAAGACTTCACCCTTCTAAACTAAACTAAACAGGTCGACATGATGCCAAAATGGTGCATTTGGTAAGCAATAAAGAGGTAAATACACAGTTTTTGGTGACGGCACATTTTTGGCAGAAGTATTTCATCAGTTTTTTCCCCTAAATCTGTAGTGAAGACAACTTTCTGGCCTAGGGTTCCTTGGACGTAAGTTGACAACAGAAATGGCCAAGTGAGAATGTGGTAACTTTTCCTCTTGGCTGGATGATGACATCTGGGCACACCTAAGAACATAGCAGCTGTCCAGAAAATTCTGGCCTTAACTGTGGAGCGTGGGAGATACAGCCAGAGTAAATTTTAGGGCAGCCTTAGAGAGCCGAGAGGTGCCTCCCTTCCTCAGGCATTCTTACAACTCAGGGAACCCTAAGTCCTCCCCCTTGATCTGCAGACGGTATGTGGAGCCTTTTATGTATTTTATCTCATGTGCTCCAGCCTGTGAACTTCTTACCTTACTTTGAGGCAAGAATTTCTTTTTCTTGTCTGTTCTGAGAAACACAAGTATTTACATTTACAAGTGATGAATAAACAGAGACACAGTCTATATTTTTATAACCATTTTGCCCCAAACGGTCAGCAATGTATTTTAATGTTTGGAGTATACTTTCTATGACATTTTTTTAACTAAGTCAAGGTTGTCTCAACCAGTGAAGGTGGGGAAGATGAGGCAACAAACTCATTAGTTGTAGGCCAGAAAAATTCTTGCACGTCTGAAGTCTTAAGAAAGGTATGTGAAAAATTACGTTATTTCTCACTCAATTTAAAAAATAAAAATTAAAAAATTAACATCAAAGAGATTCTCAGAGATCATTCATTTTAATTGCTGACACGACATAGCCTTTCTAGAAGGGAGCAGTCTACATGGCAGATGGTCAGCCAGTTTCTACTGCAATGCTCACAGGATGAGATATTTTCAGAGGCAGACTTTCCCAAAGTCGGTAGAAAACTTTTGAACAGATTAAAATGAATCTGCTCTTTTCTAACTTTCACCTCATTGGTTGAACTAAATAACCTAAAAAAGTCTTAAGTCTCCTCTCGTAGTCACACAATAGCCTTCTAAATGCTGGAAAACAACCATCAAAGTCCCATAATCTTTTCTTCTCTAGACTAAACATCCTGTGATTACTCAATATTCTATCCAGCCTGGTTTCCCTGTTACTCACAAGTCTAGTCTTCCTCTTCTATAGGCTATTTTATCAAATATGACCTTCTTAGCATGTTGTGTCTACTTTGGATGAAATCTAGTCAGTGGGAACATTTTTTCCCTTGAGCTGTACGTTATTGGCCAATGAGTTAGCATTTGCAGGTGTGTCAGATGGTAATATCCCACAGTGACCACCTGGTTTCTGGAACTTAGCAAGCATTTTAGAATATTGAGTAAAGGTTTAGGTTAATGAAAAAGTGCGGGATTTTTTGAATGTTAAAATTACAGCTCTCTCTTATCTGAACTTGTGATACTGCATTTTTGAAACTAAATGAAGGGTTTTCTATTTATTCCTATTAATTTCAACATCTTGCTTTTAGCACAATGTTCTCATTTACTGATGTCGCTATTTCTATCATTAAATATATTAGCCTTCCATTTCTCACTCCCAGCTTTGTGTCTTCCAGATATTTAACAAGCTTGCTCTATATATTTTTTCATTTGTCATTTATAAAGGAGTAGAAAAAGACAGAACCAAGGTAGAGTCTTTGCCATAAGTTATTTAGTAGCATGTTATGTACCATCTAATTCCATCCCCAAATTGTTTCCAACTAGGTTATAGGTCCCTTAAGGGCAAGCATGATGTCATAATCTTCTCATATTTGCGACAGTGAAAAGCACAAGTCCTAATTAAATATCTATCAAGTAGGTGATCCAGGCTATGTCATTTTTATGTCCCATGACAATAGATAAGTTCCAAGCTAAAAGAAGGCAAAGGGCTTCCCATAATGCATTCACTGGAGGCTGATTCAAATTCAGGAACTCATCATTATCATCTTTGAAAATATTTAATAACCGTCTACTTGCATATATTTGTATATAGAATACTCTGTTGACCTTTGTAAGAACTTAAAATCTAAAATTACCTGGAGATTTTACTCTATTATGGGACAAATGCAGTTTTTTTTATAGGTTGGTTGTCGTAAAGAAAAAAAAAAAATATATGTATGTATCCAACAAGCTAATATTGTACCTGTATACAAAATATATTTATGGAATAAATGAATAGTGTTAGATTAATTATGGAACTCTTAGGAGAACCCTGTAATAGTGCATCCTCCAAGAGAGCTCTGACTTGACTCCCAGGAATCTTTCAGTCAGAGAGGGCTCCATGGATTTGCTGAAGTCTGGATCTAAATCACTGATGTAAAATTCCTGGTATAAGTTGGTCCTCAAAGATAATAGCAAGGATGCTCTTTGTTTGTTTGTTTGTTTTACTTTTAAAGGTAACATCTAGCTCCCTTTTAAAAATTAGGTACTAAAATAATCCTTGACGTCCAATAGATTATAGTTTAAACTCAACCAAGGTTAACATTTTAAAAGATTTCCATGTTGATTAAGATGATGCTTCAGTGGAGAAGACTTATGGGGTCCAAAACAGCTGGACCATCATCAGTCAGGCAGTGTGCCTGACATCATCACCATTACTCAATACATTGTAGCAAGGATCGTCCCTCCTGGAGAATCCTCTTTAGGTACAAATCTATTTTCCCAGGAAATATAACACACTAGGGTATGATACCTACTGCCCAGCAAGAGTTAGTTTATCAAAGAAGAGTAAGGTCACGTAAAAACAGGGCATGAGAACTCAGCGGTGAGCATGATCATGGGTTTGAAAAGGTTTGGAATAATAAAGTATCAGGTTCTTTACCAGTAGGGACCAAAATGTGTTAAGAGGAAAAAGACACCATACACTGTTGTCAGGACAAATCCTGTCTCTACCACTTATGAGTTACCTTATTACATAATCTTTACAGTGCTCAGTTTTCTCATCTGCAAAATGATAGTGCTTATCGCATAGCACTGTTGAGAGAAATAAATGGGACAATGTATTTAAAATGGTTAGCACACAGTCAAGCACATACAGACATCGTATTGTTAGCTATTTATACTGCTACTATTACTCTTTGGTGCTATCTGGTCAAACAGAACTGGTTAGAAGGCTCTGGTTTGAGACCTATGAAGGCCTTGGAGAACTAAGAAAACACCTGGCAGAGAATAAAATATTGCCCAGGTTGGGCAAGCATAGATGGAAAGATCCAAATATGTTTCTGAATATTAACCAGCTTAGAAGTTTCCTGTGGTTGAAGCAAGTGATGTTGTTGAAAGAAGTGGGCTTGGAGCCCGACAGATTCAAGTGTGGATCCTTGCTTTTGAACCTACTAGCTTTATGATTTTGGTCAAATCATTTACATTCCCATGTGAGGTTTCTTCACTCATAAAATGACATTAATGATAAACCTCATCTGATTGTGAGAATTAAAAGAGTCAGAGCATATCAGTGTTTAGCTGAAGGCTACTTACAGAAATTCCAGGAGCCCAGGGTTCTGCAGTGGTGCCCGAGGGGCCGTGGCTGGTGCAAGAGGAGGTTGGGCCTTTAGGATTAGCTTCTAATCTCTGCTGTACCACAGCAGTCCTGCTTTTTGTTAGTTTTCCATATTAGTATTTTATGGAAGATTTTGTCTGCCCATTGTTTTGTTTCCCGTTGAAAACCATTGGCCTGGCAAACGGTATTTACCTAATGAGGTTTCAAGTTTTGTGAAGTTTAAATGAGATAATCTATAAAATGCTAAGCACAATGGCTGTCATTTAGTAAGTATGAAATAAATGCTACAAGTTCTTTTTCTTATTAAATGCTTAGCTAACACTATGCCTAGGGTGATCATGCATCTGGTTTGTTTGACATGGTTCTGGTTCACTCCTGTTGTCCTGGTGTAATTATTAATAGGGCCATCTTTCTCAGAGTGGCTTGGTCTGGAGGATAAATTGTTTACCCAAATTATGAACCATTCCATATGAAGGAAAGTCATTCCATGTATTGCAAAAGTGGTGTTGGCTATGTGGCTCTGATTGCTTTGTTGACACAGAATATGAACACCGTGTTTGGCCAGGCCAGAGAGGATTCAGATAAACTGCCATTCTAGAAATGTGAGGTATCTCATATCACATTAGCCCCACCAAACACAAAAATCAGTGTCATCTCTGTCTCCATGTAGGGAAGCACGTAGCTGTGTCAGCTGGGAGTAAACTCAGGTTAGAAGGCAAAAAAAAAAAAAGTAGTTTTTTCCCTTCACTACTGGGAAAATGTTTTGGGAGGGGGGAAAAAAAAAACAAACCAAACCCCTCCAGATGCCCAGGAGAGAGATTTGGTTTTTAACATGTTAAAATTGTGACCTTTTGTGACTATTAACTCACACATACAGAGAACAACAGCCTTTCCTGCCACACCACCCAGCGCGTATCCGGTCTAATCAGTAGACAGAAGAAATTCTGCAGCGGTGACTCACTTCTGGGCTAACAATGGAACTTATGCTCCTTGGCATTTTATTATTTTCAAATCTGGAATTCTTTTGGTAAAATTTGGTACAGTAAATTTAGAACAAAAGGTGTGGATGTTAATGTGTCTCATGGGCAAACCTCTGATAGCTTGGGCATGAGTCAAGCAAGGCTAATGTCTGCTGCTGTAACTCGGGGTGCCTTGGACAAAGGTTTTCTCCATGTCTTTATACAGATGTCATGTCAAGGAAGGAGAACTTAAACATAAAAGTTTTGACCAAATCTGATCAGGTATTTTGAACCTAGATACTTTCTCTGAATAGCTTCCAAAGTATTTGTAGGGTATAAAAGCCAACACATGTCAAATGATAATTCGATGATAATTCAATGCATTGGCATATCTTGAGTTCCATTTTTTTTCCCCCTAAAAATTAGCCAATTTTGTTCTGAACACCCAGGTTAACACTCAATTAACTCCTAGCTGAGAAGGAAAAAAGGTTGTCCTGGCAACCATTTGGGAGAGTCAGCTGGCATAATCTATTTTACAAGAGGACTTCTTGTTATGGTCTCAGGCACTGTGACATCAAGTAAATAAATCCGAACCAATTTCCAGGGCTTTAAGGGTCCTTAGAATAAGTAAACCAAAATGTTCAGTTCCTGATCTTCAAAAGAGATCTTCAAAATTCACTAATTAAAGGATCTCTGTGATCAGTTGGGAATATGGAGGAAAATGGATAAATGTAAATTTAGGGTTGATAAATATTATACCAAAGGTGGAAATTTGAGTTGTGAAATTATTTTTAACAAGTTTTGGAAACACAATATTTTCAGGACATGTATTAGCCTAGAAAACTGATGGCATATATATTCCTCCTCTTAGATTATTATAGTTAAAAAAAAAAAAAGATAAAATCATCAAACTAAAGTGATTAATCAAACATTAAAACAATGACATGACGCACACTGGAAGCATTTTTCTATCCTGTCTGGGAAGCGACAGTAAGGCCTTTGGATGTCATTCCAATTTAAGGCTTCCAAGGTAAGGATGTACAAAGACAACTGCAAATTTTACCACTGACTTTTAAACAGGAGGATTAGACAGATTATTTCCTGTTTCTGGGGAAGAAAAAAAAAAAAAAAACCAGAAAAGAAAAGGACTTGGGATTGCATATTATTTCATGTGTTTCATTTCCAAAATTATGGTTTCAAGTTCTTCCAGTGTCCAGAGGTGCCAAATGAAATTAAAAGAAATACGATGAGGAAAAGTTGCCAGAGGTCAACCCTCAATGGAACACAGTCTTTTCCTCCCTGCCTAGATGTCTTCTGATGGTCACGTATTACTCCTTAGTCATTCTCCTACAACATCTATGTGCATGTGAGCATTTTCTAAATTTCCTGGGCCGTTTTATTACTGTGGATTATTAGTTATTTTTTAAAGGGACAGGTGCATCTTTCCTACTCAATATGTAAATGACCTCCTATCACTATCTCACATTGTAAAACCTTCGCACTTACAGGCCTAAATGAATCTCTTGTAGCAGAAACTAAATATGGTCAAAACTCCTTGATTTAGCTTTAATAGCAACTGGAATTCTTAATTAGGTGATATAGTCACAATAACTTAGTGGTATTTAATATTAGAAGATTTAAGCAAGATATGGAAAGGCTTTCTAAGTAATGTATCCGGTCTAGTACTAATGTTATGGGTCCTTTTTTTTCACCAGTTTTTGAAAATTGTTGACTTATGTATATATGGTAACCTTCCATTAACAGGAAAACGTGATTTAGCAAAATATTTTCACAACCATGCTGGCCAATAGAAAGTTCATCATACTTATCATATTCAGATATTAACAATAAGTAATCTAAACTGAAACCACCAGAGATAAACAATTTTTCCTTGTATATATAGCAACTAGTTCAGGGTCATTTTCAAAGGCAGGATTAGAATGTGAACTTCCTCTCTCTTAATCTTGTACTTAACCCTCTTAGCTCTCCTACTCCATAAAACAATAGCCTTTTGGGAAGAAAACAAATTCAGAATATAGTCAATCTCATTTGAGTAAAATTGGAAGTTCAGTTCAGAGTATTTTTTTAAAAAAGTCAAAATTTGTTATGTGAGTTTGAATACATCATTCATTCTTGTTATGTCTTGAATTCCTCCTGAAAAAATGAGAGATTTGTATAATATTCTTAAGGCATATTTTTCAAACCATCCTTTTCTTAATAGGTGTTTGGCAAATGTTACAATAGTCTGTTATGCCATTCTGTTGTTTTCTACAAAAACTAAGGTTCATAGACTCAAAGAATGCAACAGCAAGAAATTTTAGAGAGCCAGTCAATCGCTTCCCAATCACTGAATCCCAGGATGGAAAAGGCGTCTTATTGGAGGAGCCCTTAAATTCACTTGTGCCCCCAGCATTATCAGATAGTCAAATAAACACACATACGTATATATGCATCACTAATTGTTGTGAGTAGCAGAATGAAAATTAATTTATAAGCATTATGGATTTCAAAATTCAACTATCAGGTTGAAGTCCATGAAATATTTTACTCTTAAAAAAGGGGTCCTCTTACCAAAAGAAGTTGGGAAGACCACTGATATTCCCTACCTCTGTTTTTACAAATGTAGACCTAGAGGTATAGAGCGTACAAGTGGTAACTCAGGAAATTAGGGGCAGAGCCAGGATTAGCGCCAAGCTCCTTGACATCTGGTCCAGCAGTCGCTGGCATCTCATGCTCTAGTGGCTGCTTTGCTTACCTGTCCCACTAGCCAATGCTCAGACCCAACTGCCTGCTACCCACTTCATCTTTTAATTAAAAATTAATATGATCAAAAATGAAGGAGTGATCCATTAATGCGCTTCTAAAACACTTATGGGTGCCTTACACTGAATTTGAACTCATACTTAGGAAAAAAGAAATTCTATTTAGTTCAAAATATGCTCAAATGTAAAAAGTATTATTAAAAGGAAAATCACAGACTCATGAATCTGCAGTGAGAACTGTAGTATCTATTAATAGAAGTTGCCCTAAAGCCAATAAAAATAACGTCTTGCCAGAGAATGAATCCACCAAATGGCTTTGTCATTGTTGTTACATTGGAAATATCCATTCAACACAACACACTCATCTCCAAACCAGACCATTTGAATTTATTGCTAAAATGCAAATTTGTGATCTGAGTACAAATTGCATATTTTTGTCATGTTGGATAACAACAAACAGGCACTGTAATTTTTTTTTTTTTGAACAGGATTTGGATCCTGTCCAATGCTTAAGCGCTTGACTTAGTCATGGAACTAGACCCACTTCAAGTAGCCAAAAAACTTGCTTTGTCTTTTTCTTTGCTATTAGTCATGCCCTGGGCTTCTCAGCAGAGGCAGCTCTAAGTGGTGGGGGCAGATTACAAAAAAAAACCATGGACAGTGTGCAGTCTTGGATCATTGGGATCAGAGACTATTGTTAAAAGATAGGAAAAAGCCTGTGAAGCTTGTACTCTGCAGAGTACAAAATATTTGCTCTCTAATATATTGGCTCTGTCTTTTGTATCCCTTATTATATTCAGCTGTATATTTCCAATTAGTCAGCCCACTCTATCATTTCTCCTTTTTTAATAGTCCTATCCAGACTCAAATTCCCATGCCATCTCCAGTCTTCTCTTCGCCACCAAACTTCTTGAAAGAATAATTTATATTTGTCATTTTACATCTTTCTCTCCCATTTAGATATTCTTTGAGGAAAGTTTTGTGTGGGCAAATAAATGCGAGAGTGCTTAATGGAAGTTAAATGGGTTTCTAGGTTGGGAGACTTTTCACATCTTTTAATGCATTAATACTTATTGTGAATGAGAAATATAGTATATAGCTTTTTCTTGATCTTAATTGAGAATCTATATTTTTTGTCTGAATACAGTCTAAGGGAGTTTGGTACTTAGCAGGTTCTCATAATTTTTATTTTTTTCAATTTAATTCCCCCACCCCCCACTTCCATCCCTGACATACGAATGTTGCCGTCTATCCTTAAGAACTCTATCTCTGAAGGCGGGCGTCTCCTTTCACATACTCTGGCCAGGGCCTGGCACACCTGGGGGGCCTGGCACACCCGGGCAGCCTGGCGGACCTGGGGTATGGACCATGGCTCCACTGGGGTTGGAACCTAGGACCTTCTGCGTGTAAAGCAGATGTGCTAACCACTACTCTATGGAACCACCCCAGGTTCTCATAATTTAACTGATAACTAAACTGTGCCCTGAGAAATACAGTCTGGAAAAATCTGTTAAGGAATTCACCTTTACACGCCCAGGTGCCTGATGCATGTTTAGTAGTAGGTGTTCAGCAAATGTTTTTTGAGTGAATGAACATATACATGATTCGGGAGGACCACTTTGAGCAGAGATCTCGGGTGCCTGTTTCACAGGACACAGGATCCAGGCCCATCTACAAACACCCCTCCTAAAAGCACCCCAAGGTGGGTCTGTCTTCATGGGCTTGTGACCTGTGCAATCATATATGCCCCTTCTCCCTGATCCTGCTAAGAAGCACCCTGCAGTTAGGTCAATGCTCTGCTGACACTTTCTCGAAATATTTAATCATTTTTTAAAAAGGAGGCTCCCATTTCCATTTTGTCCTGGGCCCCACCAAATGAGGTAGCTGATCTTCGTGAGGCATCCCGTGCTAGGGTTCTTCTGCTCCCTCTCCGTGCGCCTCCCTCTTCCGAGTGCCCAGGGGATATCTACCAGTCTTCTCAACTGCAGGCCCTCAGGTGTACCCAGCTTCTAGAGCCTTCTCTTCAATTTCTCTTTATCAAAACCTATATTCTGAATATACTGATAATGCAGATTATACTCTCTCTAGCTACCACGAAGGAAAGGACCGATCATCCTGTTTACATTAAAATGTTAATAGCCGAGAAGACAAAGTGTTGCCTTCAGCTCCCATCTCTAGGTTCAATGAACTTTAAAAAGAAATGATTCTTAAAAAAAACAAAACAAAACAAAACAAAACCTGATTCTTTTATCCAAAGATTGACCTTCTAATAACAGTGTTTTAGACATTCACTATAAACAGATTATTTTTGGCACCCTCCATAGATATACGTTGGGATGAATAAACTTTCCTATATCCCTCAAATTTTATACTCAGGGCAACTGCTGACAATATCACTCTATCTTTTCGTGAAACAGCTCTCATTCGTATTAAACACTGTTTCAAAAATTACAGTGTCATTGTGTTTTTTTAAAATGGCAAAGCATTATCAAAGAGATATGTTTTTGTCAAGCAGTTTAACAATAAATATATTCCAAAAGTCTGTATACTTTTATCTATAACTGATATGCATTTTGAGTTAGAAATCAGAAGTCCTTGGTTCCAAAGAAGTCTTTTTTGCTATTTCCTAAGCTCCATGACCTTGGGAAAGTTACTTGATATCTTGAATTCTTTGTTTCTAAATTAAAAAAAAAAAAAAAAAGGCGAAGCCAAAGAATACCTCTTTCCTACTTGTAGGTTCACTTTGTGAGTTAAAGGAGACATGTATGTGCTTTGAAGACCACGTAATGAGGCCACAATTAAATATACTTCTGAGTGTGAATGGTGCATTCTGGAACGTCCAGAAGACAGATCCAGAACTGAAGGCAAGGATGACCAGGCAACCTAGGCTGGGGACGAGTTCTGAAGAACTGATGAATGTTAACTGCAAGAGCAGAAAAGTGAATGTCTGGATTTTCTGAGGCCGGTTTTTCCCTTCACCGGCATAAGTTAAGGACATGGTCAATGGCAACGGTCAGCTACAAACTGGAATTTTAAAAATGAGATGTGATAGAAAAAACTTAAATGGAAGCAAGAGGCAAGGGGATGGGGGAAAAAGAAGTTGGATGGGGTGAAGGAAAGGAGGAAGGTTTTCTGTGTTGCTTTCTATAACAACTAGGGGCGGGCACAACAGAAGGAAGAGACAAGAAAAGTTAAATTGATGCTGATCCTGTGAAGGAAGGAAGGAAAAGGAAAAATCTTTCAAGGAAAGTTTTGAGGATCTGTTTCATAAACAACAGCTGCTCAGAAAGACTTTATGTAGAAGGAATCTTGATTAATAAAGCAGAATGATTTTGAGACACATACTGGCAGTAATTCAAGTCCATAAGCTTCAGATCAGCAGAGAAGTTGGCTATGTTTTGAAGATCCTATCAGGAGTAAAAGGACAAGCTTTGTGGGAAGACTTTTGTGGTGATAGAAGGCCAAGGCTATATTTTCTGACCATTTGCTTTAGGAAGGAAGGAGCAGATAGAGGAGCCATTGTGATATAGTTTTTAAAAAATGTATTTGTGATTCCATTCAAAGTTAGAGGACAATCTGGTAGACTCGACAGGGTAATGTGAGCGGGAAGTGGAAACCAAGGTGGAGGTCAGGCTACAAAAGCAGGTGTGTGGAGGGGAAGATGGGAGGGCAAATAGGCAAGGTTAGGAGTAACAAGAACAACAACAAAAAATGAGCAAACTGAGCCCATTGTTTTTCAGGATCCAAATAGGATCAGAGCAGGTATTGGAGGGCAACTTGGTTTGGAGTCAGTTTAGATCCATGCAGGTATCTAGCATTCACGGAGTTCCAGCATTAGCCAATAGGAAAGCAGGATGCTGACCCTCATCCTCTGACGCAGGACTCTTTTCTGGGTGTTTGTCGGTCCTAGAGTCTGAGGTAAAACAACTGCAACATATTCCAGCTGGGGTGAACAGAACTATATGGAAAGCAGGGGTGTCTGAAGAGACTAAGACAGTAATTGTAAGAGGAGAAGAAGAGGTAATTGGAGCTGATCTTCTTATGTACAAAAAGAAAACATTTGTGGAAGCAGCGACTCGTGTGGTATGAAAAGGTGGGAGTGGAGCGGGTAGAGAAAGGAAAACATAGGCTAAATGCTCTACTAAGTCACAGGTGTAATCTTGTCTTTATGTCACTGCCACTTTGTGGAGCGTAGATTATAAATTCCAGTTTATAGATGCGTGTTCAGGTTTTTTGCTATAGATATTGATAATAACTGTAGCTAAAAGTGGCTGCACAACTGTTATGTACAAGTCACTTTGCAGATTCTCTCTTAATCCTTACAACAAAAAATAGGAAATAGATACTATCATTACTCCCATTTTTCGAATGAAAAAACTGAGGAATGGAGAAGTCTTAAAACTTGCCCAAGCCACACAACCAGAAAATGGTGAGAATCAGGATGCAAACCCAGGCAATCTGTCTCCAGAGTCCAGACTCTTTACCACCATATTGAACAGCCTCTAATAAGCCAAAGTTAAGAGAAAAATAGAGGGATGATATACTTACAAAGACTTAAATACTATTATTTAAAAGGAGACAAGGACAGATAGGGATGGGGAAGGAAAACCTCATTCAGGAAGAGGAATTTGAATATTTAACTTTTAGAGATAAGAGAAACTTTATTAATAATTTTAATAATGATGATTATAATAACACAATGAACATTTACTGAAGGCTTACTATAGGCCAGACTTCGTTCTAAATGCTTTAAATATATTATCTCATTGAATTTTCAGAACAATTCTTTTGTCTCATTGATATCCTGTGACCTAGCACATAGTAGGTGCTATAAATATTTGTTGAATGAATCTTAAAAGGTGACTCTACAGTTTTACTTGTAGGAAACTCTAGGTCATAGAGCAAAATCCCTCTTATTTTATTACCTCACAACATTTATCTTTGTCTGAAATTACTCTGTTTATTTCTTAGCTTATTATTCTCTCTCTCTCTCTCTCTCTCAGCTTCATTCATCTTGTTTAATGCTGTACTTGCAGCATCTGGAACAATGCCTTCAGCCTGGGAGGTGATTAATAAATATTCTCTGTATGGATGAAACATGAGAACCCAGTATTTCAGCCTTTAGAACAACTCTTCTTATAATGCACTGAACTTCAGAGCAGAGAGGTGGGCTGGTTGTGTGCTGGGATGGCATCTTTCTCTCTGTGTTCTCTAGGAGCACCTGTTCACTTTCCTCACCATATACCTAGGTAGGCTTAGTCATAGGGAAAGGAAGATGAGAAATTTCTTCTTTGTTTTGTTTTTAACACATAAACAGAGATCATCACAAAGATGATCAAATGCTCTCTATATAAAAGTGATTCTTTCACCTTACACTCACTAGGATGGCTACTATTTTTAAAAACCTCAAATGAACAGAAAATAACAAGTCTTGGCAAGGGTGTGGAGAAGCTGGAACCCCTGCATATTATTGGTTGGATAGTAAGTAGTACAGCCACTACAGAAAACAGTATGGCATTCCTAAAAGAATTAAAAATATATTACTACATGATCTAATAGTTTTATTTCTGAGTATATAACCAAAAGAATCTCAAATAGCTATTTGTACCCGTGTTCATAGCAGTATTATCACAATAGCCAAAAGATGGAAGCAACCCAAGTGTCCACTGATAGATGAATGGATAAACACAATTCGATATACACACAATGGAATATTATTTAGCCTTAAAAAAAGGGGAGGGGATTCTGATATAACATGGATGAATCTTGAAGATATTATACTAAGTGAAATAGTTCAATAACAAATTGACAAACTCTTTGCAATTCCACTAATATGAGGTATGTAAAGCAGTCAGACTCATAGAGTCAGAAAACGAATGGTGGTTGCCAGGCACAGGTGGAAGGAGGAATGGGGATTTGTTGTTTAATGGGTACAGAGTTTTTCAACATAAAAAGAGTTTGGGAGATTGGTTGCACAACGATGTGGATATACTTGACACTACTGAACTGTACTCTTAAAAATAGTTAAGATGGTAAATTTTATGTGCATTTTTTATAATTAAAAAGGGTAGACTACAAAAAAAGATGACTTGATAGTATGACATATTCCTCATTTTAAAAGATCAAGATCCTAAAGTGAATGATTCAATTAAATCGATGAAAATGCAGAGTACGTAGAAAGAAATAAGCATGTAAGACTAAGAAGGAAGAGCTACTACCATCAACAACCTGTATCAGAAACAAGGAAGGATAAACATGAAGTTTGGGTTTTGGACACTTGATGGTCAGAGTTGAAAATAACACTTTCTTTGATGGCTTCTTAATGTAATGTATATTCTTAAGCACTTTACAAAAACCGCTATAGAGATTTAGGACTTTGGAGCCTGTGATATTTACGAAGTCAGGCTAATGAGAGCAGGTTGCGACTGATAATGTTGCTCTGAAGTCTGTGACACAAATCTCTCAGACACCCACCTGTCTACGCGAAGCTGGCAGACGATGCTCAGTGCATCGACAACTCCTTCTTCTTTCAGTTGTTGACAGCCAATGGACGTAGCGATAAAACACCCCGTTCTACCTATCCCCGCACTGAAAAGAAAGGACAAAGAATAAAAAGATGGAGGGAAAGTATCAAAGGTAAAATATATTCTTTAAAAAGAGATCTTTTAAATTTGAAACAACAGATAGGATTAACAACAACATCAACAACAACAGGTCTTGAGGGCTGAGTATCACAACCCTTGCCTTGTGCTAAGTGCTTAAACGACATTCTTTCCTTCAGTTACATGCATGCAGTAGGATGAGTGGGGTAGAGGGAGGTGATGGGTGGGGAGAATAGTGAAAAAGGCATTGTAACTGTTCTGCAGAGAATAATTGGGACCTGAATTTAGGTAAGGTATGGGCACTAGGAAAAAGACTTAGACACATCACAAATGTGAGTCTGGTGAACTGGAGCTGAACCGTCAGAAAAGCAAAAACTCAACGATGATTCGGCTTGAAGGATTGGTAGAATGGTAGCCCCAATGATACAAAAGGGGAATTCTGGAATGAGAGCTGATTTGAGGGAGAGAGAGCAGAGTTTGGTTTTGGATATACTGATGCTGAAGATTCTAGTGAATAACTGAAAATTCAATTCAGTTTAGGAGAGAGGAGGTGGCTAGAGGCACATATTTCCAAGTCATTTACATCCAGATGACAGCCGAATAGCAGCCTTATCAGTCCAAAAGTTTTTGTTTACACATTCATCTGCTTTGGAGAGTATGTCACCAGTCTAGCAAGCTTTCGATA
>NW_006443138.1:7936707-8008946 GCF_000325575.1 Pteropus alecto
GTAGGTAGATATAGATCTCTCTCTCAGTCTCAGTAATTTCAACCACTAATAGTTTTTATGTAAATTTCTCTCAAATCTACATCTAAATTCTCTGAATTTTTCCTAAACTCTAGATTGGCCTCCATCTCCTAGTTGAAACTCTTGATGTTACTATTTTGCACTTGCTTCAGTATAGTGTGTCTAAAACAGAATTATCTTTTCTCTCAATGGCATTACCAGCCACAAATTTTCCAGCTTAGAAATCTTGGTGCCATCTTCAACATCTCCTTCTCCTTCACCTCCCACATCCAATCTGTTACCAATTCTTATATTTTCCACCTCTACTGAGCTTTTGAGATTCATGCTTTCCTTTTATAGACTGTGCTCACATTTTTAACATCTCCTTACTTCATGATTAGCAATGATCTCATTATGGTTTTCAAGTCTCAATTCTTTTCCTGGGCTAATTCATGATACACACAGCTGCTAGGAACCTATCATATTACTCTCTACTCAAAAACTAGATGGCTCCCAATAGTTATAGCACTATGTCTAAGCTCTCTACCATGGCATTCATGACCTTGAATAATATGAATGTGACTAACTTTCATGCTTTATGTTTTTTTACTGTCCTTGTACCCTTTGTGCCATTTATTTTTCATTTACATGAATCACTGCCGAAAAATACCTTTTATTTTCCAATTTCCCTTGTATGTGTTAATGCTAGTTCTTCAGTCAGAAATGCCCTCTCTACCGCCTCTAAAAACCATACACATTGGTAATTTTTAAAGATCCCATTTGACTTTATTCCGAATTTTTGAGGCTTTCATCAATCCTCCTGGTTTAAATTCATAGCTCCCCTCTTGGCACTCAAATAGCATTTATTTCTCTTATTTGGAATTTGTTTTTGTTAAATGTGAGTGCATAGAAATTTAGAGGTAGAATGGGTCCCTATTAGTTGAAGCATCTATAGTTTGTTTCATTAAAGAAATAGGATTTGAACTGTACCCTGTGAATGGCAGGCATTTTTATTATCCTGAATGAGAGAGAATGTCTCATGCATGATAAGGAAAGAACTGCTGCAGAACAGAATATATGAGGTGTGACAATGAGTAGACTACCTTGGCTTGAAGAGAATGTTACTTTAGAGAAGAAGTGGGAAATAAGACTGGGAAGGTACATGGGGTTGTAAAGGATTTTACGTGGAAATCTAAGAGGTTTAGACTTATCTTCTAAAACAGTAGTACCTTTTTTTTTTTTTTTTAGAATTTGATGAAAGCTATGAACTTTCACTCCCCAGAAAAATTAACACGACTTTGTGTACTCAAACTTGTTCGAGTAATTTCAAGGCTTTCACTGACCCTTGTAGCTCATTCATAGACCTAAGATTAAGAACTTTTTCTCTAGGCAATGAGAAGCCATTGAGAAGTTTTGAGCAGGGACTCCATGTGATGAAAGAGTTTTAAGAGCATCATCCAAGAGAAGTGCATAGGGTAGGCCGTAGTTGGGGTGGGGCGTGGGGAAGTGGGGGGGTGTGTGCAATTAGCCGACTACTTCTATAATACATGGATGAGGTCATGAAGGCCTGAACTTGGGTGGTTGGACAGGAAGTGATGATAATGGGAGAAGCTTTGAAGGGAAAGCCACTCTGGTTACTGATTAGATACTGAGACTGAAATTGAGAGAAGAGCCAAAGATAACTGTCAATATTAGACACTGAGTGTCTGGAAAAAAAAGATGGTCTCATTCTTAGAAATAGTAATCAGAAGGGGAACTGATTTTATAGGGGAAGTGGCTCCTTCCTTTTAGATATCCTGAGTGTTTTATGATTTGGGGTGGGGGACTATTCCAGCCCTAAAGTATGGCCAATTAGATTGTTTTCTCTTGGCCCCAAGCTAAGTTTAGAGTGAGACCTAAGGCTAGAAACTGGATAATAATGCTTTAGATAAATAGACGTACAGTAAATTTTACCCTTAATTAAGCTATAAAGGTTCAAAAGAGAAGGAGGCTAAAATTATCATCTAAAATAATGTATTTTACTTATTAAAGATATTATCAAAATCTATCTTATAAGACTTTAGTTAAAGAAAGTGACCCAAATTGCAGTATTTTGAGGAAGTATGGAGAATAAATGACTGGTTATCTAAATAACTTTAAAAAATATTTGCTTTTGTTTAGGTATAATAAAAGGAAAACAAAGGGGGATAAGATATTGATTATGAGAAGAGACCTTTAAGCTAGACATTAAGTAAGGGAACCACCACAGACATCTATTGCTTTTGCCAGCCTAACCCCCAGTAACCTATGTTCTGGTAATAGCACTTTGTTTTCCTTTGGGAGAAATACCAATTGCCCACTTCCCATTTCATAATTTATTCCCTTCTGTTTTACATGAAATAACTTTTAAAATAATTGACTGGTTTTCATCAAATTTGAAATAATAATAAATGTTACTAAGATACAATTCGAGTATACAATAATAAATGTTACTAAGATACAATAGTTCAGGTGCCATCTAGAAACAACAAAAAGCTACTAATAATAACAAAAAAATCATATCTGTCATTCCCAATGTACATTAGGCTGATGAGACTAAATGAATCAAAAAAAGTTTCAAGGTAGAGGACTGAATAAGATCTCCTGTTCCCCAAGGCATTTATTTAGAAGTGGTATTTCCTCCACTGTGTAATTGTTTGCTGAAAATACCCTACTATTGTCACTGTAAATATCATCTTGATCAAGACTCAAATATTAGGAAGTTAACCAAATTCGATAAGTATTTAATTTACTGATGAAGTCACAACCAGGAAGCAAAACTTAACTTCCATCTGCTCTATAACTTTTCAAAGAATGGATAGTTTGCTTAGGCAGAAAGGACAGTTCATGCCTTACCTGCAGTGGACAACCACAGGCCCTCGGCCCACAGAAGCAAGTCTGTCTTCTTCTACATCCAGCATGAGCTGTAGAAGGGGCTGGGCGCTATCTGGAGTCTTGTGATCGGGCCATGAGGTATACCAGTAATGCTTCACATGTTGGGTGTGACTTCCTTGCTGAAAATAGCAATAGCCACCAAATGCCTTATTTACTTGTGCAACTAAAAGTCATCCAAACCACAGTACTACATGCCTCCTATCATTCCCAACTTGCTGGCAACTTATTTCTAAGTGGGGAAAAAACCTAGGAGATTTTTGAAAAACAACCCTGCACCTTGAGAAGACGTTACTGTAAACATACTTATATCAATGTTTGACAGTATTGTCTCTATTAAGTGAGAATATATATTTAGTATAGAAAGTGTATATGTGACATATGCTCAACATATGTTTGTAATTTATTACAATAAACAAAATGGTAGATAAAAATGTAGCCAAGAAAGAATTGGAATATAGTGTATTTCCTGCTCTTTGCACATTCCTGAGAAGTTATTACAAGCATATAAACAAATATAAAAACTCTAAATTTTATGTTCAATCACTCTAATACTTCTACACTTATTCCAAATTTCGGTAGTGAAGGAGCTACAGGGGGCACTAAATTAGAATCACTTTGAGCGAAGGTCCATGCATATCATCTCAAAACTCAGTGCCTGGTTGGGGGCCTGGCCTGGACTAGGCACTTGAGGACATGTGTTGAAAAACAGGTGTTGGCAATTGCCTTCCTATCCTGAGCTTCCCATTAAAAACCATTGGTACAGCTCTGCCTCTACTCCCTCTCTGTGATGATTATGTTCCAGAGGTGAGGCTGTAGATAGAATTGAAAGAATCCGAGATAATTCTTCTCTAGAAACAAAAACAGTACCATGGCAACATTTCTCAACATCTGCTGCCCGTAAGTTAAATAAGATAATTTTCCTATGATGTTATCTGGTCTGGGGAAAGTCCCTATAAATTACTGTAACTCCAAGTTTTGGCAGGTTTCATCAACACTTCGGGCTTATCTTGCCTCCCACAGCCACCCACAAGCACAGATTTTCTCTTTCACGGTTTCCAAGCCTTACTTAAAGCTGCTTAGGCTAAGATGATGTTAACAAAATATCGTGATAAAGTCTCCAGAGCAAGTCTTTAGTAAAAGGCATTCAAAAAGTTAAACTGAGAGATCTTTTATTTATGCAAATTAGATCATGACATCCTGCTTAGTGACTTTCCTGAATATCTACTTATTTAATTATTCCACATGCTAGTAGTAGCGGACCACAAAGAAATACATGAGAGAATATTCATAATTTCTCTTTGATCTTGACATTATTTCATTTGTTTAAATGGAATCTGTAGTACTTATGAGGATACACAATTCAAACTAGAAATGTAACCCTCTAACATCATCTACTTGCTTGGTAAGTAGCTACAGCTACATAATCTTACCTTTAATACAAGGTTTCGAACAGTGTAGTTATCACATTCATTTACACTGATAACCAGAACCTCGACTTTCCCGTATATTCCTCTCTTTTCAGGCCAGTATAACACACATTTCTGATGAAAGGGAAAGAAGAACACAGCAAGTATTAGTGATTTTTGTTGGCCTCGGAGCACTTTTCATTCAAGCATCTCAAGAGTTTTTATTGAATAATAAAAAAAAAATCAAGTATCGATTGTCACAATTTTGTAAATGCTCTAAAACCACTGAATTGTATATTTTAAACAGATGATTTTTGTGGTATATAAATTACATCTCAATAAAGTGATTTTTAAAATAAAGGATAAATTTTTGCATGTGTCTGACAAACATTGTTGCTACTAATTCCATACAAAAAATAGATAAAGGCAAAATTTCCCCAAACTCCACAGATAAATAAGAACAGATTAAGAACTAAATTATGAATTAAGAAATTAACATCCAAATATAGAGTTTATCATGTGATGACTAGAAATCAGAAGAATGTTTTATCATGATGATCGAGGCAAGTATCAATTTCTTGCTTCATCAAATAGAAGCATCTTATAGGAGTATCTGTAATGTGTTAGATGCCACAGAATGAGGGTTTGCTTGTACGTAAAACAGATGTAATGGCCTTTATACCTCTTTGATGGTATATTTTCCAGGATCAGTAGTCTTTTCATTTATGGAGTCTATTAAAAATAAATGTATAACGAATTTATTTTTAAAATATTTTTTTATAATGGATCTTCTTTGAAGGGTTTAATAACAGTAATAATAATTATAGTGCAAGCAAGGCAATATAAAGTGGTGGATAAGGTGCAGGCTTTGGAGTCAGAGAGCCTGAGTCCAAATTTTGGTTCTACCACTTATTAGCTGTGAATCCATAAGTAATCTCTCTGGCCACAGTTTTCTCATGATTTAATACATAGAAAGCACTTAGGACTAAGCCAGGCATACAAATAATAAGCATTCAAAACATGTTGCTATTATTGTTATTGTAGTTGTTGTTATTATTACATTTTATAATTACTGGGCTTTCTGTTTTTTATCTAAAGTGATTAGATCATTAATTATGCCTTAGATCATGCATTAAACATTATATTTTTATATCCAAGCTACATTATTTAAAGAAAACTGCAAAATGAAATTCAAGTGTACATATATACAAATATTATTTATTATTTTTCCTTTTAATTGACTGCAAAAGACCCGTTAATTTTTTCCACATATTTTAATGATTAATGTAAAGTGTGAAAGTTGATGTTTTATTGCAAATGCCCAGGGAAGCAATGTTAATTTTATAAGTATTCTTTAAATAGCATTTATTTTCTTCCAAACACACATGCATTTTTATAGAGAAATTCTGTCACTTGTTGCCTTCAGTTGGGACCTTTTAGTACTCAGGGCACTTGTTTCTTCACATTTATGTAATTAAGAACTTATGATTCAAAAGAGCAGCAAAAGAATCACAGAATTATAGAACTAAAAGAAAAGACACGTACAGTATCAGAAACACATCTCCGGACTCTATCATGCTAAGTATTAACTATCCCACAAATTAGAGCCAGGAAAGGAGTCCCTTTACCTGGTGGAATCGCTGTTTCTTTCATCCATTAGAATAAAAACGCATTTGCATCTTCTATTTTCTGGTTTCTTTCCAAACAAAGTAAGTCATTTTCACCTCTATTTACATGCCACCCCACATCCAAGACTGTCAGGCAACCAGGCTAAAGGCTTACTCTGGTTAACATAACCAGATATTGAGAAAAGTAAAACCTTTTAAAAACAGAGCATTTTATTTCCCTCCTCATTTATGAGTTGTCAAATGTCTAAAATTTCTCCAGTTTGTTAAAGATAATCATACTAACCGATTTACTTCGTTTCTTTCAATAGAGCATCGATTATTTCGCTACAAGACCTGAGCTATTGTGTATCTTAAAACCCATGCCTCCTGGATAAATCGAAGAAGAGACAAAGAATCTTGAAACAGGTATTGAACAAAAAAAGAGGTATTCAGTGGTCCAGCAGTCCAGCATATGTGCCACATTGTCTACAATCAGACCTGAACAGCAGGCCTCTCTTTTGGAAGGTGGCTCTCGAAACCAGCAGGAAAAGCTTCGAGGCAGGAGCTCACAGCCTGCACCCTGACTTTTAACAATGCCTGAACAGGCTTGTGCACCTACTTGATAAATGGAAGTGCTGCCTGCTTCTCTCCCAAGCTTGCTGGGACCCTCTTGAATGTTTTTCTTGACTCTTTACCAAAAATTCAATTGGCAGCCAGCTCTCAGTAGACAATGCAATGTGACTTGTTCATTCAAACAACCCTTAATTAGGCATCCCATCTCCTTTCTGAGATACAATAGCTTATTTTTACACACTGAATACATTTTTCCTCCTTTCAGGAGAATTTAGAAAAATAGACCAGATAAGTGTGGGTGCTTTTGAATATGAGGTAGAGAGAGCTGCAAATGTAGTTGTTTCTAAGAGCACAAGTTCATGTTTAAAATATTTTTGTGAACAGCTTTGTAGGGTTTCTCTATTGTGGTGCTAATGACATGAAAGAGGCAAAAAATGCAAGGAAGAAAAATGCTCTCTTACAGATAATATTGTGAAACCACACTAATTGTAGGTAATTCAAAATAGCATGCTATCTAGCAGATTATAACCCCAAATCATTATTATTCTGATCCTTTCAGTAAAATTATCTATTAATTCCAAGAATTCATAATTTAGAGGAAAAAGAGGTTTTCAGAGGGCCATGTGTCTCTTGTGCAAACAAGTAATTAGCAAACCCTAACTCTGAGGATTCTGGACTCCAACCAATTCTTCATAATCAGTGATTCATAGCAAAAGTAGAATGCAAAGCAAAGCAATGGAGACTCATATTTTTATGATCTTTTTTTTCTGACCCTCCTGCTCACCCCTACCATGTTAGGAGTATTCGTATATAAAGAAAAAGGAGGTCTAGCTAGTAGTTTAGTTGCCTGAAAAAAATTTTTTTAAAAAGCAACTTTCTTTTTAAATTCTATGCATTTAAAAATCAAAGAGATTTTGCTGTATGAACTAAAGAGATATATCATAACATAGAAAGTGGCTCTAAATAAATAGGGGGATGGTCAGTTTCATTTGAGTTCATTAGCCTATGAGAGGGATAGAATGGATCAGATTATGTACTATTACTATTGTTGTAGTTAATCTTATACCTGGTTTTCCAACTAAACATTACTGACATTAAGGCAGCAATTTAATATTAAAAGTACCTTCACCCACATATCACTTAATCTCTTTCACAATCACTTGAGTTAGGTGGAGCAGATGATATTATTATTATTATTATTATTATTATTACATCATTTTACAGCAGAGGAAACTGAAGATCAGGTGTTTTGCTAGGGCTCTTTGAGGAAATGCTCATGGGGGCCAGGACCCATTGAACAAATACCACTGTGTAAATTCAACTTGTCCAGTTTCTATCTCTTATCTGTACATTTGTCTAGAGCTCTACACACTTATTTCTAATTACTTGGTAGGCTTTACCATCCTAAAGTCTCCAGGAGTCCTCATACAACATGTTAAAAATAGAACTCTTTTCTCTCACAAATCTTCCCTTCCTGCCCACCAAGGTTCACCTTCCACTGTCTTCCAAGGCAGAAATCCTGAAGTCAAACTCCCCCTTGTTTCCCATTCAGTAGGAAACTAAGCACTGTGACTTCTATCTCTGGAACAACTTTTGAATCTGTTCCCTTTTCTCAATATGCTCTGGCATTGCCTTCATTCCGTACTTCTTACCTGGACTGTTACTACGCCTACAACTTCCTAACCTATTACCCTGCTCCCTCTTGCTTTTCTCAAGTCCAAATCCTATATCTTGCCAAAAATTATATTCCCGATACACAAATTGCATTATGTCACTCCATTTCAAATACAGATTTAGTTTAGTGGCACCCTGCTGCCTATATAATAAAGCCTGAAGTATTTTTTTTTTGTTTTTTTGGTTTTTTTTAAAGCGTAGTCCTACATTTTTTGGCACAACTAAACATTCCAGTCTCATTTCCCTTCACTTCCTACTGTGCTACTCTTAAGCCACACCAAACTACTCAATTCAAACAGGTCATGTGGCTTCTTTGTTTAATTAAAAAAATTTTTTTTCAGTTACAGTTGACATATAATATTATATTAGTTTCAGGTGTACAACATAGTGATTAGACATTCAACTTCTGGGTATTTATCTGAAGAAATCCAAAACACTATTTTGAAAGGACATATGTATCCCTATGTTCATTGCACCATTATTTATAATAGCCAAGATATGAAAGCAACCTAAGTGTCCATCGTTAGATGAATGGATAAAGAAGAGATGGTACATAATTACAATGAAATATTACTCAGCCATAAACAAGAATGAAATCTTGCCATTTGCGACAACATGGATGGCTAAGTGAAATAAGTCAGACAGAGAAAGACAAATACCATATAATTTCACTTATATGTGGTATCTAAAAAAAAATAAATGAACAAACAAAACAGAAACAAACTCATAGATACAGAGAACATTTTGATGGTTGCCGGATGGAAGGGGGGGTTAGAGGGACAGGTGAAAAGGGGGAGGGGACTAAGATGTACAGATTGCCATGCAGTTTCTCGTCTGCCTTTGTATGCTGTTGCTCTGCCTAGATTGTTTCCTTTGTGTACCTACTCACTCTTTGGGACCCTATTAAAAAGCTCTAAGGCTTCATATGAGCTATTTGGCTAAATAAATGTAATTAAAATGAATCTTTTCTATAATTTTATCAGATAGAGAAAGGAAGGGCATGAAAGAAAGGAAAACTTTAAATATGATTTCTTTATATGTCTTTTTGAGGGTAAACTGACTAGGTCAATCAATGGGCAAGCTGAGGTTTATGAGTAACGTCACATAGTTAACTCAGATGAAAGATGCATGTAAATATAGAAAAACATATGTCTGTGTTAAATACTTGAGAGAAGTATTATGTAGGCCAAATCACCATGTGATTCCTTCAATTCATGAAAGATAAATTCAGTGCTGCTCTCTGAGGTCAAAAGTGAGTTGCTTGCCTTCTAGTGTCTTGCTTTCTTATTTGGCCCGTTGTTCTGTTGGGGCAATAACTAAGTGCATGGGCTTTGGAATCAAACAAACCTGGACTAAAATTTGGCCTCCAGTACTCGCTAACCTTGAGGCTTGTTTTAGTTAAATGCCTTCAGATGTATCATTCATAACATAGGGATAGTAAAATCTACTTTGTTGAGTTAGAGTGAAAAATAACTGAATGAATGTATGGACTGTGCTTTGCATATACATTCAGTAAATAGTAGTGGGTAGAAAATATCTTCCACAGCATATGTAATATGAGCAACATTTATAGCTACTTCCCTCATTCTTAGAAGGGGATGCCAGAGGCACCAAGTAACCTCCAGAGGTGGTCAGAGGACTTTGGAAATGTGCAAATACTATTTCTCACTTTTGGACTGATCTAACTCTAATTTTGCAGTTCTTCTCTAGCAATGCAATTGTTGATGTTTAAAGAGTTTGAACACTGTGTTTTCAAGATTCTCTTTCTTTCAAGAGGAATTCCCTTCTTCTTGAGATTTATCTAAATGAAAGAACTCAAATTTACCAGCAATATAATCTCTTTGCTTGCTATAAAACTGATTTTTCTGCTCTATTTTTAAATTTTTTATTTATTCTCATTTTATATAAAAAAATAACTATGAGGATACTGAGATTATTAAATAAGAGCTAGCAATTGTTCATTTATTTATTAATTAAAAATTAGAAAGATTCATGAAAATATAAAGCCTGGGAATTTCTAAAGATAACTCTACCTCCATTTCTGGTGGGGAGGAAGTGATTTTTGCCTATTCTAAATAATGAGGCTTAACAAAATTGAAAGTTGGCACACTTATGGTAAATAGCATTTTCCTGGTAGTTTGGAGTCCACTGCATTTTTTTTTCAGCCAGACTTCTCAGTATCATTTTGATCTGTAAAACATCAAAGTTTCCTCTGTAATATTTTATTTACATCTTCAGAAAGTCTGAATGGAAAGGAAGTCTTATTTTAATTTAATGAATAATCAGCAATAAAAAAGTCAAAACTTTTACTACAATATTTGGGATTATGACTGGCTACAGGAAAATACATGTAGCAAATTGCACATAGAAAACCTGTAACTTAATATATTTAACTTTGATACTTCCAGAAGATATATCACAGACATTTTAAAAGACGAGAGGATAAAAATGGTAAGAGAAAGAAAGAATACCTCTCAAATTTCTAAATTTAGCCAAAGAGAAAAATAAAATCCTCAATCTTCCTTTCATGTGGCCATTAATTTTTTTTAAAAACTAGCTTTTAACAGACTCACTTGGTTTTCCTCTGGAGACTGTGAATTCTGAAAATAGTACCAACAGGTTAACTCCAAGTATGATGCACTTGAAAAAAAAAAAAAGAGGGGCTCTATTCTTTTGAAGACTCAGAATGGAGAATTCTGAGCATCAACCAACTCAGTATCACACTGAAATTCATATTTATTGCCTACGGCAGCTCTGTTATAATGAAAACATTAGTCTTGGGGACAGAGGAGAAGAGAAACTGTCTGTTGGGGCTTTGGCATGTTCGCCAGTTGCTCATATCATCCCTACCAGACTTTTAAAAAAATATGTCACGTATTAGTCAACCTTTAGGGAATGCTCTCTGACTAACCAACGATCTTAGCTACTTCTATCCTAATGAAACCCTGACTCAAGAACAAATTAAAGCACTAAAGACATATATCTAACTTTTTCCATAAAAGAAAACGAATGTATCACAAGAGTCAAGGATTGAAATGCTGAAGACAACATTATGATTCAGTTTACAGTGACTACAACCTATTCTGTAATCCTTGTGAGATATTGTTTCACATATGCTTTGCCAAGTGTCAATCCTTAATAAATATGCAACACTGACAAGTAAGAAATGTTTTCTGTGGAAAATATAATGATTTGTTTCAAAACATTTACATACTATATTTACATAATTACATAAAATTACAGGGCTTTTTTATGTTCATTTTATATTATATTATTTTATTTTATTTATTTATTATTTATTATTATTATTTATGCCTACAGCACCTGGTCTTCCTAGGTAGTCCCTCATTCAAGTACTAGCCAGGCTCAACCCTGCTTAGCTTCTCAGATCAGACATTGGGCTTCTTCAGGGTGGCATGGCTGTAGAACATGGACCATAGACCATGGCTCCACTGGGGCGCGAACCCAGAACCTTTTGCGTGTAAAGCAGACATGCTAACTGCTACACTATAGAACCACATCCTATATTATTTTATTTTTAATTGAAGAAGAAATAGATAGTTAGTGTATGAATGTGCTTTGAGAAAAGACATCGTGACAATCTATTCATTCTACTAAGATGCAGGAAATGTTGCTAAATCCTGCATGAGTTCTGGGTCTTCAATTATTTTCTTTCATCCCTTTGTAGGTATTATGCAGTCGATTTTTGGCTTCTATTGTCGGTATCGAGAAGCCATTCATTAGTTATCCTGGTTGTTAAAATTGTCTCAATAGTGTTTTTCAGTTCCATAGATGTGTCTAGTCGTGGATTTACTTTGATCTATCTAGTCTAGAATTTATTGTGCTTTTCAAATCTTTCATCAGCTTTGGAAAATCCCTAGCCATTATTTCCTCAAAGATTACTTCTTTTTTATATTTTCCTTTTTCTTCTTTCAAAACACCTATTAGATATATATTGGACATTTAAATACTCTCCTCTACATATCTTAAACTCTCATATTTTTGGTCATTTTGATGTTCTGGGTAATTTTCTTAGCTCTATTTTTTAATTCAGTAATTATTGAGTTGTGCCCAGCCTACTATTGAACCTGCCTGATGAGGTTTTCTTTTTCATAACAATGTCTATATAATAATTATTTCTAGGACTCTTTGGTTTGTTTAAAAATCTCCCTAGTCTTTTTTGATAGTAATTTCTTCCTTTTCAAGTTTTTTATATTTTATATTTTGTATGTTTAATTATAAAAAAATATGGTTTATACTGTATAATTTCTATTATTCAAATTTTTGTGGATCTATTTCTACTTTTTGTTGTTTCTTCTGATTTTTCCTTATGTTGCTTATTTACTTGTGTATCTTATAATTTTGATGTATGAGTTTATATTTGGCTGGGCTTTTTCTGTGGAAATTCTGTAAAGTGTAAGTTGAGAGTATATGTATCCAGAAAGTTTTTGCTTTTGTCTCTGTAAAGTGCCACAAAGCACTACAAATTGGTATTACTTTTTATAAGCTTTTTAAATGCCACTTGGCATTTACTGGTTTTTGAATTCTGAATACCCAACAGAACCTTTTTATTTATCCCATGAGGAGGCCAGACTTAGATAGATTAATTTCCTGTTATACTCCTATTTTGGTAGGAAGGTTTATTTTTCACCTTTTCACTAAAGCTGTGGCCCTTGCAGGTGCTCACTTGACAGAAGGTCCCAGTTTTAACTTCTGCTTCTGCAAGTCCAAGGCTTTGTCTCCATTTTTTGTCGCTATAACACAAGCAACCTGTAATTTTCTGGTTTTATGCCTTTTAATCCATTTTTGACTGCTTGAATTTTCTTTTCTTTTTTTTTTCAAGCTCCCCTATGCATGCTGTTTCATATTTTACCCACTATAAATGGTTTTGTAATGGAGGATTTTTTGGTTTATCTAGGCTGCCATATTACGTAAGTTCCATGGATGTATATACACAAAGAACACATCTTTTAGCCTTGAAGAATCTTTTTCTGCTATGAAGGTAAAATGTCATGGATATTAAACAACTGTGCAGGAATTGTCAGTGGCTTAATGTGTTTGACAGATTGATAGTGGGTGAAACAGCTAAAAATATTATGGTCTATTTTTATTATGCCACCTCAGGCTTTCAGATAAGATTCATAGAATCTTATTTAGTAAGCCATATAGTTAATTAAGTATATAACTTCATATGCTGCTCCAAATATATGTTTTTTTCCAAGATAAGTTTCATGAAAAAAATCCCTCATCTATTGTTGCAAAAAATGGAAGAAAACAACAAACTTTGAAAAACTTATAAGTTGCCGTTTGTGGGTCTGGATTGTCTTGAGTAGCAGCAGGATTATACTATACTCGAGGTTTATAACTCACCAAAGGGACATAAGGGAAAATTCAGTTTTCTTAAATTCTTATTGTCATGGTGAAGCCCTGGTATAATGATTTTGCCAAGAAAACAAACACAGATGCTGACTAAAATCAAACTGTAAACTATCCCAATAAGATGCTCTAAAATGTAAGCAGTACCTAGGACAGCACCTTTGGGCATGACATAATTTTATTTTTATGATGTAAATACAGAATGAGTATTCTGTAAACTAGATCTTTAGAAAAGGTGACGAGTATGGAAATGGAATCCAATTTTGTCTCTTTCTTGGATTTCTTATTATGAAAATATCGAGAAAGTTGCTTTTATAATTTCCTTCAAATCTTTCTTCAAATCTCATCTTCTTAGGGAGGCCATCCTGCCCACCCTATGTGAAACTACAGTTTACTCTTCCCTGTGATCCCCTCCCTACAGCTCAGCACATCCAATGTCCTTATCCCACTCTTTTTTTTCTCTATAGCATTTATCCCTTCTAATGTTTTTATGAATTTATTGTTTATTGTGTTTTTTTCTTTTTTCTTTTGCCTGTCTCCCCCAACTCATCTACCAAGGACAGGAATCTGTGTGTGTTTTGTTTACTAATATATTGACAACAACTAAAATAGTACCTGTCACATAATAGGTACCAAAATTACTTGGGACACAAATGAATAATTTTTTATTTTGCTGCCTATAAGTCAGGGTGATACTTCATGGTCTTTCATTTCCTTACTGAGACATGTGAGTGTGCATGAAATATGTGTATGACATATATATTGATTTATCTGAAAGAAAGTAGCCATTCACAGAATAATACCAATGGCCATGTTTTGAAGCATAAAGTGACCTAGCTTTTAAATATCTTAATGTTTCCACCTTAAATCTATTATTAAGTATATGGCAATTTTCCTTATAATAATATCTCTTCTATACCAACAGAAAATATGTAACATTTAGTACATACCTCATTTTTTTCTTTGAGTTTTGTGATCATAACAATCACGGGACTGTCTTCCTGCCAAACCATCTGCCAGAAATCATTCACGGTGTTGATCATGGGGCCTTGTGTGGCGATGAATGCTTTCTCTTTGCCACTGTAGCCCTAGTTCAAGAAAAGATAATAAAGAATAATTGGCTTTGAACTTCATGCCTTGCACTGAAAGTTTAGGTGAAAGATCTTCAGAACAAAATTGCTTTGCTAGTCCAAAAGCAACACATACATCTGCGGTTTCATTCTAGCATCAAAATTCACATGGCTGTTCTCCAAGCAAGGCAAGCATAGCATATGGTTTTGAGGGTCATAATGCTTAGTCCTCACCAGCATACCTCATCTGGAGCTCTGTAACCATAGATGCACAGGAAAGGGAGGTGCATTATAAAAAAAAACCCACTACCACTGTTGATTATGACTAAGCAAACAACAACAAAAAACTTGCTAGTAACTAAGTTAAGTCAGCATCGATCTACTTTGAGGGGAAAAATATAATCAACAATTCCAAATAGTAAATTGACGTGCCCATCAGAAAGAAATTTATATTTATTTACTTACCCTAATATAATTAGCATTAATGTAGGTGCTCAAAGAATCAGTTACATTTTTTGGTCGTAAACACACTCTGCTGAGGGGATCTATGAAGAAAACAAGAAAGAATACATTAAGCAGATTTATTCTTTTTACAGTTTATTAGAACACCAATGACCGATACATAAGATACCAGTTAATTTACATATTGACTGTCTGACATTTGTCAGTGTTTGTTGTTGGAGCTTCTGTCTTGATCCATCTGTGTATTGAGGGACATTTGGACCCATGTTGACGGCTGTTCCTTATATAAATCTCACCCAAAAGCTTGAGATGGTGAGTTTATACTTCATGTTATTTTTTATGGGTTTCTGATTCTCGATCCCATTTCTCATTTGTGCTCCTTTTCTTGTTCTTTGGGTTTGGAGTTTGCGCCGTATCTCCCTACTCTCATCTCTCTCCTATCCTGCCCAGTGACCAACATTTGGTCTGATCCAAGTCTTCTCTCACTATTTGGAAGAAGCCGTTCTTAGTTACCATGTGTTTTTTACTGACAGCTTGAATATCTGACATTGAATAGATTATTATAGTTCTAGCAGCATTGTCTTAAATTCTGAAATCACTTTCTATCAAGAAATTGAAAGGCTCTTTGTGAAGCATGGTATTATGAAAAATATGGTAGTTATTTTTACCAACATTTATATAAATTAATTAAGATCAAATCACCCTTTTATGATTTTTTTTTTAACCTGGTACACTCCGAGCTTCTCAAAGGCAAGAATATGGATTTTTTATTATCTCTACAAGACTTAGAGTCTAGCACAGTATATGTGTATATGGAAGGGATCACTTAAATCAATACAATAGACATTTAAGACACTCAATAAATGTCTATTGTATTGATTTAAGTGTTCCTTTCCATTTTCTAAAAAGCCGGTTCTATACATTTCTCTCTAGCAGTTGTTCTATTACTCTTCTACTCTTGACAGGTAAATTCTGGGAGTTTATTATACCCACTGTTCCTACCTCCTCATCTACAGTTCAGTTCTCCTTATGTACACTCCAGTCTATCCTAACCCTAGTCTCATGCAGACACTGCTCGTGCGCATGCCACCACTGACCCTTTTGTTACAAAACCCAGTGAGCCCATGATGGACTTTTTTTTCTTCATGTGCTCTTTGTGGCATTCAAAAACTATTGGCCATATATCTTTTATGGAGTTCTCTTTTCACTTGGATCCAGGTCACAGTATTATGATTTTCCTGCTAACTCTTCGATGGTCTCTTTTCCATCCTCTGCTTATTTCATTGGCCTCGCTTAATGTTGATAATTGTAGGAATCAACTTGTCCCTCTTCTATGCTCATTTGACATTGCCTTGTTGGGTAATTAATTCATTCCTATGATGTGAACTATTACCTATATCCTGAGCACTCCCAAATATCTTACACCAGACCACTCTCCTTAGCTATAGACCATGTTTTTCTATTTCTCATGTGTTCCTGAGAGCCCTGTTATTCTTTGTTATGTGTGCTACGACAGCTCCAGAGCTCATGTCTGAAAATTAGTTGTCCTACTGAACTTGACCTTCCATAGCCAATCCCTCATATTTGGTCTGTTCTATCTCTTAAATGCTGCGGGGTCTGACTTGACTCCCTCTTCCCATGGCTGTCTTCTTAGACTAGGACCTGAGCATCCCATTTGGTCTTACTGCCTTTGTCTTGTTTTTTTTCCCCAATCTTTTCTTCTCGTAGTTTCAAAGGCTGTCTTTGTTAAAAAAAAATCTGATCACATCATTCCCTTGCCTAAATGAGATTTTTAATTATCTCTATAAGACCTAGTAACTAACACAGTGCTTATATATACAAGCAGACACTCGATAAATGTTTATTGCATTGATATAAATGGTCCCTTCCATGGTTCCTGATTGCCATAGTAGTATTTCCCAAACTGTTATCTGTAAATAATTTCTTCTGTAATGTGTAAGATTAGTACATATAACTTATAAACTAGATCATCTTTTAAAAAGAGGGTTCAGTAATCAAATAAGTGTGCGAAACACTAAAAATAACAAAGTTGAACCACTTTTCTTTCACTGTAGGCCTTCTCAGGGTCTTTAGTATGCTAATTTACTTTGTGAATTTCCAAGAAGGCATTATATGTAAACTTAGTTATCCATTGAACTCATTTTATTATCAATACTTATTGACAATTCAGACAGCCTAGAGCAGCATTGCCCCCAAAGAACTTTCCGTGATGATGAAACTATTCTCTATCTGCACTGTCTAAAATTATAGCCACTAGCCACATGTGGCTACTGAGCACTTGAAATGTGGCTTGTATGGACTGAGGAACTAAAGTTTTAACTTTAATTAATTTTAATTTATCTTTACATAGTCATATGTGGCAAATGGCTGGACAGTGCAGATGTAGAGGATGAAATCCAAGTTTCTTACTTAGTGGATCCAGCAGATCTCTATCTTTTCTCACAACCTCATCAATAGCCACTTTTTCATGTGTACCATATGATTCGCTCACACAGACCTCATGCGTCTCACAAATACTACATGTACTTGCACATGTTATGCTTTTAAACATATTTTTTCTGTTGCCTTCTCTGCATGATAAAGTCTTCCTCATTCTTCAGGGCTCAGTTTAAGAAATACCTTCTTTCTGAAACCTTCCCTGAACTTTCCAGACAGAATTAGGCATTCTCTTCTTCGCTCAGGCTTCCTGATCTTCCTGATTCATATTTTAGTATTTACCATCTTGTATTTTAGATACTTAAATTTTTGCCTTCCCCCAATGGGTTGTGGTGAGCCCCTTGAGTGTAAGGAAGGATATATTTAATTAACTTTTGTATCCTTTGTGATTTCTATTTGGTATGTGGCTCATAGAATGTTTAATATCAGAATTAATTTCTATTAGAAAGAGTTAACACACTGCTTTTGACTTTCTAGATTTTTTTTCTTTTTTAATCAAAGGAGACAGGGAAACTTTCATTCCTTTTCAGTATCCACTGATTATTAGAAGTTTCTACAAATACCCTAAACTACTTAGAGTTGAAAAGGCCCCACTTCCTTCAGTTTTTTTAATGCTTATGATTTACTTGATCCTATAAACTGCTTAGAAACAGGTTCCCTGTCAAGATAAATTAAGTTTATGTTGGAAAAGAGTAATTAATAGTATTTCCAAGTATGAAATGTTTCCAAATACATTTTTTAAACAAAAATATAACATATGACTGAGTAGGTGAAAATGTAAGGTTCCAACCAAAGTCTTTTTAATATTAGCTTGGACTCACAAAACAGCTAAGTATTAAAAAAAACTTTATTATTACTGTCAACATTTTAATGTGATTATTTTCCTCACTATTGTTATAATTTTTATGTGATGCATTTGTCTATATATTAGTCAAATTCATTATAATAATTTTTATCAGATATTTCTAGGTTATGTGTTAAATATTTAGCACACAATTTATGATACATCTAGGCTGTATCCACAACAATTACAAATATTATTTGAACACTGGTCATTTTTTCTCTTTCTCTTCTGTTCCTCTTCTAATTTTCTTCCTTTCCTCCTCTAGTCCTTTTCCCTCTTTTTTCCCTTCCTTTTCCTTCCTTCTTCCTTCCTTCCTTCCTTCCTTCCTTCCTTCCTTCCTTCCTTCCTTCCTTCCTTCCTTCCTTTTCTCCTTTCTTCTTTTCTTTTTCTTTTTTCCTCTCAACAAATTATTGGACACATATAGATTTGGAAAATAGAACACATAAAGTTTCCCTACCTTGGTCTCTTTAAAATATCTTCTTGCGATCTTACATTTTTCATTTAACAGACAAAATGGTACCTGGGTCCTGATATTTTGATTGGCACCATTTTCAATTTTGTCAAAGGCTATTTAGTGCTTAAGGTTTCCTCTCCAGGGAAAATGTGTTTGAGGTCTGGAGTCAAGAGGATAAATGATTAGATGACGGACAAGTGTGCTACCGGTAGTGATGGGCAAAGGCAGGGATGAGAGAATAGGATAGTTTTCATAGGTGAACTCAAGAAAAATGAGGAATGGGAGGAAAGGCAGGGACTGGCCATATCCTCGAGGTGATTGGGAGTCATTTTCAAATATGTTGCAGGAGAGAGAGAAGACTCAAGCTTTGCATTGTCCAATATGGTAGCCACTAGTACATAGCTAATTAAATTTAATTAAAATAAAATAAAATTTAAAAATCAGTTCCTCAGGTGCACTAGCTATACTTTAAGCACCCAAATACCACATGAAGCTAGTGGCTATCCCAGTGGAAATGTAGACCATTTCCATTACTGTAGAGAGTTTTAGTGGACAGTGCTGATCTTGGCAATGGAAGATGGTGATTATACAGAAACTCATTTTTTAAAACCCATGTGTTTTTATAAGAGAAAACAGGCTCTTGAATATTTAGCTTTTGAAACTGTAAAATTTTCTCTACATTGATAGTGTCCTTTATGGAATTGGTTCTGGGGTTAATGATGGATTCATCTTAATTGGTAGAGAGTGAAAGGAGAAATTAACATCAGCTGAGGGCTTACTATTAATTAGGCATTTTTCCTAGGCATTTTACCACTACTATCATTTAATTCTCCAGTAGTCCTATAGGGTAGTACTATTATCACCATTTTTAGAAATAATGAAAGGATGGCACAGGAAGATTAAGTAGTTTGCCTTAATTTGTAACTGTTTTTGCCAGGGTAGGAAATCAACAATTGCAATATTTTGCTTTAGCCACATAACTTGTTGCCTTAGTGACTACTTCACTTATTTGCATAACTATTCTGTTCTATGCACTTAATATAATAAAACAAGAAACTTATTTAAGCAAGAAACATTACCAGAAATTAATTTTTAAATATGAAATGGCAGCCTGAGTAAATATGGTTCTTTATTTATATTGCTTTATATTTGTACATATAAGTTGATGGCATAAAAAAATACTATTATTTATTGCTATTATACTTCATCGTTGTACAAAATAATTTTATATTGATATATAATTAGTTTTTCCCCATTGCTTTTGTTATTTAGGATGTAGACATATTTCATGACTAATGTTTATTTATGTTGCAAAATAATTTGATATAAACTTAACCTTAGCACTTTAATCTACCACTTGGAGTGTTCTGAGCTAGGCTGACACAGTCTTTAGAGAAGCAGCTATAATTTAATTGGTTCTTGGCCATCCATATTTCTGCTGCAAAACATCCTCAAAATTATATAACCTCACTATTACATACAAGCTGACAAACTTCTAAACTTAAAAGTTTTTGTTGGTCAAATCAAAACAATCATAACATTTAAAATCTTAATCACTTACTAATTTTTTAATGTGATGTTTCAAACTTATACTACAGTCTAAAATAAACCGTAAAGAACAGTTTTGTATATTTGTTCCAGTTTTTTCCTGATGATTTTCAACCAACGGTGTGGCTTATCCAAGTCTTACTTACTAAGTTATATTTTGTGCAATGGGGGTGGGTGTGGTGGTATTCAGGCTACAGACATTTTCAACAGAAAATTAATCATTTGCAACGTCAGCTGTCAGCACAGGTGCCATGGCTCAAGTGATCCACCCAGTTCTGGGAATGGAAAAGCTGACGCGGGACTTTGAAACTTATTTTCCAAATCATCTGGGCAGGAAATAGAGAAGGCTGCACTTTTAAACAATCCTAATAATTTTCAAGTCTTTTTGATATTAGGTGGGTAATTATAATAACTGCAATGGATATATATGCCCATTATGTTTGGTAAATTTTAAATTAAAAAAATCTTAGAGAGCAGTTCTAACACATTCCATGTGTTAGTTTCATCCTATTCAGCCAGTTATAGTTATAAAATCTCTTTCACAGTGGCTATGTTTTACGTAAGTAGATTTAACTATACAGACGAGTTAAAAATATGCTATCATAGAGTAACTTTAACAATGCATTTCCAAGTCCACCGTATTTCCTGCTATTATCATAAATATGGAGAATTTGATGTCTTATGAGTGAATTAATGGACTGAATTTATAAAGACTCCATAATTTTCAATGTCAATACTTTAAAAAATCTTTGTGGTTCCATCTTTCCACAGCTATTGCTGTGAGATGTTTATGGATTTCACCAAAACCCCAACTATATCCATTTGTTTAGTTATTCAAAATCCTACTTCCTCTCTAAACTATTTTTGCCACTCCAGGCAGAATTACTCACTCCTCTCTGTACTCCTACATCACTTGGGCCAGATAGCTATTCTGGCTCTTATTAAATTGAACATAATTACTAGTTTCTATGTCTCTCCTCTCTAGTCCATGACCTCCTTGATCTTACAGACTGCTCCTTATTCTAATCTTATAGTCTGTTCCTTATTCCCGGCTAGCTCTTGGCAGCCGGTTCATATCTTGACATCGATAAATTTCGTGGAGCTAAATTTAGTTTTAACATAGTCTATAGCAGTATTACTCAATATGGTATGATTTCAGATGGTTCTGGTATCATCTGAATGAGAATTACCTGAGTGTTTGCTAGAAGTACAGATTCCTGGGCCTAACAGCAGACCTACTTAAATAGAGTCCTTAGGTGGGGCACAGGACTCTGGACTTATAACGAGGGCTAGGGGACTGTTATGCGCAATGAAATTTTTTGGTATCAGCTTCAGTGATATATAATTCACATACCATACAATTCACCTGTTTAAAGTGTGCCATCACAGAGTTTATTTATTTTTATTCACAGAGTTTGCAATCATCACCACAATCAATGTTTTAACATTTTCTTTATCCGCCAAATCAACTCCATACCTTTTAGCAGTCATTTCCCACACCTCCCAACACTAGGCAATCACTAATGTAGTTTTTGTCTTTTTAGACTTGCCTATCTGGACACTTTATATATAAATGAAATGATATACTATGAGGTCTTTTGTGATGATTTCTTTCACTTAGTATAATGTTTTAAGGTTCATCCATGTTGTAGCATGCATCAGTACCTTATTCCTTTAAAAAAAACTTAAAAACTTTTTCAATTACCGTTGACATTCAATATTATATTAGTTTCAGGTGTACAGCATAGTGGTTAGACATTTGTATAATTTACTAAGTGATCCCTCCTGATAAGTTTTGCACCCACCGAACACCATGTATTATAATATTATCGACTATATTCCTAAACTGTACTTTACATCTCTGTGACTGTTTTAGAACTGTCAATTTATACTTCTTAATCCCTTCAACTTTTTTATCCAGCCCCCTAATCCCCCTCCCATCCAGCAACCATCAGTTTGATCTCTGTATTTATGAGTTTGTTTGTGTTCTGTTTGTTTAGTTATTTTGTTTTTTAGATACCACATACAAGCTAAATCGTATGGTATTTGCCTTTCTCTGTCTGACTTATTTCACTTAGTATAATACCCTCTAGGTCCATCCGTGTTGTTGCAAATGATAAGATTTTATTCTTTTTATGGCCAAGTAATATTCCATTGTATATATGTACCACCTCTTCTTTATCCACTGGTCTTTTGATTGGAGCATTTAAACCATTTACATTTAAAGAAGTATTGATAGGTATGTAGTTACTGACATTTTATTAATTGTTTTCTGATTGCTTTTATAGTTCTCCGTTCCTTTCTTATTCTCTTGCTCTATTCTCTTGTATATTGATGACTTTCTGTAGTATTGTGTTTGGATTCCTTTCTCTTTATTTCTTGTATATCTTTTTGTAGGTTTTGGTTTGTGGCTACCATATGCTTCATATACACCAGGTTATGTTTATAGCAGTGTATTTTAAGTTGATTGTTGCTTAAGTTCGAACACATTCTAAAATCACTACCATTTTCACTTACCCACTCCCCTTTTATGTTTTTGCCATTATTTTTTATTTCTATCACGTATATGTATGTATTTGTATGTATCCCTTAATTTACTGTTGTAATTACACGTGATCTTCCTACTTTTGCCTTTTAACCTTTGTATTAGCTTTAGTGTCAATTAATCTACTGATTTTATTATGTGTTTGCCTTTGTCAGTGAGAAATTTTTTCTTTGTGATGTATTTTCTTATTTGGAAAAAACCTTTTTCTTCTTCTTAAAGAAGTCCCTTTAACATTTCTTGTAATACTGGTGGTGATGAACTCCGTTAGTGTTTTACTTGTCCATCCCCATGTTTGCCTCTTGTGCCTCCGACTATTAATTCTCTGTCTTGTTCAGAAACTTCTGCTTTCCTCTGGTCATTTTTGAAAAATATTTCCAACTTTATTTTTACCTTGAGCTTGTTTTTTTCAAACCATGTGATGTTAGTCAAATTACTTAATTTCTTTTGCCTCAGTTTCCTCACAGTTCTGGAGGCTGGAAGTTTCAAGATCAAGGTGCCACCACAGTCAAGTGAGGGCACTCTTCCAGGTCACAGACCTATCATTGTATCTTCACATGGTGGAAGGTAGTACCAGATTCCTTTTTATTGCTGAATAATATTACATTGTGTGGATATAGTGCATTTTTTTTTACCCATTCATCAGTTGATAGGTATTTTGGTTATTTCTACTTCGAGGGCTATTATGAATAATGCTGTTACAAAAATTTGTGTACGGCTTTTGTGTGGACACACATTTTCATTTCTTTTGGGCATATACCTAGGAGTAGTATGTCTGAATCATATAGTAACTCTCGGTTTTACCTTTTGAGAAACTAGCAGACTACTTCTTAAGTAGCTGTACCATTTTATATTTCTATCAGGGATATACGAAGGTTCCATTTTCTCTACATCTTTGCCTATCTTTTGCCTATCTTCTATTTTCTATCTTTTTTTTAAATATCATAATCACATATATGTGAAGTGTTATGTCATTGTGGTTTTGATTTCCTCGATGGCTAATGATGCTAAGCATCTTTTCATATGCTTATTGGCCATTTGTTTATCTTCTGTGGAGAAATGTCTATTCAAGTTTTTTGCCTATTTTTTTAATTGGATTGTTTTATTGAGTCATAAGAGTTCTTTATATATTCTAGATACAAGTCCTTCATTTGATGTATAATTTACAAATATTTTCTCCCATATCGTGAGTCACCTTTTTATTTTTTGACATCCTTTGAAACACAAAATTTTAATTTTGTCGAAGTTCAATTTATTTTTTCTTTTTAGTTTTGATTTTTGATGTCATATCCAAGAAATTATTGACTAATTCAAGACCTCGAAGATTTACATCAGTTTTATACTAAGAGTTTTATAGTTTTAGCTCTTACCTTTAGTTCTCTGATCCATTTTGAGTTAATTTTTGTATATTGTGTGAGGCAGGATCTAACTTTATTTTTTTGCATGTGAATATCCTGTTATCTCAGCAACGTTTGTTAAAAAGATTCTCCTTTCCCCCATTGAATTGATTGACACCCTTGATGAAAATGAATTGACTCTAATGTGTGGCACAATACAATTCTAGCACCATGTATCTACTGAAACTGTGAGCTGACCATTATGATAAAAGTAATACGAGATAAAGTTATTAACCTCAGACCATTTTAATGATTATTAAAGTCTTGATATGTGTGTTGTAACTCCAAATTTGGTGTGTATTTAAAAATCGTGATGATGGAAAATGGTGAGGTAGGGGTAAGTGGGGGAAGGCTTGTGCTTTCTATTACAAACTATTTAATTCAAGAAACTTACTTGGCAAAATGGTTTTATATCGATTTTTAGTTCCATGACGTGGAATGTCAATTTCTTTGGGATCCACAAAGTTCATTGGTATTTCCTGCAAAAAAGAATAATATCAAGTTAGTGTATCTAATGCATCCACAAAGAAAATCTTCACAGGGGGCCATCTGACCCAGGACTCTATTGGACTTCAAAGTCACTTATAAAACAACAGACTACCTACCACCTCTGGTTGACCAACACCCTTCCTTTCATAAACATAGCAGCTGCAACCTGGCAAGCTGACTCTAAGAAACAGTTCTCTGTGTTAGAAAGTATTATTTTATATGTAGTGATTTAAAAAAACATAAAATTTGGTTAGATTTTAAGAATCCTATTCTGTGTAATTGCTGAAAATACATAAATAGGAAGCTGAAAATTGATATTTTAATAATGTATTCAAATTTCTTTAAATCTTTGTGTAAGTTCAGTACCAAAAATTTCACTATAATGAATTCTCTTTTCACACTAAGTGTGACTTTTAAGGATTATTAAAATTTCCCTCCCCAATGGTAAATAAAAAAGCTTTTTTGTTGATTTGAGTGATGATATGATGCTTTTTTGTATTAAATAGTTTATAATCGTACTGTTCCTATTGTGGTTGTAAATGTAATATTTTTCGTGAAGGACATCCAGATACTGTTTTCTCCACTTTATAAGAATATAAATATTCTTATTCAGCCAAAATATATGTCATGTACCTTAAACAATTGGAGAGAGAAGAATTAGAGCCAAACTAGCTCTGTGAAAATGCATTCGACCTAAAAGGTGAGTATCTGTAGCTGACTGAGGCAAAAAACAAAAAGCTCAAGCTTTCGAAAAGGTCAAAACAAATATTTAAAGATTCTGTTATACAAAATGTTCTCTGACTTAAAATTCTACTAAGGATTGCTTAGATAAAATTAATGTGAAATAAAATGACTTTCATCTCTAGACCACATAAAGTAATATTTTTGTTACTTAAACTTTCTTCAATGGAAAATCTTAACTCAAAAGCCTAATATTCATTAAAAGGAAAGAAATTATCTATAAATTAATTCAAAATGTATAGTTTTCAGCCAATCTCAATATTCGAGAAAAGTCTGACTATATTATGAATTTGAGACTTGGTCTACAGAGAGAAGTAGCTTACTTTTAAAATATCATTTCCTAAACTTGTATTACTTTAGATATTTATAATATTTATCCCTACTCTCTGCTCCAATGAAATGTTATACCTTCTCAGTCTAAGTTACCAAAATAAGCAAAATTGTTGAACAGTCAGTAGCAACCACATATCCATGTTTAGTGATTTCAAGCAGGTCAGTCTGTTTTGGCAAAGCCTTGGAGTAGGCAATATCTTTATTCCTGTTTTCTGACTCACACTGACAATTTGTCATCTTCCAGTATTATCTCTCTCTTCCATACTCCCTGTTGGCCCCATCTTTCCTTTAAGGGAAGTAGGTTATGTTAAGGGCTTATCTCAAAAAACAAAGACTATCTGTGGTTCTAGAAAAAAAATACTAGATGTACCTTTGGCTAGTCATATAGTCATTGACTGCTTGTATCATCTAAGTCTCATTTTCTTCATATATAAAAAGATGACACTACAAAGTCTAACTAACAAATTGTACATTTATGTTTTTCTTTAAACACCTAATAATAGCTGATGAAGCTAACAGTAGATCTAACTATTGCTGGATCTTTCAGCATGAGAATAGTTGCAAACATATGTACTGACCCTAGAATGATCAATTTATTATTCTTAACAGTTATGGCTTAAGATGTAGAACCAAATTAAGATTTAAAGTACTCTATAAAATAAATGTTTCCTTTGGGCAACAATTAGAGCTAATTGTTAGAAAGTATTGTTAGAAAGCAACACTGATGAGTCACCATCATTTTCAGCTGAAACTTGGAATCATTTTTACCCAAATTTGATCTTCCCTGTGTTCTTTATTTTATTAAAGGACCCTATATGCACCCTGTTTCTCAAGTCAAAAAACTGGGATATCATCCCTGACTTCTCCAAACTGTTACAGCAAGGCTGTTCCTTCTTTCTGTAATGCCCTTTCTCTGCCCAGCTCCTTTTTGCTGCTTCTTTGTCTGGCCAGCTCTGCCTTTATTTAGCCATCACATTCTAGTTTGAACACATTAATAGTCGATGAGTAGCAGGGTGGATCTAAAACTCTTGCACTTAACCTTCTGAACTGTAATCATTTCTTTACTGTTCAGTGGAGTGTTGTGCCATTTTAGTATGTGCCTCTGATGCCTCATTTATCAAAATACTTGAAGAACAATTAATAAACAGCAGGCTCACCATGAATTCACTTTGGAGTAAGTGTGAACTTGCCACGACGTCCCTCAGCTGTGACCTTGTGAGAATTCTGCTGGCTGACTGCAGATACTCCATTGTGACCTTCTCCCGTGGGGTTGGAATAGCCACAAAGGGTTCAATATTCCCCAAGCTACTCATGTCTAATGTAAGAGATACGTTGGACCCTCGTCTATATTGGAGAAGAATGTTATTAGATTTAATCACCAAATGAATTATTTTGATTGCACAAAATTACCTTTCTGTACATATGCATAATTCAGTGAACACTTTTACAGAAATAAGGACCAAATATCTTTTTCTCTTATGGTGCCATAGTTGACTATAGCATCTATACATAGTTTCTCTACAGGGAACTGATGACTTTATTGTTGGAAATATGTACTATCATTTGTTAATGGATATGTTTTTATTTATAGAAATAATAAGATGGCTAATCATATGAAGTGAAAAATTTAGGAAAAATAAATATCACACTCAAATGAAGAAATCAGATGTAACACAAATCAACTATTTTTATGTTTGTCTGAGAGTCCAGTATATAAATCATATAGCCATCTAATATTTTTGACACCAATATTCTGTTGTCATGATTTTACTAGACACGGAAAGCTTTGAGAAAACACATCCCTTTATTTTGGTTTAAATTATTGTTATTGAAATAGAATTTAAAGTTTTAAAAATGTATGTATTTTTTATAACTCTGACTGATTCCCTAAAAGATAGCATTTGTATCCTGCATTTATGTACATATGTACATATGCATGTATATGTGTGTATGTTTGAATATGTATGTATGTATTTCTTTAATTCAGTGATAAATTCATGAGGACCATAGAGATCACAGACCCTTATTCTGAGTTACAATTTATCTTCCCTCTGTAATTTCCTTCCTTTCATTGGGAGGAGTGGTAGGGCTCTTCCAAGCTTATAAAGGCCCCTTGTGTCCTGAATAGAAGGTGTGAGTGCCTCTTACCAGTAACATTAGCTGTGTAGGACCAAGGAGTAACTATAAAATCGCATGTGTGAGACTGAGGGTCAAAACCAGAGACTGTATTCATAAGAATTGTTAAACTTAAAGGGGCCTTAGATATGTGACAGGTCATTAAATATGGTGCCAAGTGGTTGATGTCCCAAAGAAATGGAGAGCAGGGGAAAACAGGTCAAGACAAATGAGAGTAAAGACAATAAGAGTAGATACTAGGCCCAGCATATTATTTCCTTTGAATGATGTTTTACATGCTTATTATGGAATACTTCATCAGAAACTATTCAAGCAGCCAGAGCTTAATTTTAAACTGGAAAATTATTAGAACATAGAACAAAAACCTTATTAAACAATAACATCAGTTCCTGCCTCCTCTGTATCTGCTTCTGGTTGCAGCTTTGCTGTCATTCTATGATTTTGTATGTGATGTTGTCATTTTGGTTAATTTCGAAATGGTTTGTAGTTGTAGTTTTTAATTCCTGCTCTTACTTGGCAGTTATTTAAGTATTTGTACTTACTTTTTTTCCTCCTGGATTTCTTAAAGTCTGGGATATGTATGTGAGTCTTTCACATTAATTGTGTTTGTTATTTTTTCTTATATTTCTATCAGGTTTTACTTTATGTATTTTAGATAATTATGTTTCTTGAAGAGATTCATAATTATATCTTCATTATAAATTTTATCAATATTAAATACTTTCTTTACCATTAGTTTTGTTTGGCATCACTTCTGACTTTTTAAAAAATTAATATTGACATACCTGCTTTTTTTGGCATGTTTGTAAAAAACTTTTTCTAGTTCCTATTATCATTTTTCACTCTTTTGGATCACTGCATTAGGGATTATTGGATAACATTCTGGATACCCATAAGATGTCACCAACCTATTAGGGGGATGTTTGTCCCCCTCCCTTTTTTTGTGTATGTGGAGGGCAGGCTATTGATGGTGATGGAAAAGGCTCCTGTATTTCTGGGTAAAAGGTAAATGGTTGAAGAGAAGCAAAGAGTGGTTCTGCTTTGAGGCCAAGAATTTTAATCTATTTTTAGTGGGAAAGTAGTTTTTAAAGTTTCTCAGTCCAGTTCTTCTGGCCTTTAAATTGTCAGAAATTTCTTCCTGATTCTGATAATAAGCTGTCTATTGGTTTTACTTTTAATTTTGTTCAACTGGCTATTTTTTTATTAGTTTCAAGTATATGGTATATTGGTTAGAAGTTTATATATTTTATAAAACTATCCCCTTTTCTCTCCTCTCTCCACCTAGCCATTACATTAATGCTAACTGCGTTTATACATTTTATAAAACTATCCCCTTTTCTCTCCTCTCACTCTCCACCTAGCCATTACATTAATGCTAACTGCATTTCCTGTGCTGTGCTCCCCATTCCCATGACCATCTATCAGCTACTAATTTGTACTTCTTTAACCCTTCACACCTTTCTCCCAGCTCCCAATCCCCCTCCCCTCTGGCTGTCACCAGATTGTCCTCTATATTTGTGAGTCTATTTTTGATTAGTTTGTTCCTTTTGTTCCTTAGATTCCTCATGTAAGTGATATCATATGGTATTTATCTTTCTCTGTCTTACTTTATTGGTCTTACTTTTTAGTGTACTTGTGAGAATTTGGTTTTTGCTGGTTTCACAGATATTTTAGAAAGAAGTTGGGAGAGGCTACTTAAGGGATTGCCAATCAGACACCATTTTAAACCATTATTCCATTCAGTCAAGTTTCAGTTCCAAAAGACAAAAGTATCTGCAATCTGTCAATTGAGTGACCCCGGTACTACAGGTGTTTAGTGGAAGGTGAGATCTCATCCATCCAGAGTGGTCAGAGCAGATGTATGAAGGAGGAGGCATTGAATTGAGCCTTGAAAGTAAAAGTTCAACAGAGACATTTTGGGTAGAGGGTTATTTCAGAGAGAGACCCTGGCAGGAGAAAAAGTGTGGGAACAGAAAATGATAAGGCATCTTTGAAAAATGGCATATAAGCAGTTTAAGCTAGAGTTCAGTGGTATGAAAATGTATTTTGGAATTGGAGGACAGGGTTATGTAGGAGAGATGAGAGGGAGGCAAGGATCATGAAACTGCAAGACTAGAAAAGTCTGTTCAAACCCATAAAAGAGAGAATTCAGAACATCAGATTATACCAACTTCTGTTTTGGCTTCCTACAGCATATCTTGCCCAAACCTGGGATAAAAGCCTCTGGGATCCCACACTTAACATCCATTTGATTTTGTAAGTAACTTCTCTAAGGATTCTGTGATAAACCGTGAACAATGGAAGCATTTTCATGTAAATTGACTTAGTAAAGGAAGAATGACTTTTGTCTGGCAAAGGAAGAAAGGAAACTAATATTTATTAAACATCTATTATTTGCCAAGCACTGTTCTAAGCACTTTCACATATGGTATCTCAATCTTCACAGCAGCTCTCTGAGTTATTATTTTTCCTTATCTTACAGGTGAAGAAATAACTAACAGGAACACAATAGTGGAGCAAAGGTTCAATTCAACTTAGAATTTAAAACCCAAGCTCTTTCTGTTCTGCCACTCAAAAGCCAGAGTATAATGGGCAGGTTATATTAGACTATACAGTGCCTTACATGGAGTTGGAGTCAGTGGTTGGGAGGAAAGTCAAGATTACTGAAGTATAATGTGGAGGCAATACAGTATTCAAGAGTACAAATTCAATTTTTACCGTCATATATGTCTGGGCCCAAATCCTGCCTCTCCCATGGCCCCGTGGTGGATCTCTGGTTGGGCTACTCAGCCTTGTTGCATCTCAGTTTCCTCCTCTTTTGTAAAACAAATGATTAAGTATATTTACTTCAGAAGGTTATTACAAAGATTAACCAGATAGTGTAAGTAATGTAGGGAGGAGGAAAGAGAATTCGATTGTTAATCAAGCCACAATCAGAGACTGCAATGTGCTGATCAGCCCTACAGCCAGGCCAGAAGGACACCTTCAGCACAAAGGAAGATTTCTACTGGGATCGCTAACAGCCCATTCCTCACACCTGTGGAGGGGAAACGGGAACCAAGAGTCATTCCCTATGGCTAAAACCATGGGGGAGCCTATGGATTAAAGGCTGGGAACTGCCGGCAGGCCTTTCACTCTACGTATTCTTACTTTTCACACTACATACTCTTCTTCTTTCTCACTGCATGTCCATATCGAAGGAAATGGGAACTAAAGGATGACATATAGACTGAATTCCTCCAACACTCAAGGTCCCTCTCAGTACCTGTTCTCTGTCTCTCTCACTGTCCTTGTCTCTACTGTTTCTCTCCCTCTGAGAGTCCCTCTCAGTGTCATTACTCTGTCTCTCACTGTCTCTTGCACTGTCACTCTCACTCTCTGCCTCTGAGGAGACCACACTCTGTCTGTGGAGTATTAGCCTTTTTCTAATAAACTTTCCTTTGACTCAAACTTTGGCGTGTGTGTTGAATTCTTTCTTCACTCTCCGTCAAAAGACATTTTCTTGGTGCAGGGCTTGTTCTCCCTGTCACTTGGGGAAATTTGCCCTGGCCTACATCATAAGAAAACTGCTTATAAAAAGTGATGACTGTTATTAAATTTGAGTGATAATAAATAAAGTTCTACATAACTCTCACCTCCTGCTTCTCTAAGAGATCTATTTTAAGAGATCTTCACAAAAACTTGAAAATTGTTTACACTGAGATTATTTTTAATGCTTGGAGATCATTGGGTAGAATCTACACATTTTTCACTAAAGAAAAATACATTCATACATCCTTCTTGATAACCTATTTATCTTAAAATTTCCCTTTATTATGGCAGACCCATTTCCCCCCAATCCTAAACAATTCCAGAGCACTTCACCTCAACACTTCAGACAATGTCTTAAGTTCAATTATGGAGTCAAACTTGCACAGACTATTGACCTTACAGAGAGCACTTTCTACAAAACAGCCTTTGTCAGGATAAGTACTCATCTACCCTGGCTGTGACATATTATCAACGGATGTCATTAACTTGGAAAAAAAGCCTCTTTTCTTAATTCTTATTTTTAAGGAACAAACTATTTAGGTTTATCTAAATACGGTGAAATTAGGAAATTGTGTGAGTAAAATCAACTTAAAAATGTGGCAATTTCTTAGTCATGCCTTGTGCTTGGAGAGGAGAGTAAATATACATCCATATATATTTTAAAGTGTTATTTTTCCATTATAAAAATAACATGCTCATTGTAGAAAATCTGTATAATTTAAAGGTTTTAAAAAAGGAACTAAATCACTCACAGTCACATAAACACATTTAAATTGACTTAAATTTTGCTATTTTATAGGCAGTAATGGCCGCAGCCTACGGTTTTGATTTTTCTTTCCTTAGAGATACATTTTCATATGACTATTGTTTGTTTATCGATCCTTACCTTTGAGAATGGTCTTCATGCTCTCTCAGTGTTTACATTATAACACTGATGTATTTACTTTTATTGGTATTATCTAATATATATTAATTATTTTTCAGACTATTTGTTGCAACAGTTTATTGTTGCCTTAAAATACTATGGATTTTTAGAGTTATATTCAGTTAAATATACTCATATTTTCTTTTGTGGTATCTTACTTTGCTTTAATACATAGAAATTCTCCTGGAAGTTAAGATGTTTTAAAAGTTAATCCCTAAATCTATTTGTAACTTATCTTGGGTTATGGTAAAGGTGAGAATAACTTAGGTTTTTTTCCCCCCTCATATAAATTATCAATAATTCTAACAGCTTACTGAACAATTTAAAGAAGTGATGATTTTTATATATGTGGGAATAATAGGTTTTTAACTAACATCACTGACTAATAATCTGGAGAAGAAAATACTACCTTACTGAAAGAAGAGAATATGAATTTGTTCCACAGTACCTATAAACCAAAATGTCAAGAAGTGAGGATAGAATCAGAAAGACATTTTAAAAATGAAACAAATATAAAAATTTAAGAGAAAATTCAAATTAAGATACAAGAAAAAAAATCTAAAGGATTTAGAGGAAAAAAGATCAACAGAAATATTAGAAAGAGACTTAGATCTTTAAATAAAAACAGAATGTGTTAGACTAAGAACACAAATTCTTATTAAAAACTTTGCCTCTCTTCTGTTGTGTAACCCTGGACATACTGTTTAGACTTCTTTTATGACTCTTGATTGCTGTTGGACAAAAGGGAACATAATAAAAAGCTTTATCAAGCTCCCGCTGTAGCACCAATTATTTTTTATGCCAAAAAATAAATAAGAAAGAGGAAATTCAAAAGATACCGATGCAAACAATTGAAGGAAAAAGCAAATTCTTAAGGAAAAGTAAAAGGAATGCAATAAACAGCATGCTAATTACAATTAAGTAAAAAGGAAAACATGTATAAATATTATGGGCCAGGGCTACATATCAATTTCAGCAAGAGAATATAAACAACTCTTTGCTGAAATTATTCAACTCTGTATAACTGCTCTTAATGACCAAGAGGTGAGGAAAAAAAAAACCAGCCAAAAATACAAGAACTCCACAATTGAGTGTTGGAATAACTCAAAACTAGGCATTTATTTTCCTGGTAATTGGGGCTCTATGCTGGATATTAGAAGCTGGATTTAGGCAGAAGAGATAGACTTTCCAGCGTTGTGGCCATGGGCTATGTCTAATTCTCAGATCTGACTGCTCCTTTAGCAGTACCTTGGCTACGGAGAGCAATCAGACTTCCAGCCCACCACCTCATTTAGTACCCAATAAGGAATGGAAATGGGATTCAGAGAATAAAATAAAACAAATAATCATTTTGCTTGTAGTCCAGGAAGATATACTTCTGAAACTACTGAATTATGAAATTAAGTTTCAGTGGGAAATGGTGGCGGCTGCTTATCTTGAAGTACTTGAAACTAGAACGGAAAAATATGCATCAAAAGATTATAAGAAGAATTTAGGACAGAATGTAAGCAAACAGATTTGATCTTTGAGAACTTTTAAAATCTTAATTCTTTTTTTTTGTTGTTGTTCTGTAGAAAATACACAATTTGTTCAGAGCCTTCTTTATTAGTTATTTATATCTTGCATGATGAGAAGTTAGAAGTTTAATATTGACATTCTCTCGAGATCTGAAATGTGACTCTAGGACCTTCAGTCCAATCTTCTCTCCTTGTGCGTTGTAATGATAGTGATCACAAATCTGACAATCTTGGCTCGATGGGAAAAATGAACTTAAGCCTCCCCGCTGCCCCCAACTTGATATTTCTTATTTAATTTTGCTCATTCAATTTGTCCACAAGTTTAGTTTCCCGGGGGACTTTTAATAAAAAAGAAAAAGAAAAAAAATTTTCTTACTCATTTGAATAACAAAGGAGAAAACAGCGGGAAAATGGAAAGATGGAATTCTTTTACTATGTGTAAATGTACTGGCCTCCACAATTCTTTAAAACTCCAGATTCCATCACTTAAATTTCAGGGGTAATGGTATTTAATGAATAGTTTGCTGTTTCTCTCCATCTCTTTATCTTTGAATACACTATATATAGTACTAATCACCATCCTGGATCACTTAACATATGAGAGGGTAAAATTTTTTTTTAAATAAAAGATATGGAGTACTAGGAAAGTTAAATTGTGACATATTCAAAGTTCTTGGAAAGTTAAATAAGACATAAATGCAGTGTTACTAATTTCTAGAAGCTGAAATAAATGAATAGGTACTGTGACCATCTGTAGTAAAATTTCCCAAAGGAAATCCTGTAGACAAGAATCGTAATAAGTAAATATAAAAGGAACCAGGCCCAGGCCCAGGAAGATGATAAATGAATTTCCCTCTGAAGCAAAAAGAAAATCTTAAAATGTAGAGAAGATTTTTGGTGTGGGAAATGATCAATTTCCCTACTTGAAAGCACTCACTTTGTTAAGTAGAATGTTGCTCTCCCTTTTGAGTGACTACATAAAAAAATTTTGAATTCAGACAGTAATATTTGACATTTTACATATGTATGGAACAATGCAATTTTACTATACTTTTTTTTATTTTACAAAATTAAAATAAAAACAGTCATTAAAAAAAGAACTCCATCACTTCGCATTGTTCTTTGAACATTGAACTTGGAATGTGAGTTTAAGTCAATGCTTCACTTAAGGTCTTTTGGTCTCAGACTCTTTAATCTGCAAATAGGGATTATAATAAAACTCACAAGGTTGATTCACATTATAAAGGTTAAAGAAACAAAAAGATGTAAATATTTCCAGCTTAGCATCTGGCATATAATACACATATTTGAAGGATTATAATAATTAATAATGACCACATGGTAATTCTTACTTCACTCCATGCACTCTGTGTGGGAGCTACATGGCATATACACTGATAAATATTTGAGAAGGCCAAGGTTGGAAAGATTTGTTAATGATGAAGAGTCAGCAGCAGTGTCACATATGCAAAGTCAATGGTCATATAAATTGGGACTATTTTTCATACTTCAAGCCCTTAAAATTCTTACCTCATATCCTTAAAATTAATAACTTTTTCAGATTCAAAAATAATACATACTCAATATATAAAAACTATAAATATAAATAAAAAGAAAGAAAAATATCTCATAATACCAACACTTAGAGTAACTGCTAATAACATTTGTATATCCTTCAAGTCTACATGTGTATGTGTGTGTATGTGTGTGTATGCATGACAAAATCTAGATTTTTACTTTATGTATTCTTTCATGATTTGATTTTTATTTAACTAAGTATATTATGAATATCTTTTCATGTCTTCAAACACTATTTAAACACTATTATCAAACACTACGGTATTTTATTGTATGGATATACTATAGTTTATTTAATATCTTATTTTTGGATGATAAGCTGTTTTCAGCTTTTCAGCATCATAGACAAGACTGCAAATGAATAGCTTTGTATCTAAATGTTTGTGCATGTCCATGATTATTTTTAGGTCAAGGAATTTTAGAAACTAACTCAAAATCTTTGAGTTTGGAGAAGTCATTGGACACATGCAGTGTAGAAGAAGCATAAAGACTGACTCTTAGGGCTCGCTGACATTGAATTAGCTCTGACCCTCTTCTTCTCTTGTTCAGAACTTGCAGTAGCTCCCTAGCAAGGTTTCCTAACTCTAAAATATCCTAGTCCAATATGTTTTCTTCCAGATTTCACCAGAATGATATTTGAGCACTGTAAATATGATAAGACTTACAAATAACCATCTTTTGACATAAGATGTTTTTTCATCCATTCCCTGTGCATGTGTGTCTCCAGCCTCATCTACTGTCTTGTCTTATCCAGATCTGTGCCCCAGGTAGGCCAATGAACCTGCAACTCTGCTTTCTATGCCTGAAATGAGTTTGCCCTAACTTTTTCAGAATCAATTCCCCAAATGCTAGGGTGTCTTTCCTCTGAAACTTCTTAGCAATTTTTAAAAATGTATCTTCAATACATCGTACTCACTAGAAATGATTTACTCTAAAGTGTGAACTCCCAAGGGCTTTGACTTTAATCCTCCCTCTGTATCCAGTCCTGGACACATGGAAAGCAAAACTTTTGTCTGTATGAACGAATGGTTGCAAATGAATTGGTTGAGATAATGCTGTGTGTAATTATTGTGCTCTATTGGCTTCTTTAATCCTTCTGAAAATAGGAAAATTGAAGGATCATGTTAGATAGGAGTTCGAAAATTTAGGATGGAGAAGCCAAGCTTAACCAAGTACAGAAAATATTACAGTTGATATTTAGTTTGAGTCTTATTTAAATATCAATGAAGTCTGAGCATTAACACTAAAGAGCTGTGGTAATTTTATTCTACAAAAGAAAAAAAATGTAACACTTTGTCTTGTAACTAAGTATGATTAATTTTAACTCTTTTTTTGGCATTTGGTATTGTTTTGACTGTCACTCATGGCGAGGAGGCTGTTTCCCTTTTAACAAAAGAACAAAATGATGAGAACTCTAATTTTAGTTCCCAAGTTTAGTTTTTCCAAGTTCATATACTTGGTAAAGAAAAAGATCGTGCTGAAGCAATTTTCAAAATTATTTTATTATTCAATGCTGAAGAAATATTAATAAGCCTCAATGAATAAACCATTTTTTCTGAAATGAGGAAATTTTCTCTTAATTTTAGTTTATACACACACACATACACACACACACACACACACAATGATATTTTCTAAGTAACACAATGATAACTTCTTGTTTCTTGAAGCAATTATCAAAAAATTCTTTTAGCACTAAACATTACAACTAAATTAAATATACTGATTTACTTTCAAGACCAGAAATGACCCACATGATCACAATGATCCATAGAACTCAACTAAAATGTGAGTCATCAAAAAATATACTTCTCACTTTCTTCGTTTTTTTTTTCTTTACAACTTCTAGTTGTGCAGCTTAAGTTTTAAAACTGAATTCTGCAATCTGCAGAGAAATCTCTATTTGCATATGCCGTGATCTCATATGTTGAAAACCCCAAAGAATCCACACACAAAAAAAATGAAAATAATACTAGCATTTGGGGGATTGATTCTGAAAAAGTTGAGACAAGCTCATTTCAGGTTGTGTGATACAAAATCAATCTAAGAAATCAATTGTATTTCTATAAATTAGCAATAAATAATCTGAAGGCAAAATTAAGAAAACAATTCCATTTACAATATCATCAAAGAGAATAAAATACTTTGCAAAAAGTGCACTGTGAACTACAAAACATCATTGAAAGAAATTAAAGAAGACTTAAGTAAATGGAAGACATACCATGTTTATGTACTAGAAGACTTAATATTGTTAAGATGGCAATACTTCTGAAATTGATCTGCAGAGTCAACACAATCTCTGTTAAAATCCCAGATGATTCTTTTGCAGAAATTGACAATCTGATCTTAAAACTCATATGGAAATGCAAGGAATCCAGAATGGCCAAATTCATTTTGAAAAAGAGCAAAGTTAGAGGACTCATAATTGCTGAGGTCAAAACTTATTATAAAGCCACACTAACCAAAACAATGTGGCATTAGCATAAGGATAGATGTATAGATCAGTGGAATGTAATTGAGAATCCAGAGGTAAATAAGAAAAAATGTTCAACATCATTAGGCATCATGAAATCAAAACCGCAAGGAGATACCACTCCGGACTCACTCACCAGTAAGGCTATAATAAAAAGATAAACAATAACAAGTGTTGGTAAGGATATGGAGAAATCAAAACCCACATACATTGTTGTTGGGAATATAAAATGGAGTAGCTGTTTTGGAAAAACAGTTTGGCAGCTCCTCAAAAAGTTAAACCTATAGTTACCATATGATTGAGCAATTCCTCTCAGGTATATATCCATGATAAATGAAAACATCTTAATATTGTTAAGATGGCAACTGGGGAGTCATGATAATGAGTATGGGGTTCCATACTCATTTGGAGTGATAAAACTCTTCAGGAATTAGAGAGCGGTAAAAAGTTGTCAAGATCTTATGATCAATCTTTGTTATAATTTTATCATAGTATCATTTTAAGGAAAACTGTTCACTTATTGAAAGTTTTATTGAGAAAGAAAGAAGGAAAGGAAGAAAGATAGAAAGAAAGAAAGAAAGAAAGAAAGAAGGAAGGAAGGAAAGAAAGAAAGAAGAGAGAAAGAGAGGGAGAGAGGGGGTGGAGAGAGAAAGAAAGAGAGAGAGAGAGAGAGAGAGAGAGAATGGACCAGAAGCATTGAAAACATTTCCCAGAGGAACTGTTTTTAAATGGCAGGAGGTATAAAACTTCACTGGAATATATGTGTAGAAACATGGACAGTGGCAGCTCTGATTATTATTTGTTTGTGTGACATTTATGGAAAATTTTGTAGTCAACATGTAGTATATGTGTTTGCATAATACAAGAGACATTTTGGAGAATAAGATTATATAAAACAAGAACAATATACGTTAGTAATAGTAAATTCCCATCAGGGGCTTCATGAATAAAAACATAGAACCATTTTGTCATGCAGCTCGAGATATATCTGTATCTGTACACACACACAAACATACACAGATACATACCAGAAATCTAATAAAGGTTACCTCTCTTCCCCAGAGCTTACTTGGAACCTCTGCTTGTTATATGTTTGCAGTCAGAGTGCAGATTTCTTAATTTTTGCCCCTCTTTGGGTCAAGGAGTTTGAGAAAAAGAGAAGAAAAGAAAGTATTGATTTTCACTGACTCCATCTTCCCTCTAACGAGAGTCAAGTGGGAATCCTGGCTTAGTTTTTCATTAAACTCCCAGAGCAATAACCAGCTGGCCCCAGGATGAGAAGAGCCCTTAATCCCAAAGTGGTTATGTGGCTAATGTAACAGTGTAATGTGGTAATGTAATTAATGTATGCAATAAGTGCTAATAATGTTGTTGATGATGACAGCAGCTAACATTAATTAAGCTAAGCTTGCAAAAAGTGGTTTACTTGTATTATCTCATTTAATGCTTACAACAATTTTTGAGGGAGGTGCTGTGATTTTCCCCATTTTATATATGGAGAAACTAAAGATGTTAAGTAACATATCAAAAATCATACAGTAAGGTATTTGAATACAAGTAGTATGACTACTGAGACTATTTTAACCACAAAGCTGTGATAAACTTAGTTCATCAATAAACATTTACTGAGTGCCTACTTTTTTCTAGAAACCATGCTAGGCCCTAGATGGGGGTATTGTGAGTACCAGGGTTAATAAGACATGGCTTTTTATCTTGAGGACTTTTGGATGATTCAAATATTTTGTAGCCTATTATGGAATAGTTATGCCTAGAAGGTTGTAGAGGTAGAGGTTATTTACTTAAAGAGCGCATTTCTTTATATTAAATCTTTGAATTTGCCTTAAATTATTGGAGACAAACATTTATGAAATTAAATTTTTAAAAGGAAAATTTTCACATTTATGAGAATTAGATATTTTAAAAAGTAATTAATTTAATATCCATCTGAACACTTCTAGAAATCCTTCTCAGTCATCTGATATAAGAAGCAAATATCTTAAGTCAGCAAATAGAGTACATTAAAGTCTACTTTTACCTAAAATGAACTCTCAGTCAAAATTTTGAAAATCTACTGTGTCCAGATTTTCCCCAAATGTTTATCTAAGAACAGCAATTTAGTTAAATATACATGCTCGTGTTTGTTCAGTGTTAATTTAAAAGTGCACCACCCAGCAATGCAGTCATGGGCTTTGGTCAGTTAGAATGCTTTAGGAATAAACCAGGATGACTGCTTGCCCTCAAAGTTGTTGGCCTTTCACCTTAGAATTTCAGAGGAGGGAGTTGCTTCCTTTGGCCAGTGAAGAATCAATGACTTTTCTGGGTTATTCTGTGGCCATCAATTGTATTTAAAGTACCATCACTTCTCAGGTGGAAGGAAGACCTCCATTACCTGGAAGAGTTGTGCTAGCGATAAATGAAGAGAGGGGCACTTGACTTGATCACTATGATCATGTTCTTGCCAACGTAAACACACAATTATGTTATCGGTGATGTCTAGGACAAGGATAGGTGCTTAAATATAAATTATTGAACATGGTTGCCAATAGTTAAAATAAGCTTTTCCCCTCAAGTAACTGGAATATGTTGATTTGATGTCATTCACAGTAATTCATTTTTATTTCTGGGTCTTCTCTAATCCACTGTCAGCTTAAATAATTGCAAGATAGCCTTGAAAATCAAATAGCCATTCACCCAAGTGCAGATATCATGCATATCAGACAAAGGAAAAAATTCTTACTTTGAACACTTTTTTATTATCTATGTTATGTCCAAAGAGCAGATGGACTGGTTAAAAAAAAAGTATTTCTGAAATGCAAAATGCCATATACATTTAAAAGAGTGAACTGAAATTTGTCATGAAATTTGTCATGAAATTTGTCATTAAATTACTTGCTGTAGGAAATATACCTCTTTACTTTTCTATAAATAAAAAATTTCTAGATTTGCATGTTTCAACGAAATCAAATAAAATGAAAAAAATGCAAAAAGCAATGTCCAACTAATTTTCTAGAAACAGCACATATTTTGATATAAAATTAAAGTTAAATATACTTTTCCTCTTTTTTATTAAGATGTAATTTACACACCATAAAATTTACCTTTTTAAATTGCATACTTTAATGGTTTTTAGTATAGTCACAGAGTTGTATAAACATCACAACAATCAGTTTTCTAACATTTTCTTCTCTCCCAAAAGGAAACTCTCTACCCAATCCATTAGCAGTTAATCTCCATTCCTTCCTCTACTAAACTACTTTCTGTGTCTATGAATTTGCTTATTTTGGATATTTTATATGAATGGAATCATACAACATATGGCCTTTGTGTCTGACTTCTTTTATTTAGCATAAAATTTTCAAAGTTCATCCATGTTGTGGTATCTATCAATACTTCATTCTTTTTTATGACACAGTATATTCTATTGCATGGATATATCACATTTATTTATTTATTTATCAGTTGGTGGACACTTGGATTGTTTCTACTTTGGGCTATTATGAATAATTCTGCTATGAACACTTATGTACAAGTTTTTCTGTGGACATATGTCTTCATTTCTCTTGGGTATACACTTAGGAGTGGCATCGGTTTGAGACATGGTAAGTCTAGGTTTAACTTCATGAGAAACTGCCGAATGTTCTTCAAAGTAGCAGCACTGTTTTACATTCCCACCAGCAATATATGAGGTCCAATCTCTCCATATTCTTGCCAATACTTGTTATTGTCCATAGTTTTGATTAAAGTCATCCTACTTGGTGTGATGTGGTATCTCATTGCGATTTGGATTGCATTTCCTTCCTTAATGGCTGATGATGTTAAGCATCTCCTCATGTGCTTACTGGCCATTCATATTTCTTTGATAGAGAAATGTCTATTCAAATCCTTTGCCCATTTTTAAATTTTTATTTGTCATTTTATTTTTGAGTTGTAAAGTTAGTTATATACTGGATACTAGACCCTTATCAGATATATAATTTGCAAATATTTTCTCCAATATTATGGATTATCTTTTCACTTTCTTGATAGTATCTGTGATGGTTAATTTTATATGTCAGCTTGACTGGGCCATGGAGTGCCAAGATATTTGGTAAGACATTATTCTGAGTGTTTTGGGGTTGAGACTACCATTTAAATCAGTAGACCAAGGCCGGTCAAGGTGGCAGAGTGGGTAAACGCTGTGCTTGCCTCCTCTCATGACCACGTCAAAATTATAACTACAGAACGACCATCATTGAGAATCACTTGAAGTTCAGCCGAACAGAAGTCCCACAACTAAGGCCATACAGAAGAAGCCATGGTAGGCATGCAGAGACATGGAACAGGGCAGATCCCACACCGTGTGTGGTGGTTGAGAATCAAGAGGGATATCTCAACTGTGGAGGTCCCCTCAGAGGAGCAAGGGGTCCTAGTCCCACAGTAGGCTCCCCAACCTAGGGTTCCAGTGCCAGGAAGAGAAGTTACCAAAACCTCTGACTGTGAAAACCAGTGGAGATTGTGGCTGAGTGAGATGGAGGGCTGCTCAAGTACCAGGCATTCCTCCTAAAGGGCCACATTCAGATTTACTCACTGATAGGTTCACTTGCTCTGAGCACCAGCACTGGGGCAGTTGCTTAGAAAGTGCCAGGGACATATGGGGTGGAACTGAATTGTCTGGCTTCAGGGCAAGGGCTGGGGGTGGGAGTACAGCTTTCTCCCAGAGAGAAGTGCTGGTAGAATCAAATGTTTCTTTGTTGAAACCTCCTCTCTCCCAGCGTGCAGACCCATGTGGCTGCCATCAATGTGGGTAGCACAGGGCACCCTGCTCTGGTGATTCCCTGAGGCCCTACCTCTACCAACTTTCAGGTCCACTCAAGCCACCTCCAGTGGCTTTTCCATACAACTGGCCTGTCTTGCCTCATGCTGTGGACTTTCCTAAAATCTCTCAGAGGTTCACAAGATCCAAACAATCAGCATTTGGCCTCGGCATGCTCCATACCTCTTGCTAAGCAATCCAAAGCCCGGCACTAGTGGCAGTTGGCCTCAGTTCATGGCTTGGCCTCTTTAGGTATCTTTAAACCCAGTGTAGATGGCATCCATCTACAAATTGCTTGGTGGCTCTTGTAGTCCCTGGAAGGGCACAGGCTACTGCTAAACTTGGCCTGCAGCAGAGCCCCTCTTAGGAGGCCCAGGTCTGGCATGTCCAGTGGGCAGCTTCAGACCAAGGTGAAGCATCACCCAGGGTTGCATTCGAAGACAACACACCCAAAGGGCAGACTGGGCAGGCACCAGAGTTCTGCTAAAGTGAATTCTGCTCCATGGTGCCAGCCCCTCATGGCCAGTCCTCTCAAGCAATCAGGTCAATCCCTCCTGTTAACATGCAAATAGCAACCAAGGCTCAACTACAACAAGAGGGCACACACAAACCCATACAAAGGACATACTTAGAGCATCTAACTCAGGTGACCAAGGAAGACTGTGCGCCACAGCACATCTACTACATAAGGCTACTCTGCTAAGACTGGAAATACAGCAGCCTTACCTAATACAAACACAGGGAGATGGTCAAAATGGGGAGACAAGAAATATGTCCCAAATGAAATAACAAAAAAAGATCTAAACAAAATGGAGACAGGAAATCTACCAGATGCAAAGTCCAAAACACTGGTTATAGGGATGCTCAATGAACTTATGGTAATAGTAGATAAACTCAGTGAGAAATTAAAGAGATAGAAAACAAAAAAGAAAAAGTCCAAAATGAATACAATAACTAAAATGAAGAATACATTAGAGGAAATCAACAGTAGATTACATGAAGCAGATGATCAAATCAGTGATTTAGAAGATAAGGTAGCGGAAAACATCCAATCAGAACAGCAGTAAGAAAACAGTTTAAGGGGCTATTAAAACAACATCAAACATACCAACATTTGCATCATAGGGTACCGGAAGAAGAAGAGAGAAAGCAAGGAATTGAAAACCTATTTGAAGAAATAATAACTAAAAACTTCCCTAAGTTGGTGAAGGGAGTAGACATACAAGCCTAGGAAGCTTAGAGAGTCCCAAACAAGATGAACCCCCAAACAAGAAAAAGCTAAAGGAGTTTATCACCACCAAGTCAGTATTCAAGAAATGGTAAAGGAACATCTTTAAGAAGAAGGAAAGATAAGATAAAAAATATGAATAACAAAATGACAATAACTACATATATATCAATAATTACTTTAAATGTAAATGGATTAAATGCTCCGATCAAAAGACAGGATGGGTAAATGGATAAGAAAACAAGGCTTTTACATATGCTGCCTACAGGAGACTCACTTCAGATCGAAAGACACACACAGACTGAAAGTAAAGGGATAAAAAAAGATGTTTCAAGAAAATAGAAATAATAATAACAAAAAGCTGGGTTTGCAATATTCATACCTGACAAAATAGTCTTTAAAACAAAGGCTATAACAAGAGACAAAGAAGGACCCAGTTATCCTACTTCTGGGTATTTATCCAAAGAAATCCGAAACACTACTTGAAGGAACATGTGTTTCCATATGTTCATTACAGCATTATTTACAATAGCCAAGATATTGTAAATCTGGGCAATCTGGCTTCCCATTATGATGAATGGATAAAGAAGAGGTGGTACATATATATAGTGGAATATGACTCAGCCATAAAAAAAACAAAATCTTGCTATCTGCAACAATATGTATGGACCTAGAGTATTGCATTGAGTAGAGTAAGTCAAACAAAGACAAAAGCCATATGATTTCACTCGTATGTGGAATTTAAAGATGTTTTGAGGGAAGGGGAGGGAAATTAGATTAGTCAAAAGGAACCAGAGTTTTTATTGTATTTATATTTTGTTAATAAGGCTGGATGGTAGAAGCATGGATATTTATAATGTAATTCTCTATATCTGTGATTGAAATATAATGAAAGAAGCCAATGAAATATCAAGAATCATATGAGGGATGTTAAACTTATTGCTGTGTCTCCATACCATAAAGTATAGTTTTGTCACTGCTTGTTATAGTCTGAAGTAAACACCTAAAGGTATCTTCTTGGTTTTAATGACCATATGCATTATTATTCACAAAATGTGGTTACTCTTCCAGTTGCACTTCATTTTATGTTGAGTAGAGATATCTATGCTACAAATACCTATTAATTCAAAAAAAGTGAGGCCTTATTTGTTTTAATTTTTAAAACATTAATTTAACTTAACTATAAAATTAATATATACTTATAGTAAAGTTTTGAAATTACACAGAAGGAGGCAAACGAAATCCCTCTACTTCTCAGATCTCACCACTGTTTATGTTCTTATGCACCCTCTGGAAATTATCTATACATTTATAAACATAAACATGTATGTGGTTTTCAATAGAAATTGAATCGTAAAGTTCCATACAGTTTTGAAACTTTTTCCACTTTATATATAGGAAAGCTTGTCTTATTAGAGTAACCATATGGATTTCATAAATAATAAATATACAATAATACATATTTATTGGTAAATAGCCATTGATATATGTATTTATTTCCAATTCTTTTTGCTATTTACCAACAATGTTACAATGGACATTCCTGAACTATATCTTTGTTTATTTGAACAAATGTAGGAACAATTATGAGAGGTATAATTAATATAAGTTTTCTCCTATATATCAAGTATGGCAAAAGTAAATTTTTTTGTCGTTATTTTAAATATTACAAAAATCAGTCTCTTTACCTCTTTTATTTCTCCCTCTATCAGTTTCTAAGCCTTTATAACAGGATAACTATTAGAATATTGGATTTTTTTTTTTTTTTTTTTACAGACAGAGATAGGGATTTATTAGTGGAAGAGTGGGGAGAAGGCAGCACCAAGACTCATGAGTGTAGGGCCTGCCATTTGTCCAGGGGGCCATGATTAGGGTGTATATGATCCCACAGCCATCTGGGATGAGCTGCTTTTCAGGCACCATGTCCTCAAACTCATTTGCATTAAACTTCGTAAAGCCTCACTTTTTGGAAATGTGGATATTTGACGGCCAGGGAACTTGAACTTAGCTTTGCACAGAGCCTCAATTGCATGCTCCTTGTTCTGCAGCTTGGTGCAAATGGACATGATTGCCTGGCCCATGTGGACCCTGGCCACTGTGTCCTGGGGTTTTCCAAAGGCACCCTGTCTAGATTGGAAATAGCATGAGATCAGACATGAGTATCTACTGGAAAAGACTGTCTCCAAGGTCCCTTTGAACAACCCATACAAACAATAGGCTGCATATACTACCAAGGATGCTGCTGTTTGCAGCCATTGCACACCGGGCCCCCATGGGGAAAAGAGCACAGTCGGCTTAATTGGCTGGAGTGAATATTGGAATTTTGATATGCTAGAAAACATTTGGATTGATTTCACTATATCTGCCTTCTAAATTTACATTTCGATTCAGGTAGATTTATTAGTAACTTTCAAATTTTTTCTCTTTTACACTTATAAGTAAAAAAAAAGTAAGAATATCTCCACTGAAATTTACTTATTTATTTATAAATTATATACATGTACTACCATACTTAATTATCATGCAAATTATAAAACACAAGATTTGAAATAGAAAATGGCAAGAGAAAAGCAAATATGACTCTTCTAATATTTTTTTTCTACATCCCAATGGACCATTCTGCATATTCCCTGTGGAGTATACACCTACTTTGAGACCAGTGACTCTATTATCTAGACTTATAAATATACGTGGTGGCTTCTTCCAACCACTTTGGAATATACAAGATGGTATGTGCCTGGGCCACTGCAACAGAATATCTACCAGGTCAGCTTTAATCACTATTCATGCAAGATTATTTAAAATAACTTTTTTTTTTTTTTTTTTTTTTTAAATAGGAGATAAAGTGAAGAGTGAAAGTTACTAGACTCTAGGCTTCACAGAGGTGTGGGGAAATATAGCTCCAGAAAGAACAGAATATCAGGTATGGTACCAAGACAATCTTCATAACGAATTTTTTTTTTTTTTTTTAAATCACAGAAGCCACTTCAATCTGCTCTCTGGTAATATGCAACTGGTAATCATTAAGTCTTCACTATAGGGATTTGCCATCCAAATGACATCTATAACTGTAGACAAAATTAAAATGTTCTATACTTAATATATTCATTGGAACTTCTTCAAGGCAGATGGCAGTGGAGAAAATGTGAAATCACACTTTTGAACAATAGCTATAAGTATATTCCTTGTTTCTCTTATAAACTATTCTCTCTCAGGTATTGTTTTATAAATTAATTGATTATTTATTTATAATGAAGACCTGAACATAGAAATCCTAATATTTATCTAGACAACTCTTAATCTCTGAGATTTTCAATGATATTTTTATTAGATCTCTAGGACAAAATACTTTTGTGAATGATGTAATAATGGAGGAAAAAATATATATTTCATTTCAGATAAAGGAAGAATGTCAGATTAGAATGACTTGAAATACCAGTTAATTCTGTCATCTGAGCATGTTACGTGGTCCTAAGCTATACTAGTGACAATTCTAAAAATGGTCATTTCTGATGCTGAGTGGACTTAAGAAATATACGATGAATCTACTTACTAAAAGACTTTAACAAGGGGTTGCAAAGTGTAGGTCACCAGATTTAGCAAATAAAAACACAGTATACCCAGTCAGATTTGAAAAATAGCTCTAACTGCTAAAATTTCATAATTTAATGAAAAAATCTGAATATAGGACACTTAGGGTGTCCTGACAAAGTCAATACAGAACTTTAGGACAAAATCATTCAATACAGAACACGTTCCATATATAAAAGTGCCTGGCAATGCTGCCAAGGCTGTGGAACATAATTGACCTGATTTCAATTCCCTCTCTGCATCAATGTGTCTCTTCTACGGATGGCAGAGATTTGTATGTGTAGAAAGGGAAATAAGAATTAAGTACCCAGAGCCTTTCAAGACTGACGAAGTATGAATTGTTTCTTCTGTTTATTATGATGTTTTTTATTGATTCTCAAATAAAAAAAAATTAGTATTTGCTTTTACTATGTACCAAACAATTATAATGTAAAACCTAATAACTATAATAGAAAATCAGATAACCTGATAGCATAAACCTTGATTTTCTTATAATGCTTATCGATTTCTTGTATGAATAGCGATCCATGCTAAGAAATGAAAAATAAGATTTTCTTTTAAAAAATTCCACACAGCAATAGTATATGAAAAGTCTCTCAAATTATCTGATTTGTGATAAAATGAATTTTAGATAATCTATTATTTTGATTTGAATATCATTATTTATAATATTTGAAATTGCTTCTTAACTTCTGGATGTTTGGAACAACGAAGTTCTGTAAACCTTAAGACTGGTAGTTATACTTTCAAGACAAGTCTTTTTAAAAAGCCTTCATGGTTCACTACTTATATATAAACACACACCCTTTTTGTGTCTTACCATTCTGGTTGGGTTATTTGGTAGAATATTTGAAAAGTTGGATGTTACATTAATTCTTTGTGTTTCATATGAAGAAAATTTTATTTACTCTAAAATACAGTCTTCAACAATTTAAATATTTGAGTTTACCTCGCTTATAGAAGTGGGAAATGAATACATAAATTTACAGATTGAAAATTTATAGCAGTTTGCATATGTTTAAAATACTGTATAAAACAGTTTGAAGATATGTTTTTACTTTCATTTGTCGGTGCATGCATTTATCAGTGCACACATCTTCCCATCAATCATTCTCTATGTCAGATGAGGACATTCAGAGAACCGTGAATGAGATAAAAACCAGGTGCTTAAGACATTCTGTTCAAACGGATAGAGTTCATTAACTGAAAACTCTGAGTTGTTAGAGTTCAGGTCCACACCTAACAAATTCCAAAAGTTCTTCAGACACCAGCGAGTCAAAATATACTACGGAAATCGTTTTTGACAAGAACTCTTGGGCTAAGCTTTAAGTAATCAGTATCTGGTTGGGACAGGAATCACCCAGTATCCTGTGGAGGAAAACAGCTGACATGAGGGCCATTTCAGCTTTCCCTCTCATAATCATGCTTTCTAATGTACTGCCAATTCGCTCCTGGGCTGCCCTCGATAAGGTCTGCAACATTACGGGAACCCAAGGGTTCATGAATGCAAACTTTGCAAGGCTCCCCACCCGCATCTTTTCCTGCAGATCGTTTCTGTAGTGAAATTGTGCTTTATCACAGAAATCCCTTTTTAATGCAAATCCTAATGAATCTTATAAAACTCTCTGACTAAACTGTATTATTTTGTTAGGAGGAGAAAGAGGACAACAAATCCTTCCTTTTCTTTTACAATGAAAATTGCAAAGGCTTAAACACCTGATTCGATTATTTCCATATAACATAAATCTTTATCATTGCTAACAAAGAAGAAATGAAAGCTCTCTTATTGATCTCGAACAAGAATCTTCTAAAAAACCATGGACATTCTAGCTGGGAAACCCTGCTAAGTGCATTTGCTGTCTGAAGTGTAACAGCAAGGTCCCTACGGGACTGCCTTCTACAGATGATAAGGGGCCGCTGGGGAAGGGAGGTTTCTGAGACTGCTTGTCAACTTTAGGATCCTTACCTGGCCTTTTCTCTGATTATTTGATTTGGCTTTAAATTTTAAAAAGGCAACAAATATCTCCAGCAGGATTTTTGAAGACAAATGAAATGAGCTGCTTCAATGTCCTTGGAACAAAAGCAAATTCCGAACTGCTGTTGACCCTGAGATTTCTTCGTCTGTTAGTGGCGCACAGGTGCCATCTAGGGGTGGAAGGCGCACCACCGGCTCTTCTCGGAGAGTGGTGGGTTTACGAGGGGTTAGGCGGAACGGATAACTATTTTAGAATTCTTTTATCTCTCCACTGACGAAATTGAATACAGTCGGACTACGAATATAGAAAAGGTTAAAACAGAAGAATTCCTGGGTGCCTTGGGCATCAGGGGAGACAGGAAAGAGCATGAGATTTGGTGGCACACAGGCCTGAGCTCATCTCTGCAGCCTACAGGCTCTATGACGTTTACTTAAATGTCTGTGCCTCAGTCCTCATCATTAAAGTTGTGATTATTAAATCTATCTCCTTGAGGAATTTTTGAGAAGGAAGTGATATTATGTAGTTGTGATGCATCCTGTATAGTACTTGGCACATAGCAGCTGCTCAACAAATGTTAGGTGTTCACAGAGGCATATCGAAGCTTTTCTAGTTCCTTTCTCTCCATTTAGAAATAATTATTCTGGGACATTTTTCTTATTGGTACTAACACTAAACCTTGGGATGTTATTCAGTTTTTAAATAAGCCCAATAAATAATCTTACTTCCCTCACTCCCTAATCTTCTCCCCAACAACTTTTTCTATCCAGGTTTAGATTAAGGCTCGAATTTGGTTCTTCACTGGATAGGGTTTGCATATACAGAGGTAGGTGCTCCAGAATAGTAACACTTTCTATTCAAAGCATGCCAAGAGAAGTTTAATTATTTAAATGCATGCGTTATATAAACAAGAGCATCCAGAAAAACACACTTGCCATATGTCCCTGAAAGAAATGCATTGCAGCCATTTACCCATTGTTATCCCTATGCTTGGATGCCTTACAAAAGCTCCTATTTATGCACGCTACTGCCACACATCCTAAAGCTCTCAGCTTAGTAGGTTAGAAATGATGCTAAAGAACCAAGGGAACAGTTTTGATTACAGTCAGAGTCAGTCAGCGTTGCACATGGTAAAACTGCTGTCCAGGAATACTCATCTATTTTAGCCAGCATCTCACAAGGGGCACCCACTGCTACTGTGAATAACAACTGGCAGCCACTCGCCTTGGACACACTCCTTAGGCGCACTACAATGGGACCACAGGTAGAAAGAAGAGCAGGCGCACAGTGGATTGCTCCTGTCCAAATCAATTGTTATGCAAATCAAATGGGGAAATAAAATGAGGGGGCAGCGGGGAGACATTAAATGACTTTTAAATTCATTTTAGGGTTGCTGCAGGATTCTATTTCAGTTCACTACCAGATTTCTTACAGAGCCTTGACCAATGCCAAGTCTCCCTGTCTCCTTATTAATACTTAGTGTCTTGGGCTTTTCTGCTACATGGCTATTGGTAAAACCAGGACTATTATGGTTCTGCAAAATGGTTAGGATTCAAAACATTGCAAACCTTTTCTAGCATTTAATCTTTACTTCACAGACCTAACCTCTCCATGGAAGATACTTTAGTGAAAAACTAAAACAAGTGCATCAAATTTCCCCCTGCTGATACATCTAGGAAAGAAATCTTTGGGAGGGTAGTTGGAAGACATTGAGATTGACAGAGTCAGCAAGGGCAGCAAACTGTGGTGACTCTATGGCCTGAGCTGACCTCCATTTTAAATGTATTTAAATTTTAGTGTGGAAAATATTAAGAAAGAACAAACTAGCAGAGTTCATGCCCCAGAAAAAGGAGTTGTAGATGAATAAATGGCTAAACACTCCTCTACCCTTCGGGAAATTTACCCTGGTTATGGACCCGCCATAGACACTTCCTCTCCACCCACCTCTTTCCTGCTTTCTTTTCACCAAACCCAGGGTACTTTCAGGTCTTGTGCCTAGGACTTGCAAATGCCCTGCTGAAGAAGAATACTTTTCCTGTGTAAGAACACAAGACATTTTAGGAACAGGAAAAGCCTATCCGGTCCAACATACCTGCCCTTTTTAGGTTTATCTTAATCTCATTTTCCTGCATTGTTACATTCCTTCGTCTTCCTATACAGAAAAAACAACAAACTACATTTCTCATACGTTTCTCATATCACTAGACCTGATAAAATCAGACATACATTCTAGTCCCACTGTCTTTAAAACTAATGGTTTCTGAAAACAGTTCACAAGGCTGGTAGACAGTTTGTAATTTTTCTTTTAATAGAGTCATGAATCATGAAAGAGGAGGCTCCAAAGAAGCTTGGCTTCGAGGGATGAGAAGGTCATCTGGCTTGATTTGATGCTTAACTTTTAATTATGAGTTATCTTATTTGTCATGTTCTGAGTACCAACATTTGCTGTCAGAGTGTTCAGTGATAAGGAATATGTTAATGTGGAATAGGACTTACTCTGAAGAAAATTTGCAGGTGGCTAAAGATTAATCACAAATACCAGAGACCTGTTAAAAAGCTTAACATTCTCTGAGCCCTTCCTTGCCCCTTGTCACACATTTCATATCTGGAATTTATAAAAGGGTGAGGTAAGCCACTCACCATCGTAAAAAAGGTGAAATATTTATTCAGCAGATGTTTCATTACTTGAGAAAATTCATGCTTTCAATTTAAAAACCAAGAGAGGGGCCTTCCATGCAAGTCCTTACAAGGGATTCTTGCCAGTGTTTCTATTTAGTATCTACAAGTTTTACGCACTGAATTTTTACTTTTTATCTGTGCAGTTCAACAAATCACTGAGAAGACACCAAAACTGTCTGCCAGATGTCGACTACTGATTAATTTGTCTTAAGTTCAGCCAAAAGGGAAGAAAATATGATGGGTGGAGCATGAACAGCAAGCACAATCAACATCTGACCAACCAGGGTTTCCTGTTACCTTGGGAACAAAATTGATTGGCACTGGTTTCCTGTGTACAAGTTAAAAACCAGTAGCAACTACAGTTACAAGAATAAACTACAGATAAGAGACTTGGAAATTAACTTGGCGAGTCATATCACCAAAACTTCAGCTTGAAACCCTGGGCAGAAAAGTCCTAAGATAACTTTTGAGGGCATTTTTTTTCCTTTTAAGTTATTTTATATTTAAAGTATTTTTACTTCTTCTAATTTTGCCATTTTTAGCAATCTGAAATCATTAAAAGGGACAGAAGAATTCAAACTTATGTTAAGGGTCATATATTTTGCTCAAGGCTTAATATTTCTCATTATTAAAAACAAAAATTTATTAATGCATTGAAGTGATTTTTTTAAAGTTTTTACACTATCTTGAGTTATAGCTTTCTGGAAGCAAAAGAAATCTTTTGTATAAGGGACAATCCCAAGCGTACTTGTAGATTAAATATGATAAATATAAGTTGTAACCTAAATTTTAAAAAAATGGAACTACAGAAGCCAAAATAACCCCAAAATAGAACCAAAGCATCAACAACATTTACTGTTTTTGTTTTTCTTATCCCCTTGGCCGTTGTTGCCATAAGCATTAAATAATATTCTTATTGCAGTGGTGTGTGTTTGGCCCAACACAACTCTGCTTTCAGTATAAATTCTGAAATTTTATTTCTCATCATTGCTTCATTCATTCAGAAATACTTATGAAGCATCAAAATATGTGGAGGTGCAACTATAGACCAAGAATTATAACAAATTAAGCGGCATGATTAATTTGCCCTTTTTCTTTTTTTTTAAGAATTCACAGAAACCCTAAAAAGTTACACAAGCATACAAAAAAAATAGCAGCTCTTCAGAAATAATGAAACAAAGGAGCAAAAATCTTTGCAAAATATATCATCTTTGAAAGATAGTAAAAATATTTTACAATTTTAGTTGTAAGAGATTCATTCTAGTTGTGAGAGATTTTACAATTTTAGTTGTAAGAGATTCATTCTAGTTGTGAGAGATTTTTTTTAAACTTCATATCCTCTTACATTCTTCCAATTTCAGACTAACTCTTAGACTTCATTCATTCATTATATAACATATATAAATTATAAAACATTCCTCATACTGTATTTTAGAATTCATTCTACTTCTGCTGTTACTTCTAGTGCAGTGAGTAAGAGTGATTTATGGAGCCAGAGTGCCTAGTGTTCAAATTCAGACTGTGAGATCTTGGGCAAGTTACTGAACCTGAATGCCAACGGTTTTCTCATCTGTAAAATGGGGATACAGCTAGTACACTTACTTCATTAGATTGTTGTGAGGATTAATTGAGCTAATATATGTATTAGAATAGTTCTTAAGCCACATAATAAATGCTACATATCTAGCATTATTAATATCATGATTGCTACTACTGCTATTTCTGTGATCAAGATACTTTCAACACAGCTGCTACAATAACTGCAGCTTTCTCTGCAGTTATGTCTATTGTGGTTATGAATTCTCTTGTTATTGCTATTACTGACTTACCGTTGGTAGCTCCCACTGCTACTGTTAGAATTGCTGTTGATGCTGGTTCCTGCTGCTATTGCTGCCACTGCTGTCACTGTTACAGGTGCAGTGTGTGAGTGTGTGTAGGTGTGTATATGTAGACTAGAGGAACATACACAAAATATTAATGATGGTTAACTCTGATAGTGAGACTGTAAAATAATTTCTACGTTTTTTCTTTGGCCGAAATATGTTTTCAAAATTTCTGCAATAAGAATGTATTATTTGTATAGTTCATTAAAAAAATTTTTTTTAAAAGGCTGAAGAAATATTGAGGTCTCAAATTAACCAAGATTTTATACTGCCTCATGGCCAATGCTACCTTCCTGAGAAAGAAATGGTGTTGAAGGAGTGTCCCTTCAACACCAGTGTACAGAAGGCATCATATATATCATTCTATTACAAAATATGAAGAGACAAGGCCGGGAGACATGATTTATTTGCCATCTAGCTATGTACTAAGATAACATAAGGCATTTAATCATTGACTTATTTTGTTGTTATTTTTATCTCATGTCAAAACTTTCCTCATTTATATTTATGTTTAAGAAGAAATATTTTTGATAAGAGGAGAGATCTTTTGTATATTTTAGCTGAACTATTCCCAGGAGAATGGCCTTGGGTTGGCCCATAGCTCAGTTTTGAACAATTACTCTGACATTATCCTGAAAACAATTCCTGCAAGTTTTACTAAGAATAAATAAAGCACAATGGAGTAAAATTATCCACCAAATCTAGGAAAAGCAGCTATATTTTAGTCAGGAAATCGAGGGCCTTTCTTTTCATTGTATTACATTCTTCTGCTTCTGTCATCGAAAAATAAGAATGTGGAAAAATTCAGATTCCCCAGTTACTGATTTTGGGCCTGAATACTGGGGGAAAAAATGTACGACTAACCTCCAAGTGAGTTTATATACACTGACTATGTCCTTGTGTTACAAATGGTTTTAATAGGACAAAGAAAATAGGGGAAAAGAATAAAAAGCATTCAGAATAAAGTGATTTTTTTTTTTTTTTAGAATAATGACTTCTCTGAAACTTTAAATGTCACAGGGTTAACTATCTGACTGTGAGACAGATGAGCCAAATAACAACTTCATTTCTAGATTATTTTTCAAATTCTAAGATGCTTGAATTTATACTTCAGGGCTCTATCATAATCTCGGTTAAAGGCAAACAGTAAGTTTGTCTCTCTTTGCTAAGGGAGGGATTTCCTAATGCCTTTTTAAGCTCATATTGAAAAATCATAGTCAAATAGTATTGCTTCCTGTGTAGACTCACATCATAGATGGATCATGATAACAGGTGATATTTTCAACATCATTTTGTGGAAAATTGTCCAGGAGACTCAAGCTAAAACCCAGTAAAAAATGGTTCTTCTTCTCCTCTTTTTATTTTTTAAGTCTGCTTAATCTTTTTGCTTATATTTTAGTCAACTTAATTCAAGAAAACTTTCATCAAAAATCCAATTCAATGCAACAAATATTTATTGCATGCCTACTGTAAACATGACATTTTAAGGAAAAACTCAGACTTCAAATTTGGATAGAAATTTACGGGCTACAAATGTATGCACAGTGGTTGACAGCTTGGGGTCTAGAGCTAGACTACGTATATTCCTTCCATGGCTCCCATAGCCAAACAGGTGACCTTGAGCAAGTGAAATAACCTTTTGGGTTTAGGGTTTCCTCTTCTGTAAAACAGAGATAATACTAGGATTGTTTTGAGTATTTTGAGTTATACATCTAAAGTACTTAGAAGAGTGTTGAAATGCAGTAAGTGTTCAATAAATGTTAACTGTTGTTATTATTAGCATGGGATAGTCCTCATTTTAAAAATAGAGTTCCTTCTTACTTATTTCCATTTTCATTTTTCTACTGAAATATTCAGAGAAGAGGGTGGAGAGGAAATGGAGGAGGTAGAATGAGCTTTTGGTGGAAAGAATATGTATGTTAAAATTCCTACTAAGTATTAAAGACGTCATACATTAATTGTTGTATGTTGTCTGTTTGATCATATATGGCTGTCATACTGCACTGTAGTGGAAGAAGAAATCTTGAAATTGTTTCACAAATTTTAAGGGGTCCATGTTGTCATGGAAGGATCCTACCTGGATGAGACAGAGTTCTAGGTCCCAGTTTTGATTTTGCTTCTCTCAGAAAATTAAAATAGTCACATATCCACTGATTCAAAGGTCTCCTATCCAGAGGTTTTCTCTGGACAATTATTGCTTTCTCTGGGAACATTAAAAAACTATTACTTTTCAGGAAAAGGTGACTGAAGACTTTGGTTACAAGAGTAAGGTAAAACGCAACTTTAGAATGGGTTATAAGGATAAAAAACCAGAATAATTAACTTCTAGGCATAATGATACATATCAGTTAATCTGTAAAGAATTATAAAAGAAAAACTTATAAATGAGTTTCCAAGTTATCAGATATTCTTGTATTGCAATCAGGTTTTCTAAAGGACAAACAAAGATGTATCTGAGAGTAAGCACCAGCTTCTCTAGGAGTTATTTTTGGATTTATACTCATTCTAAGCAGCCCTAGAAAACTCTAAAGATGTCTCAGATACACTCAGGGCAACGATAGGTGGGTAAAACATGGGGGTGCTACTTCCCTGCACTCATACAGACTACAATCAGACTAAAAGAATCTCATAAAAAATGCTTCCAAATGGCAAAGGACATGACCCACACAAAACTGCCTAAGTGTGAGACAGACACGTGTTCTAGACCAAAGGGCGACCTGCATTCTTCCTCAGGTCTCCGATTCCATCTCAAGAGGTTTATCTTGAGCAGCCGATCTGAGTAAACAATTACATTGGTAGTTTTCGAACTCTTTTCAAAACTGGGGGCTCCCTCAATTAAGAAAGAAAACATCTCTCCCACAAGGCCCTGTGGGGCATGGCTGAAAACCACAGATGTATATTAAAATGTGGGATAATCTACAGCTAGCCACAAATCCAGCAATGATTTTATGGTTGAATAATCTAGTGCCAACATGTGGTGCTCATAGGATTTAAAGTTCTTTGTAAATGAGTTAGTTAACTTTGTCTCAGTTCTTGCATCACTGAAACACTAAGGAGGGCATCTTTCAATACCATGTCTTGAGATCTTAATGATTTTAGTAATAAACCCAGTTATAGGAACCCAGTGTTATGTGACAAGGTAAGAGCTACTGGGATAGTGTAGGGCCAAAAATGAAACTGGTTTTAGACAATCACTGGAAAATTTTCTAGGTTTCCAATCAATGAGTTGTTTCAGTTTTAGAGCTCTGCTTCCAATAAAGGATGTGATCACTGCTTTCATCAGAGGCTCCACCACTAGCTACACAGCTATGGGAATGTCCCTGAAACTTGGACCAAGACCACCAAAATTGTGGTTCACAAACAGGAGTAAAGTAAATATAGAAGTATAAACATATAGTATTTACATATATTTGAATATACACAGGCATTTAAATACATGTATTTAAATATGCACAGTTAAATATATATGCTTTTATGAACAATCAAAACTATGTATGGTGCCAGGTGGATACTAGACTAATTGGAGGGGACCATTTTGTAAGTTATATAAATGTCTAACAACTATGCTGTGACTTCTGAAACTAAGATAACATTGAATGTCAATCGTAAGTGAAAAATAAACTAAATGAAAATATGAATGTATATGTTTTTAAATATATATATATACACACATATATATATCGATATGTAGCTATCATGAGTGTAGATCTATAGCTATATCTCCTTAACTCTGCTCAGAGGTATCAAGGCTTAATTTTTGGGTTTGACCCTAAAATATTTTCTGTCTAGAAATTCTATCTAGATTAAAAAAAAATCTATCTAGAAATGTTTCTATCTAGCAGAATATCTAGAAATGCTATAGACCTTCCCAAGGGGAGTAGACTGTGAAATTAGGTTGAGGAACCACTGCTTTAAGGTTTCTCTCAACCTTAAAATGCTGTTATTTGACATTTTTCAAGAAGCCCCTAGTTCTAATATATCATCACCTACTCTGAGGCTATTACCATGCCCACTACAACCACTGCCACAAACAAAGAGTGGGAATGAGGGAAGGGATTAAGGTATTTATTAAGGTCTACTGCTCACCAGGCACCTTGATAGGCAGTAAGAACACAAATGGTGTAAGACATCGTCCTTATCCCAAGGAGCCTATAATTAAGTTTATTGAATTACACAGTTTAGTATTCTGAAGAATAATGATGATTTAGAAAAAAATGTGTAGGGTCAAATAATCATGTTTAAGCCATGTTTTAATTACTTATTATTAATATGTTTTAGGACCTTGACATTCTAATGCCATTTGATTTTGTGCATACCTTCTCACCTCGGTAGAATAAAAGTACTGAATGACATGTATAATCAAGTGTATTTCAGGGAGACTCTTTAACACCATGTTAAAGATTTCATGAGACACCCTCCCTATCCTAGCTCTCACTGGTAGCACGGTCATACACAGGCATAGATTTTCACTTTCAGGGCATATTGTTGTTTCAGTGCACCCCCTACAGGTCAAATATGGTAGGATATACTTAAATTAGAAATTAGAAATCTATGGGTCACCACTTTTTAAATAATATTTACTGAGCCTGTCCTTCACTGCTCTCAAGGATTTTACATTGAATAAAGAAGCTAAATACTCTAATAATATATCTGTGCACAAGCTTCCAAAATCTCTACTAACCAAGCTCTTGGACTCAATCTGCCCACATAAGAAAATACATAAGTACTCTCCCCTCCCCCGTGGCTAGTATTATATTTATCGTGCTTTATTGCTTAGATTCTTTGGTTCTCAACTGTTCAAATAGAATTACATTCACTTTACTCTGAACTGCTCCAATACCTAAACCCCTCCCTCATATGGGGAAGGGTTTTGGCTAGAATAAGAGTTATTTCTAATAATTTTTTTTTTCTATTTTCTGCCCTCAACACATTTAGCACACCATGAATTATGTGGATGGAGTGGAAAATAAAACACTTTTAAAGTTGAGATAATATATTTTCAAGGCTAGTTTAAAAAGTGAAGTAAACTGTCTTCTACAAAACAGTGGCAGCAAACCAAGCCATTATTACCACGGTCAAGGTTATAAAGATCACCTGGATCAAGAAGTTAGATAAAAGAACGTTTCTTCCACAAAACTTCCATGATTATTTAGATAACAAAAAGGTTAAAGTTTTAAAAAGCGCAACAGGATAGTAAAGACAAGGATAAGGGTAGCCACCCCATGCAAAGCTCTACAGAATGTTCAAAAATGAAGAAATCTTGCCTCATGAAGAAATTTCTTATCTTGTTATCTGAGAATTCTGTCTAGATTTCTACACCATTATTTTACAAATACAGAATTGTTCAACTGCATGATTTTCCTCATGTTGATGCATATTTATACTGTAATAATACATTCAGGATAGAATCTCTTTAATTTTATAAGACTGACACACTGAACAGAAGCAAACAAGCCACAAACCTAAAAACCCCACTGCTCATGTGAAATGGTTGGAGAAATTCAGCGTCCAGGAATAAAATGGCAGATGAGAAGTTTTCCCTGTCCTGGGGTTTTCTAGAACTAAATGCACATTTTAGAGCTGAAATAGATGAGCGGATAATGCTGATGAATAAGGTTAACTTTTCATTATGTAGCCAATATATAAAGAATCCCTACTACATATATACATGGAACTAGGAAGTAAGGAAGCAAAGATGAATGAGCTCTTAGGAGATTCTGTGTGTGTGTGTGTGTGTGTGTGTGTGTGTGTGAGAGAGAGAGAGAGAGAGAGAGAGAGAGTAAAATTGGGGTCATGTAGTATAGAAGTAGTTTATTCTTCGAGGTCTTTCTTTTTTTCTATGTTTAGGATGAGGGAAGGGAATTTAAAGCAGATTTTGAAATGCTGTCTTGGGCAAAGATAAAGAGAGCTCAATGGAAAAAGCAATGGATTTTTACGCAGTGTGAAGCGTTGGTCAGAGACTAACATGGCTAAGGATCCACATTCAGGCTCCAGTAGGTTTCTGCCATACTTTTAAAGTATTCACTCTTGTAAGTCCTTTACCACTGAATCAGGTTTACTCACATTATTGATTAAAGTGAGTTTAAAATTCTAATTTGTTTTTCAGACTCCTTCGGTAGACTAAGGATTCTATCAGGAGAAGAACATTCCGAATAGGAATTCATAACAAAATGCTTAAAAGCCAAAATTCAGCAGCAAATAAAACATAAAGAAGAGCAAAACTAATCAATCATTTAGGAGACCACATCCAGAGCAGGGGAATGAGGGTTTTTATAAGCTTCCCTTGGTACCTTATTGTGCAGTGTGATGGGAACATGCAAGGAAAGTGGCTCTAAGACTCTCCCTCACAGTAGTTAAAGAAGCCAGGCAGCCTGCAAATACACTGGAAACTTCTGTCCGTAGGGTGATGGGGAGATGATGGTCATTTTTTTTTTTAAAGTATTTCTTTTCATAACATTAACTTAATTTTAAGGACTTGTTCTTTTTTTTTCATATTGAGATTTAAAAATATTTATGTAATATGTACCAAGCATTGTGCTATAGACACCACCATGCCAAGGAATCATATTCAAGAGGTGAAAGGAAGAAATAAAAAATGAGGCAGGCAGGATAAGTAGGCTTGGGAAAGGGCAGAATTATTGAGGCTCATTTTTAAATCTCTGATTTTAAAAAAATTGGCTCTTAAATAAAAGGACATATATTATAAGACATATTAGGCAATTATAATTTTATCTGACACACCGTCCTTAAAATTACTTGTGGATTAAATGAGAAATGAAAACGATTGAATGCTAAGCATTGTTAAGAAAACACGTCATACTTGAAGGTGTTCACACCTATTTGTCATTTCTTTTATCACTACACCAAGACCTTTTTGAAAACTATCTGCGGAAGAGATTATACCTCACTTGCCAGAAAAGACATTCAAGTCATTATGGATTTTTTAAAATTTAAACCAAAACAAGCACCAGCGTCCTTTTCCCTTTAAATGAGACCAGCTAATAAATGCTTCAACATGCAGTTCTCCACTAGAGGACACTATTTCCACATACTACAATCAGGATTCATCCAGGCTGGCTTCAGATCATATCTGAGAACAGAGGTCTCCCACCATATTTAAATCACATCCAGATAATCATGATGCATGGTTAAATGGAAATGACACTTTAATATTTGTAATATATAGGTAAAGAAAATAAACAAACCCATCAGTTGAAAAATAACTTAATTTTGCTAAAGTCATCTGCCGTGGGTGATCCATGATTTTTCACTGTTTTGCTATAGAGGTCATGTATCAGTAGCTGGGAAAACAGATGAGAACAGAGTGGTGCCTCACTTCATAGAAAAACAATGCTCGAGCAGTCCATAAAATCATAGTGGGACCCTGAACTGTAGCTTTATGACACATTTCGAGTAACTACAAAAGTAAATATCTCTGCCTGCAAGGTGAAGTCTCCTGACATGGTAACTAAGATTCAGAGCTGTCCCTCAAAATAAGAAGCAAAGCACACTCTGGGAATTGTCCATGCCTGCTCTGATTAAAATGTCTCTACAAAAAAAGGCCATTTCACCTAATTCTGTCAGCTTGAACATCAAGATCTGGAGCATGGTACTCTAGCACAGATTTGAAATCTCTTTTTAGAAAACGAAGCATTTAGTACTCTTCACAGTGAAACTCTAATTTGATCACAGGTAGGAGAGTCAGTGAACACAAACCTCCAAAATTATACCACAACAACTTCTTTAGGGTCCGGACAAGGAGAATTAGCTCTATAGATATGCCAGCATCGTGCACCTAGGAGAAGCAAGCATAATTCTCTCTAAAAATAGGTCACATCCTACAGAATGACTATAAGAATGCAAAAAGGTAATTGGGTTGTGTTGCCCGCCCTCACTCCCCACCTTGCATTAGTGTGAGTGGAAATGGAGACCACCAAGTAAAGCTGGAAGCCAGTGTCCATGATCAGGTTCACGTTAATGGATATTGAAGGATGGGCATGCTGAGAAGCCCTTTCTGATGGAATCCCAGGATGAGGCAGCCTGTGTGATGGGTGGTCTGGTGGAAGATACAGCAGTAGGAAGACCCAATAGGACTTGCTCTTGTTATCCTGCCAAGGGCCACGAGTGGGGAAAAAGAAAGGTAGGGAGAGGAAAGGAGCTATTATAGTGATTGCTATTAGAGCTCCTTCCAGGTCTACACTCTCGAGACTTAATCAGCCTACTTGGAGAGAAGTTAGGTCAGTGCTTGCCAATAAGTAATGGCCAATTTTTTTTTACCTTCTTAGGAAGAATTGTACTACTTTCAATTCCTTAGAAATACATCTTGGCATTTGTTCTATACCCCTTGGATTGTATCCATCGTCATTTCTTTCATTTACCACTATTACTTTTTCTCTCATGACTAGCCATTAATTTTCAGGCAGTTTTCAAAAGCTTTGCCTCCATTTTCTTAATCCCAGTGTTGTTGTTTTTTTAAAATTAGGACACTTTACCTTTTGTTTCTAACCCTTCAGAACCCTAACCCATCTACATAAAAATGCAATCTTGTCTATTCTACAAATAAAGAAAAAAACAGTTTAAGGATCACTGTTAACAAAGGGCTTGCACATGTTTCCAATGTCTCTTCAGCTCTGGACGACCCCATGAAAGCATTTTACAAGGATATGATCATAAAAAATGAGAGAAGCTTGAAATTTTATCATCTGTATCATCTGGGAGGGGGTAGAACACAGTGGTTATGTGCAGATTTTGTGTCAGATTGTCCAGATTTGGATTTCCAACTCCATCTTTATTTCTTTGTGATATCGAACATATTATTTAATCTTTCTAAGTCTCTGTTAGCTCACCTGCAAGAAGAGCATAAACATAGTACCGGCCTCGTGGGGTATTATAAAGAGTGTATGAGATAACACACGAGCACAGTGGTTGGCATATGGTAGGTTAGTGGTCAATACGTTAGCTTTTATTATTTGTCCTCTTCCCACCATACGGGCAGCAGCTTGGTGAAAGGGCATGAACACGTGCCCTCTCATGTGCACTGTCCACCACACATAGTGAAATGAGCTCAGTTATTACTCAGTTTAAACAATATGGAGCTCTTCCTTCTAAATTCCTTGAGAACAGTGTTTGGCTTGAGTTTTCTGGATTATTGTCTCATAGCTCCCTTTCACTTGGGCTTCTTTACTATATTCCCATTTGCCATCACCTTGGTCATTTATGTTGGGTTACCACTGGGCCTCTAGAATGGGAACACACAGGTGAAAGAAAGACTGAGACTGACAGTGAGCTTCTGGACTGGCAGTGAAATGGTTATTCAACTAGAGTGTCTTCAGTCTACTGCACAAAACTGAATTTTACTTCATTTAGAATCAAAAAAACATTCTAAAAGCCAAACACGAAATTTGCTAATAGGAAAAACAGTGTGACACTCTATAATATACTTACTTACTAAATATATTGATTTGTAATCTATTTTTTTAATTTCTATACAGTATAGGATATATGTTCTCCCACTCCCTCCCACAAAGTACCTATTAGGATTACAATCTCTGGAGCCAGACCGCTTGAGTTCAGATTCTGTCACTCTCACACGCCACTCCCAGTAACATAACATTAGGCAGTAACTTAAACTCTCTAAGAATTAGTTTCCTCACTGTAAGGAGGGAATAATAAGTCTCTCGTGAGGATTAAATGAGATAATGCATGTAAAGGGTCAATGAATTTTATTGAGTTGTTGTTTTTATTGATGTTACTGGGACTTAAATTAGGATTGGCTTCTAAATGGTTATTTGTTATCTGTATGATCCCAATATTTTCAGGTGGAGCAAATGAGTCATGCATGGTTCATAGTCTGTGTTCAGTGGTGCTGGGTCATAGGTTCCATCAGAACAAATGGTGTTTATTTGAAGGAGGCTGTGTGGTAAGTGTATAATAGCCTGGAAAGATCAAGGAAACCTGGATATAAACTTAGCTCTGTTGTAACTAGTGTTATAATCTTTGGCAAGTACGGTAATGCTGTTGGTGCTCCACCCAGATCACCTTTACCAGGCTGGTGTGTCTGTTTTCTCCTCCATTGCTGCTGTGAATATAGGCTGTGAATGGCACACAGCTGCTGCTTCTCTGGAGAATCACCCTCAGATGATGGGAGTGGTCTACTCCAGAGATGCCCGGGAAGTTAAATCTCCATCATCTCCAGGGTGGCCTGAACTCAATGGTTAACTGATACGAGAATACAGATGCCCAGCCTATTTGCCCTCAGAGGGAATGACTGTTCATGAGGTGCCACTCATGCTCCAGACCTTCCTGTGAAATCAGACTGAGCCCACACAGCAGCCGAAACCACTTCTTTGCTTGGTTTCTTCTCTGTTTTGCTTCCCCTGCTTTCCTTTAGACTTGTCCTGAGAGCATCCTCTCAATAACTCACTGGAACAAGAATCCTTGTCTCAAGCTACACTTTCAGGGTACCTCTCCTAAGACCTAAGAGAGAAGATTCTGGGTCTCAGTTTCACATGACAGAAAATGAGGGAGTTGGATCCATTTTCGTTGATGGGTCTATTTCATCATGAATACAGATTTTAATCTTCAGAGTATTTTTGTATACTTCAAACTCAGATATTTGGTTGTATCCATTCTGTATTCTTTCCTTTACTTATACCTCCCACAAGGAGATCAGTTGAGGAACAAGTATCCTCTAAGTTAAAACTTTTGAGCTTTGGAATGTTTCCCTTCTAGGGAGAGCAGGGGACAGAAGTCAGGCCATTCTACCTCTCCTGGAGGAAATTATAGTAAACAAAACCTTTGAGTTTAGGTGTAGAATACTCAATATTTTCTTGGACACTCATGTTTTTATTGCTTTCACCACTGCAGATATCCTTCTACCTGTCACAGGAATCTCCCAGTCTCAGCCAGGTTGCAACCTCTAAGAAAACCTGTAAAATCACATACCTGCAGGCTATATCATCATTTATATATAGATACAAAAATAAACCATACTATGGTACAGCTTGAGAAAAGTTAGAGAATGTCCATTCATTAAGTATCAGCAACATTCGGGGACCTGTGGAGGTCCTGCCTGAGATCTTAGATACAAAGGAATAGTTAACTAACTAACTAACTAACTAACTAACTAACTAACTAACTAACTTATTTACTCTGTACTATTTCTCTAGTGTTTACTATGTATGAGAATTACAAGAATCATGGGCAACACAAGAGTATCTAGAGCCTGTACCTGTCTTTAAGATTCTTACAAGCTGGTAAAGGGACAGGACAAACCACTCAAAAACTAGTTTCAGTCCCTTTTTGAATTATTGTTTAATTAAAAATCACTACTGGAGGAGCAATTTATATGAGATTCAGAGGTGTTAAAAATCACTGTATTGATAAGTATTATGGCCAATGGTTGAAGGCAAGTTTTGTATTTGGATTTGGACACTAGAAGGGGAAGGAGGTAGAGGGAGATTGGAATGGCTTCCAAGAGAAAGCGATGCTTGAATTTCCCTCTCTATATTCTTTTCTCATTCTTCACTCCCTTTTCTCACCTTTAGACCTCTTCTTTCCTTGCTGGGTAATCCAACTGCAACCACTTCTTCTCTTACTACCTTTGACACAAACAATTCCTGAAGTATTCTAGCTCAGTCTACCTCCCTGATGAAACTCTGAAGCTAAGGAGAGAAAGGAGTCTGGTTGGAAGCCTAAAGGTAGCCACCCAAGAACCAGAAAAATAATGTCTTAGGAGACAAAGGAAGAGAGAGTTTCAAACAAGAACTAGGCTTTAGGGCTAGATATGAAAAGAAATGAAACATGTTTTGTGGTTAGCCTGTTGATAAACTTGGCAAGCATATGTGAGAGAAACAGCAAGGATGGCAGTTTGAAGAAGACCAGTAAGGCGACAAATATAATTTGTCCATTTAAGACATCTGGGAAAGGAAGGAAAGACAAGAACCAGAGCAGGAATTGGTTAAGGAAGTTTCTTTGATACAAAAGAGAACCTGTTTCTATGTTGAGGGGACAGCATTAGCAAAGAGGGACAGGTGAAAATAGAGGAAAACTGATGGAGTCACCTATGAGGGTTGTTAGGGAATGACCTGGCGCTGTTGTGCAGAAAATAGCTTTCTCTTGCTCTGAGATGGGAAGGAAGCGGTAGGTGATGGGCGGGGATGCAGGGAAGTTTATAGACCAGCGGCAGGCAATGCATTTAACAGTGATTACACACTTCCTCTGCTAAGGTCACTCATATGGACCACAAAGATGAGCAAGATACCATCCCCGTACTCTCCTTTCTCAAATATTCACTTCATTTAAATGAATGAATGGATATTTAATCTATGCTCCTTGGAATTCAAACATGCCCAGCATGATAATAAAAATTAGTCTGACTTTTAGGCAGTTTTATTATCATCTTTAAGTCTTCTATAGAAAATGAGTCCTTACTGCCTGCATCTGAGCCGATCTTTTTTGCCACCTTGCCCTTGCTATACCACCAATGTTCAGATGCCTGTTTTAAGGTTTCTCTTTGAAGCAAACGTGAATACATAAAACTAATTTGGGTAACAAGAGTAAAAGAACTGGAGAGAAGTGAAGAAGTCAAGTTTAACCCCTTCACATTACAAAAGAAGGAAATGAGGCCCAGATAGGGGAATGACTCATGAAGCCGCTCAATCCAGAAATGGCAAAGCTGGGTCTGGAATCCAGTTCTCCTAACTCCTGGAGCCTCAGGAAAAAGTTCAGTCTTCTTTACCTTTCCATGGTGTAGCCCAGACAGCAATTTAGTGGCATCCAAGTAAGGGAATGATACATGGAAGCTCTGGTAGATCCATCAGGAAACCAACAAATATTTTGGAGGAGGAAGTAGAATGACTTGATTGCTTTCTATTTCTCTCTGTTATGAAGTCAAAGTGTTCTCTCTTTAAAAGACTTTGGAGATTACTGCAACAAATCCCTCTCTTTTTACTTCATTCATTGTTCTTTGACAATACTTCCAAAGAAATTTGAATGACTTCTTGGTCGTCTGTTGTTCTTAAAGCCACAGACTATATTTTCTGAAGGGATGTGGTGTGTGTGTGTGTGTGTGATGGAAAATAAAAGCAAACTTATATCTGTGATTTAAAAACCTAAGGCAATAAAAAAGAGCGTGATAGAAAATTAAAATATAGGAAACTAAGAAGAGTATCAACTTGGGAGTACATCTTGAAAACTTTTTTATTTCCCTACTACTCTGATGTGCAGTATTCAATGTAATACAAATCATATTTTAGGTATAAACATGGATCTTTTTATTTTAAAAAATACCATAGGAAAGCTTTACTTAATATTTTGAGGAAGCAAAGAATTAACTTCTCATTTATGTATTTTGCAGGTGATAGATTTCACACATCATTTTTGCTTTAAATGGGAATGTACTAGTATAAGTACATCACAAAAGCAAGGAAAGCAACAAAAATAATGACATGATACTTACTTGAGATATTTGTTTTGCTCAAAGAAAGCAGAAGGAAAACTTTATAAAAATTAATTTGTGGCATACCCTCTTTCTACCTTACTCCAAACAATGTTGACTTCCACAGGAAATACCCCAGGTTCATTTTCCGCCCTTCTACCTACCAGAATTTGGATGACAATTAAACAGGATGGTCAGTGGCTCTAAACAAATACTCAATAAATAATTATAGACGCTGTCCCATAATTGAAGATGACCTCAACTTCTATCTACACCAGTTTAACAGAATCAGATGCAACTAAAAGATTCTTTTTATAACACAGCTAGATTCTTCTGGGGGACAAGAAAGACTATTTCCTTCTGGTCCATTTGGTGATGAATATGCCAAACATCTCTAGTTCTAGCCTTTTCAGTTGGTGAATACTCTAAAAAAAAAAAGAAAAAGAAAGAAAGCAATGTGTAGGGGGATACAGAAAAAGTTCGTACCTCTCTTGAAGTCCTATAGGCTTCATTTTGAAAGGAGAAGGGCAGACAGAGGTGGTAGCTCTGATCTCAGGAGTGTATCGGCCTTGAGGGTCCACGACCACACTTAGTACCTTCGGGGCCTGCTCAGGCTGGACCATGCTGTTGACTGTCTTTGCCTCAGACTGTGCTGGCTGTAACGTGAGCGGTGATAGGTGGATCTCCTGATTTTTCTCTTTATCTTGTCTCAAAGAAAGCTGAAATTTTTCTTTTAATCTGTAAAGAATCTATAGGAGGAGATACAAAGGGCTCCTGTCACATTTTTTTTCACACTCAACAATAAAGTGTGGTCTCCTCCACCCCCAAACCTAGAAGACAGACCAGAATAAAGGTTTAACGATAATACAAGTAAGAAAGACTTCTAGGATGATGTCTCAGTTTTGTAGTATCGAGATTTTTCTCAAAAGGATATACTTGGTATTTTTAGTTATGGTGCACAAACATATTACACATATGTGCATGGATTTATTCCTCAAATATTATTAAAAGAAAATTTGGCTAATTTTATAAAAATGCTAGATGCCAGATTGACATGTAAGTTTTTACTTAAAATGACTGAAATGGAAGGCTTATAGAAGGAATAACCATGAAATATGAGCTTATGATGTTTATAGAAACAAAGTTCTGCATCCAATACAACATAGAATAAAGTCTTGCAAAATATTAATGAAAGAATAGTTATGCTATAAACCATAATTTCTTGTGTTGGTAAATATATGCATTCATCGTATATTAACTTGAGTATCTAGTAAATCCTTGAAATAATTAAATTTAGGGCATGAATCAAAAAATAATTTGGATGACCAGAATATTTTTTCTTACCCTTTTCCCCTTTTAATTTTAATGCATGTAGAAAAAAGCAAAAGCATAACTGTCTTCCATTCTCAGAGCTCTTTCTTGAATGACTAATAATTCAGAATTGATAGAATATTCGCTTTTAAGAATTAGACTGACTTTATTGTGTCTATTCCAAAGGACCCTATTGTGAGGTAAGCAAAGTCGGTCTCTCCTGTTCTCACACTTCCATTTTAATAGGCCTTTTTTCCTTTTTTCTTTTAAAAATTTATTTATTTATTATTTTTATTTTAAAAAATGTATTATATTTTTCATTTTATTGAGATATAATTGACATATAACATTGTATAAGTTTAAGGTATACAAAATAATGATTTGATATTTTTTCTCTTCTGTTGATGTTCACTACTCTACTCCAATTCCCGCAGAAATTAGATGTCCTTATGCTTCTTTGAGTCTGTTCAAGGAAATGACTTATTTAGCAGATGAAGAGCTGACTTAACCCATTATCTGCAATTACAGCATTGATAAAATCTGCATCTTATAAAGCCTTAGGCCAAATGAACTCTCCTGTTTAATTTCATTTCTGGAATCCATTAGCTAAATGGGTGTAATTTTAGGAGAGAGGTCTTTTCTGGCACTTTTCAATTACATTTACTCTAACTGGTCAGGGGACTAATTCTTTCTTTCCTCTTCTTTCACATTTCCTTTAAATTCTAGCAATCTCTGTATTTTAATATATGGGAAAGATACAAAGTCTAAACATATTTTTTTCTGATTAGAAGATGAACAAACAGAAAAGAAATTTAGAAAAAAATTCACCTGAAATTGTGGAGGAAATAAATACCTTTAATAATTTATTTCAGGAAAATTTCAGAAAATATTTGTCCAGTATTCTCAAAATACGTTGATGTAAAAAAAAAGTCTATTTAACAATTCTAAGATTATTTTAAAAATCAGAATGAAATAAAAACACAGCAATCTAAAATAAAAAGGTATCAGACTGAGATTAAAAAGAAAGAATTCAAAGAGCTGAAAATTCAGTAGCAGGATGTAAATCTGCAACTGATAAAGAATGGAACTGACAATGCGGAAAATATACTCAATGGCATATATGGCAAAATTGAGAGACTGCCTGGAATGTAGAGGAAAAGAATAAAGAAATGAAGATAAAAAACAAGAGAAAAGATAGAATATGGAAGTCAGAGAAGAGTCATTGTAAATGATAAACCAGAGTGAATGAAAGAGAAGGAAGTCATTCAAAACAATTTTCAGAGCCCACTATGTCATTTACTATAAAATGTACAGAGTATTCTGCTACAAATAAAATAGATTATAACTTATTCTTATGGAATTTAAGCATATGGAATGAAAACATTCCTAGTTTAAATATATATTTATGCATGTAAATTGAAAGAAGAGTAAATGTGAAAAGAAAATGGAGCCATTATATGGCTTTGAAAAAAAAAAATATGTTACAAAGGATGCATGAATTCCATACCTAGATAAATTGATGTTCATGTGAAAGAAGGTAATAGAAAGAACTTCTCGAATATGCGAGGTCTCAGAAAATATACTATCTGTGTACCCTTCCTGAAAAAAATTTACTGTCATGAAAAAGATGACTCAAAAGTAAGAACTAAAGAACTAGAAACTGATAGAAAAGGGAGCTTTAGAATTATTTAAACACAGAGTGAAAAATAAATTTAACTATGTCTCAGGTCCAACATCTCAGGGTGTAGTAGTAAAAAAGGAAGTAAGGGGAGGGCAGAGAGGTACAAAAAAATAAGGGCGAATATACGTTAAGTGACTTTTTAACTAGGGCTACAGAGGGGATGGGAATTAGAATGGTTAATTACTAGAGGTCCTTCTGACCTAATTACACATTAGAGAAACTGCAGTCCAGCCAACTCATGTGGCTTGCCTAAAGCCAAAATTTAGTTGTGGCAGAGCCAAGCCCTAACATAGCTCTGTCTTGCAGGCCTATGCACTATCCACTCTCTTACATTACTTCTGGTGCTGCTTTTCACCACACTATCATTCTCGAAGGTTGACATCTGCAGCAGATGTGATTCTCACCACTGAGTGAAAACCACCGAACCTAAGCATATATCTTTCATGGATGGAAAGGCCTTCTTAAGGAAAAGGACTATGCACATTCGAAGTATACCTAGAAATGCATATTATAATTTGAACTCCAAGAAATTAAAGAGAATCCTTATTGTCTTTTATGTCAGTTTACTTCCACATAAGCTGTACACTTTTATATGGGTGGCATTCGTTGACCTTGGTAAGGTAAAGCTAAATCTTAAAATTTTGAAAACAATGGGTTCTAAATATTCCAATGACAAATATTCCTGTTAATAGTACTACAAATATTACTAAGAAAAAAGATGTCTAATGCTAAGTGACAAGTCTTACTGTTTACAGGTACTTTCCCAAGATATAGGATAAAAAATACAGAAGATGAATCCCCTTACACTGTGCATAATGCCTAAGGATGGGAAGTTTTAACTTACTGCTTCTCTTCAGTTTCTATAACACTTAAAAGACACTTTGCCACCACACCGCTCTGCAAAACCAAACTGCTCACTAGAACAATACCAATCAGATGACACATATGTGTTACGCTAAACACATAGATACTAAAAGATGAGGCAATAGAATTTAAGATGAGATAGTTTTTATTTTTTTTAAATCACGAGCAAGTTATTTTCCTGAAGGAGAACAGAAACAAATATATTGTATCTTTATAAAAAAACATAAATAGAACATAATGCATATATTGTATATTCTAAGTTCTTCATATCTAAATATAATATGTATATCAGAACTTTTGCTTGCTTGTTTACATTTGGGTTTTAGAGAAGCACAGTTCAAAAATGAAAATAAGGAAGCCAAAAATATTGGCCTTCTCAGTAATTTTTGACAGATCACTTTTATGATTCTATTAGTGTAAAACAAACTATTCCAAAGTCCTTCTTTACCAGTCATGAGCTTATGTTCTTGACGAGGAAACTGTCACATATTTTACAGTCATCTGTTTACTTTATCTCTGGTTAGAGGTCAGTTTTTAAATCCGCCTCTATGTAGTATGTGTACAAACTGATTGCTACATCTTTAGGGAAAAGCAGAGCTTGGAGAGTGTATAATGCTTATAAGAAACTGCATAACAATGCTCAAGAGAGAGATTGGGCTGTCTGAAAAAAAAAAGTGGAAAAAATTTAAGAAGTCTGCTACTTGGCAATAGGACATTTGTCATGGAATTAAGCTATAAAATAGTGGTTCTCAACCA
>NW_006443138.1:8009014-8099966 GCF_000325575.1 Pteropus alecto
CATTTGTCATGGAATTAAGATATCAAATAGTGGTTCTCAACGAGCAGGAATTTTGCCCTTCTGGGGACACTTGGCAATGTCTAGAGATGTGTTTCGGTTGTCATATTGGGGTGTGTGGGGGGTGCTCCTGGTATCTAGCAGGCATGTGGTAGGGATGCTGTTCAATAACCTGCAATGCATAGGACAGAACCCCCAGTCCATAACACAAATCAGCCAGTCCAAAATGTCAACAGTACTGCTGTTCAGAAACCTGGGATAAGGGATCTTAAAAATCACCTGGTATGATCTCCTCACTTCACATTTGAATAATTTACGGTAGGTTAGAAATGAAGTCTAGATTCCAGGTGTCCTGACTTAGGCCTGTAATCATTTACCTCTACTGTTTCTTCTAAATCCCACATCTTTCCCCGCAACCTCTTTCCCAAAGCCTCTGGAAAAGCAGAGCAGAGATTTTCCTCTGCACAGCTTGAGGTCTAGAATATAGCATATGCATATCTCTCTGTGTGAATGCACTTTGTTCCAAAGCTCAATTTAAAAGCTTACCATAGCAATGACAAGTCGGTATTTTTCACTTTACTTTTAGAGCTTGTTGTTTAAATCTTGGGATGCAATAAAATCTTTTGATTATTTGAAAAAGGAAAAGAGAAAGGAATATTGAATGAGAGGAGCTATAAAACTTAAACTATAGCAAAAGGAAAAAATAATCGCAGGAAGAGAACCAGAAGAACATACAAATGAGAGGAAGTTAAAAAAAATTCTATAAAACTCTTTTACAGCTTGTAATTTTCTTTTTAAAAATCTCATAGTTAGGCAATATAAACATCTGTTTGAATTAATATATGTTCAAATTTTTAAATGCCACCAACAGTCCATAGCATGTATTCTTTATAGTATTGTATAGTTAGTTCTTAAGAGCTCATTCATTTATTTCTTTTAATTGAATACACATATATCAATCCCTACTATATTGCAGAAACAAGACATTGTGGATGCAAAGATGGCACTTAAACTTGTCCTCTGGAAACTCGCAGGCTTCTGGAAGAGATAGACATGTAAAAATTCTATCTAGTACAAGATACTAAGTACAAAAATAGAGCTGTGTCCACAGTATGTATGGTATACATTTATCAGTTCTGCTTGGGCCTAATGGCTCTGATTAATACAGGAATTCTCATCCTGTTCTGGACCTTTTCATAGCCAGAAATAGATGTCCACAAGATAGAGTGGTAGAACTAAAAGAAAGTGCACTTTGAATCTATTATGCGCGGAATCATGGTAAAGAGTTCAGACTTTTAATCCAGAGAGACCTGAATTTGAATTCCAACTCCTCTCCTCAGACACACCCATACACATATCCACACATTGTCTGTTCGTTGAGTCACTTATCTTCTCTGAACCTTGGTTTTCCCATGAGTAAAATTAGGAAACTAATATACATTAAGTGTTTATGGATAGAAACTATAATTCATAATACTGTACTACATACATAAGAACTTGCTAAAAGGGTAGATCTTACATTAAGTATTCTTATTGCATCACAAAATAATAAATAAAGAGGGTGAGAGGAGACTTTGGAGGTGATGGATAGATTAGCATAGATTGTGGTGATGTTTTCATGAGGTATACTTATCTCCAAACTCATAAAATTGTATACATTAAATACAGACAGCTTTATGTATGTCAGCCATACTTCAATAAAGTGGTTTAAAAAATACATTGTTTAGTACCATGCAGTATATTTAGTACCAGTTTACTACTAGTAAGTATGTAATGAATAGAAGAAACTAATTATTATTGTTATTATTTTTTCTTCTTAGTAAGAAGGTTGTATTTTTAGCTTACTCATACAGGAAAAAAATTGAAAATTAGTTTTAGACATATACCTACTTTGGAAAATGATTCTGTAGCCAAATCATTCCAACTAGGAATCTAATCCCATTTCCCCCCATCCCTTAGGATTATACATAACAAATTAGAAAAGTGTGACTATTTATGTCTACCTGTGACATGCATTTACTGTTTAATGCTCAGGATGTAGCAGGTGGTCTGATCTAGGACTTCCTGCCTCAGTTAACAAGACTATGACTAGAGAAACTCTTTGTATGACATAGAGATGACTCTTCTATGGGTCTAACATGCCAAAATTTTTCTGACCCAAACAGCTGTTTTTATGTGTTTTCTAAAATTGCTTTCTGGAAGCAGTCTGGCTTGTAGATATCTCTACCCACATTTCATAAATACCTTTGCACTTGTGACTTAACCTCTAAGTACATTCGAAGGTATATATTAGCTGACAAACAGAGTTCTTTCTATTATATATTCAAGTTTAAGAACTAATTCTTCTTAGTAATATATTTCCTCCAGCTAAAAGAGACTGAATGGATTGGAAGTTGCCCACACATTTTTTTCTTGGAAAATTGTATTTGTCTATTTGTCGCTCCACCCACTGTACATTCACATTTGAGAGGTGCTAAATAAGTCACACATTTGAAAATGTCATGCATGTCTAATTTTGTGCATGGCAACATATAGATATTTTTTTTATTTTAAGGAAAATAAACAATATGCTGCATTCAAAAATTTTGCCAAGCCTTATGTTATTGTCATACAGTACACATAATCCTTCATTACAGCAATTTACCTATAAAATTTAATAATAAAACCACATGCTTTTCATTTCTATAGTATGTAGGAAGGCTAGATGCAAATAATGGTATTTGATCTTTCATAAATATAATTAATGCCAGAGGAAAAATTCTGAGTTATATCACTTTTTTGCCATGAAATTACCAAAATTATAAGAAAGAGAATTGGAATATATATATTTAAGAATCTCAAAAATGATAGTGTAACTATTACTGAGAGATCTAAGTAGAAAACAACTTTAAATCAAGATCATGATCAAAAACAGTGAACCATTTACAAAGATAAGCTTATTTTAGAGACTCTTAAATGCTCCAAAACATAAACTGTTGACTTGTCAGTGATTAAGTTGCATCAGATAAATTTAACTTCATCTCAATCCTGCCTATAAGGTAGTATTTATTTTCTATCAATATTAAGTGCTTTCTATGTTCTGATGGTTTGTTCCCTTGTTAGTTTTTTAAGTGACACTTTCATATTAAAATCTAAGACAATGTTTGAAATATATCATTCTACTACTTTCTTTCATTTATTCAAGAACTATTGGAATACAAACCACAAGTATTGCTTCTCTCAATATTTCCCACCTCCAATGTGAGCCTCACCTGGGAAATGGGAGCGTCACCACTCAGGTAGTCGGTCAAATAACCCAGGAGTCGTCCTTAACATTTTTCTTTCCTTTTCCCAGAGAATATGCAAGTACTGTCAGTTCCACCTGCAAACGAATCCCAATCCTTCGCTTCTTTCCACCTCTTCCCCTACCACCCCCTTACTCTGGGCCACCATCATCTTTCTCTCCAGGCTAACATAGCCTCCGGAAGAGTCCTCTTGCTCCCACACTTCATCTCATGCTCCGCCTCCAACTTTGAACCAGCAAGGAATGTAATCTTTTAAATACACATCAAAGCTCTGCTTAAAGTACTCAGCTTCCACTCTTCTTGAATCCAAAGAGGCTCAGCTTATCCCCACCTCAGCTGTTCCCATGTATCCTCTGCCTGGGAGGCCCTTTCCCCACATTTGCATGTCTCAGATGTCTCAGATTGCTGCGCTCTACTCACTATTACGATATCTCTTCATGGCACTGGATACTATTTAATTTTTTTGAATAAAAATAATAAACTTACATTTTTAAGGGCTGTTTTGGATTTACAGAAAAATTGTGCAGAGAGTATAGAGTTCTCTATTAGCTTTCTCCTCTACCTTCCTAGACAATTTCCCCTATTATTAACATCTTGCATTAGGGTGGTACATTTGTTATAATTGTTGAGCCAATATTGATAGAATTAACTAAAGTCTGTAGTCTAGATTAAGGTCACTCTTCGGATTGTACATTCTATGGGTTTTGACAGTCCATCATGTCATAGATTCACCAATATAGTCTCATACAGAATAGCTTTACTGACCTGAAAGCTTACTTCACTTATTCATCTCGCCCCATCCAACCTCTGGCAAACCACTCATCTTTTTTATTGTCTCTACAAGCTTGTCTTTTCTGGAATGTCATACACTTGGAATTGTACAATATGTTCACCATTTGAGTTTTTAAAATAGTAACTTAATTATTATCCATGTCCCCTTCTGGAGTGTAGGCCTCATGGGAACAGAGGTCTTATCTGTCTTGTTCTCCTCTTGGCCCAAAGCACCAACAACAGACCCATAGTGGATCTTCTGCAGGAATTTGTGGATTGAATGAATGGGTGAATTTACCTACCAGCCCAGTGGAGAGCAACTTTTGAAATATTCCTTTCTCGATTTGTTCTAGTAACTCTGAAGCAAATTTCCCCAGGTTTCTAACTTTTACACTGGTGCTTTGAAGATTTCAGGGAAAGAAAAGTTATTCCCTGGCTGCAAGTGGTTGAATGTATGGCTACTACAGGTCCTTTTGCCACCTGAGACCCATATCTCACGCAGGAATTTATCCAGTCATACTGGATACATGGGTGCTCCCTGAGTTAGAGATGCAAAATCTGGAGCATCTCTTACATGTTAGTAGCAAGCTCTGCTCTGCCTCCCTCTCGCCTTTTATCCTCACCTTTGCTCTTCTACATCGTATCCACTCACCCCGGAACAATTTCCATTTTTATCACTCTTTACCCCTTTCTACCTTCTGATCCTCCCATTCTTTTTCACCTGTAAAGCATAAAAACACCCTAAATGTGACTGACAAGAGCATAGCACTCGAGATTTGCTGTGGGAAGGACATGAAGAACCAGATATTTTAAAACTCAATTAACTGTAATAAGGAACCACACCCTCCAAAACACTAAAAAATGCCCAGAGGTCTCTGCCACAATTTCCATAACCTTCAACTTTCTCTCATTAATTTTTTTTCCTTAACCTCACCATTTAATATATAAAAATAATTTTTTTACTCAATTTTTAAAGTATTCTTTTGTTTATGGTGTCGCAACTTTTAGAAATCTTTTTAAATGCCGGGCCCGTAGGAGATGTCTCTGAATTCATTATGATGGAAGCTTTAGAGTGTTCTTAGTACTTCCTATATTTAGACTCAAGGAAATATGCTCATTATCACCCTATTCAAGGCTTTAATTGTTTTATATCCTTCAAATATAGACATACTCAGCCTCTGTCTTTCCAAACTGAGCCCTAATCTTTCTAACATAAACCCCTTCCCAGCAGGGGGAGCATAAATGAACAAAATCCAATAAGATGCTTAGCAAGGCTGTTGATTGCGACATGTAAGTAGCATAATGTGTTTTGAGGGGCATTTGAAAACTAAGGAAGGGCTGTTTTTAAAATGAGCAAAATTAACACACAAGAACATAACACACAGGAAAAATATTATAACCCATTTATGAATTTCAAATATTTTAATATACATCACAGAATGTTCAGAAGGACAGGACAATCTTATTCTACTCGAAAGGTAACTGTTAACTCATTCAACACCAAATAGCACTGCCTAGTTTAGTGGGTTTAGGTTTATTTTGGGTTTTACTTTTTAAAAATTGGAAATATCCTTTTAAAGGCTGTACATTTATAATCTATAATTTACATAGTCATTTGCAGTTAACTTTTATATTTTTATAATATTCATTCACCTAAAAAAATTAGTTGATAGTGAATTGTACAGCTTTTGAGCCTATAATCATTTCCTTTTCGTGTTTCGAATTTCATAAAATGCTTTCAGGCTCTTGGAAAAAAGTAAATCAACTACTCTTTAAGGAGAAATCTTGCCCCTAAGACATATTTCTTTTTAAAATTTGTCCTGCATTCCATAAAAACAATATAGTTGAAGAAATAAAGTAAGCCTAAAGTGTGCCCATGAGACTTTAATGACTTTGAGGGTTTCAGTGACCTCATTGAATCACTTTCTAAAGCGTCATTCTCAGAGTCGATCAAGTTACTCAAAGCCTCAGTACAATTACAGCTTTATTCTGCAGGTCAGAATCCATAATTCCTTAGGTTTTCCTTTAGCTATCACTGCTGTCAGATAGGAAATTTCACATTTTGAAAGGATCGTAATCTTGCTTCTGTCCCCAGTCTTTTCAACATTTATTTGAATGGCAATGTACCCAATAATTTTAAGCAGTGGACTCAGCAAAGGGTAAAATATATAAAGAAGCAAACTTACCATCAAACACGTTACTATAATAATAAAGATGCTGAGAAATATGACAACAGCATAAAATCCTTCTTTGCTCCAGATTTTGTCCGCTTCATGCTGCCCTTGTAAAACATTTTTCTTTAAAAGCAAAACAGAAAGTCCGACGTTAAATGAGAGCTTGAAGAGACTGGCGTTCTTATCAGACACTAAACATATTTTTAGCTTTATTCCATTCAGTGTAGTAGAACACACCTACATTCCTCGCTGTGAGAGCTGCTTCTCACACTGATCTAAGACAAGGGGCTGCTGCCCTTACACATAAAAAGATTTTTTTTCTCCTATACAGGATCAAAAGCATTCAACATGGCATATAGAGTCCGAGGCTTTGTAAATGTCCCTCACAGTCTCTCTTGGAAATTACCTGGTCCCTAGGTAAGAGAGTTCTGTTTTTTTTCTGTGTCAAGGAAATTGTTTTCGATGCTTTCCTTACTCCATTTGAAGTCCCCTCCCACCACAACACCCTGCTTTTCGTGCTGTAATACTGCTCTTAACTTTTAAACAGAAGTGAAACAGGTGCAAACAAAATTTCATGATGCATTAATAAATGGAGCAACAATGTCGGGATCATTTCCTTCTCTTTTCTCCTCTTTTATCAAATCTTTTTTTTTTTTTAAAAAAAATATATAGTCCTCTTTGTCAAAATCTGATTCAAGTACCACCTTGATAAATTGTTAGGATATTATATTTTATTTAAGCAAGAGGGAACACCAAAAGGTCCAGAATTATTTACTAATAAAAGGTGAAATAAATAGTTTAATTTTATTTATACTTATTATTTTTTTGCTTACTACTTTGGGGGGGGAGGGTGGAAGGGTGGAGAAGAAGCATGAATAAAATGTGAATGAGTGTCTTAGTTTTATTTTGCCTATTTGTTTAAAAACAACATAGCTAGTAAATCAAGTCTTAGAATGCAATTGGTTTTATTATTCAGTGAAATTTATAGGTTCATACTTAAAGAAACTTTAACTTGAAACTAAATGATCCACAATTAGGAAAATCACATAAAGTCTAAATCAAGTCATATGTTTCTAAATTCCACGTTGGGGAAGGCTGCCTTTTCTCTTTTTTAGTGAGAGAATTTTTCTGTCCTTGGACATTGTCTCTGATAATTAAGAAAGCCTTGAGCAACAAGATAGTGAATAATGAAAAGTCACATGGAGAGAGCCGTTGGAAGATGAGAGGTCATCTTGGACATTTCGGTGGCAAATGAGTTCTCAGCTTAATGTAACCACTGGAGTGACTTCAGCCTGTACTTGTAGAATAGAAGAACAATCTGGCTGATCCTAGTCAACTCACAGAATCACAAGAAATAAATAATTATTATCTCAAAAAAAAAAAAAAGAGAGAGAGAGAAAGAAAGCCTTGAACAAAACATGTCCTCGTGTCTAAACTTGGAAATCATTACTAATTATTTTTCAGGCATTTAAAAAAATAGAATATATTCATCATTTGTAAATTAGACAAAACAAACATTTGCCTTGAGAAACATTTTATGAATCTTTTATCTTGGAACTCGAGTGGGTCCTGGTGCGGAGCTGAGTAAGACAGAACAGAAGGGGTCTGTTAAATGAGTTCTATTGTAATTAGAAACAATTTGAGGGAGCCTATTGCTTTAAGTTGTTGAATTTCCATTTCCTTTGTTTGTTAAACATGAATGTGTTCCCTATAATATCTTGCCTACTTTCTAAAACATAGACAAATTCATAGATATAAAAAAAGCTTTCGAGATATATTTAAAAATACGTAGATGGAAGCAGATGGAGAATCTGAAAATGTTTGATGGAATAATTAGAAACCAAGTATCCTTCTGGAAAGAAAATCTTGGGTTCAAGTGAAAACTTGTCTTTTACTCTTTGACTTCATTCAGATCTATATTATCCCAATGTGTCCATAAACATAACTGGAAACTAATAAAAAAGAAAACTCTTGAAGAAATCAAGTGTAAGTATGGAAATGAGGTTTTTTGCAGGCAATTAAATAGCATTATTGCTTGCTACAAAAGCAAACTAGTTAAGCCTTCAAGTAGGAAGCATAAACTTGTCAAATTTAAGTATGAAGATCTCAGCTTTAGTTAGTGTAAAATTTAGACAAAAAGGGTGGTTTGTTAGGTGGGTGGAAAGAGATTTTGTGTTCCTAACCTGATCAGGTTCATTTCTTTTTTGCCTGCTATAGTTCCATACCTCCTGAATATCAACATGTTCCTTTCTGCTTAAGATGAATCTGTTTTGTTTGTCTCTTAACTAAAGCAATGATGAGGGAAGAATTAACCTCCCACCCACCCCTACTTCCCCCACTCCCAGTTAGAAAGACACATGTTTTGCACTCCCAGAACTTAGTCACTGCACTTTCTTGGTAAATAGATTTCCTTCTGAGTCACGCTATTCTTGCTGAGCACTACTATATTTGTACAGAGATCTAAAAAACTTGATAAGGGCAAAGTAATAAATGGAAAAGTCTGTGGTTAAGATCCCGCAAATCAAAAGATTGTAATTCACAGGACTCTCTGCTCTAACGTTTGCATAAGATTAAAGTGATGCCTTTTATATTTTGTCAGGGGTTGGAGGGTTCAATAGTCTGCGGCTCTGTGGCCGGGTCAAGCCAATGCCACTGTATCATCTTTACAGTTTATTTCCTAGCTGCATAGCTTTGCACTTTAACTTTGTTGCAGTGAAAGAAGTTGTTGGGTTTTGTTTGGTTTTATGATTTAAAATTTAGGCAGTTTCCTGTATCACTGTTTCAGTAACAACGGCTTCTCACAGCAGAGGGAATGCAGTTAGCATTATTATGATGGCTAGGTGGAGGACCAGGGGAGGGAAGGAGCAATTGGGGGGATCATTTTATGAACTATATAGATGTCTAACCAATGTACTGTATACTTGCAACTAATTTAAATAAATAAATGTAAAAAATTAAAAATAACAATGGCTTCTCTATATCCTGTTTAATAATTTGATGCACTACAGTTTGTTTTTTTTTAAAAAAAAATTTTGATTCCAGATGGTGGAAGAGATTCCCAAGTCCTAGGAGAGCTGATACAGAGGTTTTAGAAGATATATCTCTTTAGGCAAAAGAATGAAGTGGAAATATAAATTATCTGGTCAATTGATTGACTCAGGAAGATAATTGGGACGTAGCCCACAACGATATGGTTTTGTTAGATGAATGCCAAACCTCCACTGTATTACGAACGAGGCAAATTATTAGGCCTGAATGATCTGACACATGTTAACACTGTATTCCTGCTCGGCATTGTATGGCTAGCATGATGATTCTTTAGACTGCTGGCTAATGTTCCTAGTTTGAAGGAACAATCACCAAACGCCTGGATTATGGCTTATATTTATTCGATATGGTTTTTTGCTTTGTAAATATTCCATGCAAGTATCATATTGGCCTATTTTTAAAGAAGGTAGCTTCTTCTTTTGAAATATAATAAGAGCCATGAAACTGGAATAATTTGCAATTAAGCAAAAAAAAAAACAAACCCTAAATCATTTTTAAATATGAATGCAGAACTTATTATTTCAATAGATATTTAATTTTATAAAAACACTTAAAAATAAAAACTAAAATAATGATTTAATTTTATTTCCCTGTGATTTGATTTATTTGTCAAGAAGAAGTCTAGTTTTATCTTTATGAACATCTCATAATAAAATAATATTTAAGTGCCTACAATGTTCTAAGTACTGGATAAAAAAAATATTTTAAAAATGTCTTTTTCTCCCAAGAGACTTAGATTTAAAATGAAAACAGATAATAAACAAAAGTAATTCTCTATTTGGTATTGTTCTTTGTTTCCCAAGAGCCATTTTTGATTAAAAAAAAAAATCAAGCAAATGATTTTTGATTAAAAAAAAAAATCAAGCAAATGATTTTTGAATTAAAGAAATGATAACAATAAAAAAAACACACCCTTTCCTGACAGCAATTAATATAAGTTTAGGAATAGGTGCTTTGTCAACAAATATATGAAAAGATGCTCAACATTGCTAGCTATTAGGGAAATGCAAATCAAAACTACAATGAGATACCATCTCACACCTGTTAGAATCGCTATAATAAACAGAACAAGTAATAACAAATGTTGGAGAGGATGCCGAGATAAAGGAGCTGCTGGTGGGACTGCAAGTTGGTACAGCCGCTATGGAAAACAGCATGGAAGTTCCTCAAAAAACTAAGAATTGACCTACCATATGACCCAGCAATCCCTCTACTTGGTATTTACCCCAAAGACTGGAAAACCCATAGCCGCAAAGATATGGGTTTATAGCAGCATTATTCACAGTGGCAAAGACATGGAAGCAACCAAAGTGTCCTACGATAGATGATTGGCTAAAGAAGCTGTGGTATATATATACAATGGAATATTACTCAACCATAAGAAGAGATGAAATACTGCCATTTGCAACAACATGGATGGACCTCGAGATAATCATGCTAAGTGAAATAAGCCAGACAGAAAAAGTTGAAAAATCACATGATATCACTTATATGTGGTATATAAACCTAAAAGCAACAAATGAGCAGGACAAACAGAGACTCATTAACATGTACTATAGACTAGTGGTTACTAGTGGGGTGGGGGAGGAAGGGGGAAGTTAGACGGGGTAAAGGGGATCATATATAGGGGGATAGGGGAGGGTGAAATGGGTAAAGGGAATCAAATATATGGTAGCTGAAGGAAACTGGACTTTGGGTTATAAACACACTATAGAATATACAGATGTCAAATGATAACGTACACCTGAAAATTATATAATTGTATTAACCAATGTTACCCCAATAAACTTAATTTAAAAACAAAAGGAATAGGTGCTTTGAGACATCATTCACTGTGTTCTTTAATCCATGTAAGGGATGAAAAACCAAAACACCAATATTCTTTTTTTTTTTCTGTTAGTAAACATCCTACCATTGCAGAGCCATAATTTTGGGATAAAAATGTGAAAGTGTGTTGAGGCATGTACTGCCATCACATATTAACTACAAAGATGAATAAAGAGGTGGGAAAACTCACAGAATACCATCTCAGTTAGTTAATACAACTATGAACAAATGCTTTTGCAGTGCTCCTTTGGACTGTACATGTCTGAAGCTTCCCACAAGGGCACTTGCACACTGCTGACAGCTTTCTCCTTAGCCTTCTCCTATTTCTGCACTTAGAGCTTCAGGTCAGAGGGTAATTCTGGGCCCCTTCTAGAAGTGCCTGAACAAAAGGCTCTATCAATTCATCCATCCTTGATGAAATGCTCCTTATAGCCAATTAAAATACTGCCTAGTCTCCTGTAATACAATATTTCCTAGAATCTAGGTTTCCTAGATTTCTCAAATCCCACAAATTTATAAGAAATATCACATTTTGACCATCGAATACCCTTTCATTATTGAATTATAGTACAGACTTGTGGTCTGTTGTGGGCTAATAGTTTTGTGATAGGCAGTCAGGCTACACACCTCACTTTCGATGGGCTGAGGTATGTTTGAGGACCCAAATATGTACTTGATTTTAACTAGTTGTTGTTGTTTTTTTTTTTTTGTATGGTGAGCTTCTCTTGGTTCATAGATCTGGATGATTCACTAATCTGCCATGTTCCTAAAGCATTCAGAATGGCATTTAAACTCAGAATAAAGCAATAGGGAGGAATGCTTATATAACTCACTGAAAACTCACAAGAAGCAGAATAAATTAATCCAGTGGTCTTTTTAAATTTTAAAGAATTGTCCTGAGTAAGATGTGTACAAGTCAGTCTGTGTAGGACCTGGACTGTAGGAATGAGATTAAGTGTGATGTACATAAGGAAGCCCCTTCAGAATCACATTCAGGCAGGGCTAGAGAGGGGTCTGGGTGTTTAAGCTAAGTTGACCCATTCCTTTGGCCTCTCTGAAACATGAAGCAACCTCTTGTTCCTCAAAGCTCCCGTGGCACACTATGGTAACATTATCATACCCTTGCATTCTCCTTATCTGCTTGTATCTTATTTGCCCTATTAGAATATAAGCCCATTGAAAGCAATAATTATATTTTTTATTTGTTTATTTCTTTATTTTTCTGACCTTGCATACCACTGAGCACAGTGCTTAGTTATTTGTGTGCCCACTGAATACGAGACACAATTGAAGCCTCCGAGGACACAGATAAAATAACATGACATGTCTCTGCAGGAACCTGCAGAGTAGAGATGGACTCAAAGACTAACATAGGATAAGGGGTTTTTGTACTAAGCTCACCGAGAACAGAAATCGGTGAGCACTCACATCTGTGGTAGCACAAAGGAAAGCTGCTTTGCTATATAGTAGATTGATTTTGAACCATAAAAATGTGTGTAGATGGATTGATGTATGTACAAGTGTGGAGGGAAGAAACAGTACATCGGTGTCGTGGTACTTATTAAGTTTGGAATTGCTGAAGCATAAACTAAGAGAGTATTGTTCAACAATTATAAAGCCCAGCTCATAAAGGACCATATACCATATTAAGAAATCCACACTTGATTCTGTAGCATTTAGGAGGTCAAAGAAGAATCATGACAACAAGAGGGCATGGCCAAATTTACTTTAGCGAGATTACTCTGGTGGCAAGAAAGAAAACATACTATATGTGTGTGTGTGGGCGGGGGGGAGGCGGGTGCAGCGTGTGGTGGAGAGGGCAGAGGGCAGGGAGGAGCATAAAACTAAATGCAGAAAAGCTCGTTGGAGGTTGTTGTTATAGTCACAGTTCAATGATGACACACATTTTCATTCTGCCAATCCACCCTGCATTCAAATATTTGTTCATTGCCTACTCTATATGAGGATTTCCACAAATGTTTTACAAATTAATTCATATTTCAAGTCTATAGGATAAGGACTATACCCATTCTTTTTATTATACCCAAATGAGAGGCCATGTGCTTTACTGAAAAGTGAAATAGACTAGGGATCAAGATGTTTAGATTTTAAATGTTGCTTTATACCTCATGTGCTTTGTTATCTTTAATTTCTATGGACCTTACTTTCTGTATCTATAAAATGTTCACATATGTTCCCTCGAGGTTTAATTCTGTGATTCTATAAATTTAATTACATATGTTTAAGATGATGATTATTTTAGCAAGTTCGTTAGAGTGGGATAGAATAGGAAAAGTAAAAAAGGGACAAAATTCATTCAAAAATGAGAATGGTGGAGTTGTTAGGGGAAATTTAAACAGTGCCAAATTTGGAAAGCACTGTAAAGAAAATAACCATAGTTCTTAAGATTGGATTCTTCAATGAAAAAAAAAAATTTCATATTAATTCTAAGGTTGTGGGAAAAGGTGACTGGTAACTATCTTGTTAATGAAGGCGACAAGGAGGGAAGTACACCTGTTGCAGAAGAAAAATTTGAAGGTGTTTTTTGGACATTTCAGTTTCAAATAACCAATTGACAAATATATATAAATGACTTTTTTTTTTCTTTCCCCCACACGATGTACCAGATATGTCAAAATAAATTACAAGGCCAAAAGATTTGGAGAAGAAAGTGTTAAGAAGTGAAACTTTGATGTGAAAAATGAATTTCCAGAAGGAATGAATATATACGAGGTGAAGATCAGAGAATTCTGACCCTTAGGGAGATTTCTGTTATCAAATAACATACAATAAACAGCATTCACAGCAAAGCTTCTTGAAGTTGGATTACCATGTCATGCTAACTTTTTAGATGCAAAATAGTTAGGTGCAAATTTTTAGATGAAATCTTCCATGCAACAACATACCTCAGGGGAGACTTCTGTAATTCCAAATTGGGATAAACTCTGATGCAAAACATTGATATTAAGTGAACGCAGCACTTCCTCAGATGGCAGAGATTCTGAAATTCCTCCTTTTCGATTTACGGGAGACACAAAGAGTTCAATACTGTTCTTCTTGCTCTAGTAAAAGCAGATGATTTGTATATGTTAATAGACCTTTTTAAAAAAAATTCTGGGAAATATTTTTGACTTTCCTCTAGAAACATTAAAGAAAATCAGAACCCTAGAATCCTAAAAGGCATCTTGGAGATTACGTTTGTTAGTAATTCTCTGGTCCACTTAATATTACCAGCCTCAAATCTTCACATGGCCTTCTTTCAATTAATTGACACCCCAAGATTTATAATTTTATATTTCATTGGATGCTGGTTTATTTTCCATTCCATACTGCAATTTTTGAAATATATCATTTGGATGTTCCCTGAGTAATTGTGCTTGAAGAAGCATTTTCAAATCAAATGAAATAAAACCTGATGCAATAGTACAATTATTAGACATTGCAACTCCATATATTTTTCTTATAACTTATATTGATGTGGAGGCTGGACTAAGGAAGATGATGCTATATGAGCTTTAAAATTCCTTCCCTGATTCTGTTTTTCTTCTCAAATACGTCACACTTTTAAAATCTATCCTTTGGTAGAAATGTGTATGTTGTGTAATAATATCACGATACTTTACCTCATTAGCTGAAATGAAGACAGAAGATCTCCTACCATAAATGGCTGATAGGCCACATACACACAAAAAATAAACACTACATAAAAACGACATTGCCATTGATAGATTCTCTTTTACAACTTATACAATGTACTTGTAGAAGTAGGTTATTGCTCATCTTTTTGATACATGGAATTCTCTCATGCTAGAAAATTTTCTTTTAATGCAGTTTTTCAGTTCAACTACGAATAAAGTAAAGTATCAATATACTACTAGCAATCCAGAAAAAGTGTTTCCATATTTGCAGGAACAACAGACAATGACTAAGTATAGCATAATACTGATGCAAAACATTTTTATAATAATTTAAATAGTTTATGATGTAATAACAACAATAGTAGAAATAAAGGACTAGTTTTGTGCCTGACACACTCTCATCTACCTTAAATCTGTTATCTCATTTAATGCTCAAAACCTCTCCAGTACATCAGCATTATAGTTCCCTCCATTCAGCAAATGAAGAAACATAAGTAGCTTGCCTAAGGTCTCACAGCTGAGACATGGCCACGCTGAAAATGGAGTGAGCTAGACTCCAGCAACAGGAGTGCAGTTCTGTCTGTCTCCAGGGCACATGCTCTTCACCCCTGTGCTCTGCTGCCTCGAGTATCCTCATAACTCTACCAGTTATAATAACTACTCTTAGAAATAGATGTGTACGAATGCTACTAACATTTTCCCAGGATAGGTGTATCCCTCCCTGGATGTGGCAAATCCCTCTTTTATTCCTGCAAAAGGACATCTAAGATATCTGTGTGTGTGTGTGTATAAAACTAGACCTAGAGCTAAGACATCTATAGTACCTAAGTCTTCTCATTTGAGCAAGATCTGCCCTGGATATAAATAATCCATTTCATTCTTTCAGGATATTAGAGAATGCTGTATTTTCTCTTCTATGGTACCAAGTGAAAAACTTTGTTTTTTAAGCTTATTTTGTCCCGAGAAATAGTTGGGTCCTAGAATAAAGTCATTATAAAGAATGAAACAACTCACCCTCCACACAAATAAAAATGCAAAGAAAAAAAAAAACCCTAAACCAAAATGAAAAGCAATTCTTTTCCATAGCAGGAAATGCAGATACTGGTATAGTAGAAAGCTGAGCTCAAGCAGAAGATAAGAATTTAGGGCAAGTAGAACACTGAGTCCTTGCTTGAGTTCCCATTGCAGTGGAAATTAAGAACAATTTTAAAACTGCAAGATGATTCCAAAGTCCCTTTTCACAGGAACCTTAGGTAATTAGCTTTTTACAAAGAAAAAATCATCTGCTTTGAATTTGCCTTTCTCTGCCTTTGCTTACACCCACCTTCAAGTACAGATGGGAAAGCGTAGTTGGATGACATCTAGGTTTCCAAACAACTGAGAAAAGAGGGGAAGAAAGGATGTATGTGATTGATAGATAGGTCTAAAGTGGGCCTTGGACAGAAGATCCTTTGGATTTGCCTCATCCTACCCCACATACCTATCTACGTTTTTCTCTTGGCTTTTCAGAACTATCTATTCTTGCAGTCCATTTGGGCTGCTGTCTCCAAGAATGGAGTCTTTATTTTTTATTCAAAATCCTCTGCCTGTGCATTCAGTATCTTTCATCCTACTGACATACTTGAAGGAGTTTACACAGATATTGTCTAGAGATAGTGCTTTAGCTGATACTGAAGGTTTCACTCTTAGGAAGAATATTTTGGGAGTAGTGTCAGGTTGGTGAGACAAGTATTTTGGGCTCCTCTATTCATACCTACTGGGGTACAAGCTTTGAACTATGAGAGGGCTGACGAATATTTTCTGTAAAGGGCCAGAAAGCAAGTCTTTTAACCATTAATTTAGCCAAATGATCTGTTACAGTGACTCAGCTCCGTCATTGTATCATGAAAGGAGCCACAGACAATATGTAAACAAATGAGTGTGGCTCACTGCAATAAAACTTTCTTTACAAAAACGTAGTGGTATGCCAGATTTAGCTCAGGGGCCATAGAACTATAGCATGGGTGTTCTTTATTACTGATCCTTATTACCGAGCCCTTCGATAAAGATCAAAGCTTATAGCTGGGAGTGTAAAAGGGAGGCATCTTACAATGAGGCGATTGATGTGCACTTGCTGGGGTAAGAGTCCTAAAGCTGCGGCCACTCCTTGGCGGAATATTCGAAGCAAGGTTATGTTCAGCTTGTCAACATCCATTTGCAGTGTCTGGAAAATAAAGAAAAAAGAAATCCAAATTATTTTAAGTCTTTGGTTCAGGATATTCAGTTCCTGACTGATGACTGACCACAATAATTTCTGTGACTTTGATAAATTCACACTCGTGGTAACTTAATGCATTTTTAATGGAGATAACATTATAGGAACATTTTATGTGAAATTTGAACTGGTGTTAGTTAAAAAGATGGTGCATTGTATAATAATGAAATTTGTCTAGTTATAATCAATAATGCATATGAATGATCAATTCATAAAGAATTTCACTGAAATGTGTGTTGGTTTATTTAGCTTTAGTTCAAGTCCAGATGACAGAATTAAATATGTGGCCAAGTGTATTTCACTAATCCAATCTAGAGGACAGCTTTAATTTATGTTCACACACAGTTATGGAGAGAAAGATGTATGAAATTCCATCACGCCAGACTTGGCAGTTTCTCTATACAGTGATCTGCTGCCAGTGTAAGGCAAAAGAACGAAGCGCAATAACGTATTTTCAAACTCTGGTAAAGAAGCCAATGGTACTGATGATTTGCTCTAAGGTTAACAATTTTTATCCAATTGTTTGGCCAAACACTCTTAATTTCCAAGTCGCTCTGGAAAAAGACAATTAGACATTTGAAAATTCCTAAAATACAAATCAAGTTATGAAACTAATAATACAGTCTTAATTCGAGCCATGGGTGCTGTCCCTACATTTAAATCACAAACTATTTAACTATATTTTCAAAAATGCATCATAAACATTGAGATATTGTATAAGATGGGGAAACCAAATCTTTATGCATTTCTTACATATATGTATTTAATAATATTTTATTTTTATTCCCCTTCGCCTATGCCCTTCCCCTAACCTCTGGTAAACACCAATCTGTTCTCTGTATCTTTGAGCTTGGTTATTTTTAGATTTCACATGTAACAAAAATCTTTTGATATTTGTCTTTCTCTGTCTGACTTAATTCACCTAGCATAATGAATGCCCTCAGGGTCTATCCATATTGTAGCAAATGGCAAGATTTCATTCTTTCTGTGACTGAATATTATTCCATTGTATATGTGTATATATATTTCTTTATCCATTTATCCGTCGATGGACACTTAGGTTGTTTCCAAATCTTAGCTATTGTAAGTAGTGCTGCAATGAACATGGGGGTACATGTATCTTTTCGAGTTACAGTTTTCATTTCCTTCAGGTAAATATCAGAAGTGGAATTGCTGGATCACACAATGGTTCTATTTTTAATTTTTTGAGGATCCTCTATACTGTTTTCCATAGTGGCTACATTAATTTACATTCCCACCAACAGTGCTTAAGGGTTCCCTTTTCTCACATCTTTGCCAGAACTTATTATTTCTTGTCTTTTTGATAACAGCCATTCTAACAGCTGTTAGGCAATATCTCACTGTGATTTTGAGTTGCATTTCTCTGGTGATAATGACTTTGAGCATCTTTTCATGTACCTGTTGAGCATATTTATATCTTCTTTGGAAAAATGTCTGTTCATATATTGTGCCCATTTTTAACTTGGATTATTTGGATTTTTATTTTTTATTTTTGGCTGTTGAGTTGTATAAGTTCCTTATATATTTTGGATATTACTCTTTATCAGATACATGATTTGCAAATATTTTCTCCCATTTAGTAGATTGCTTTTTTATTTTGTTCATGATTTCCTTTGCTGTGCAGAGGCTTTTTAGTTTGATGCAGTACCACTTGTTTATTTTCGCTTTTGTTGCTTTAACTTTTGGTGTCACATTCAAAGAAATCATTGCCAAGACCTTTGTCAAAGAGCTTATTACCTATGTTTTCTTCTAGGTGTTTTATGGTTTCAGGTCTTACGTTTAAGTCTTTAATTCTTTTTGAGTTAATTTTTGCATATGGTTTAAGATAGTGGTCCAGTTTCATTCTTTTGCATGTGGCTATCCAGTTTTTCCAACATCATTTATAGAAGAGACTGTCCTTTCCCATTACGTATGCTTGGCTCCTTTGTCATAAACTACTTGAGCAGATATACATGGGTTTATTTCTGGGCTCTCTATTCTGTTCTATTGATCTATGTGTTTGTTTTGGTGCCAAAACTATGCTTATTTAATTACTATAGCATTATAATTGAATTTGAAATCAGGAAGTATGATATCTTCAGCTTTGTTCTTTATCAAGACTTTGGCTATTCAAGGTCTTTTTTGTTTCCATATAAATTTTAGAATTCTTTTTTCTATTTCTGTAAAAAATGCCATTGGAATTTTGATACAGATTGCACTGAATCTGTAGATTGCTTTAGGTAGTTTGGACATTTCAAGAATATTAATTCTTCCAATTCAGGAGCACAGATATCTTTCCACTTATTTGCGTCTTCCTACATTTTTTCCTTAATGTCTTATAGTTTTCAGTTTATAGGTCTTTCATCTCACTTATTAAATTTATTTCTAGATATTTTATTCTTTTTCATGAAATTATAAGTGAGATTGTCTTCTTAATTTCTCTTTCTGATAGTTCATTATTAGTGTGTGGAAATGTAACAGATTTTGTGCATTGATTTTGTATCTGCAATATTATCGAATTCACTTATTAGTTCTAACAGTTGTTTGATGTTGTTTTAGGGTTTTCTATATATAACATCATGCCAAATGAAAATAGGGACAATTTTACTTCTTCTTTTTCAACTTAGATGCTTTTTATTTCTTTTTCTTGCCTGATTACTCTTATTAGGAATTCTAAAACTATGTTGAATAAAAGTAGCAAAAGTGAACATCTTTATCTTGTTCTTGATCTTAGAGGAAGACTTTTCAGCTTTTTACCAGTGAATATAATATTAGCTGTGGGCTTGTCATATAAGGCATTTATTATGTTGAGGCATATTCCCTCTATTGAGTTTTTACCACAAATGGTAAAGATAATCATATATTTCTTGTCCTTAATTTTGTTAATGTGGTGTATAATATTGACTGGTTTGTGGATGTTGAACCATCTTTGCATCCCTGTAATGAATACCACTTGATCGTGGTATATGATCATTTAATGTATTGTTGAATTCAATTTGCTAATAATTTGTTGAGGATTGTCATACCTATGTTCATCAGGGATATTCACCTGTAATTTTCTTTTCTTGTGGTGTTGTCTGGTTTTGTTATCAGGATAATGCTGGCCTTGTAGAATCAGTTTAGAAGAGTTTTCTCCTCTTCTATTTTTTAGAAGAGTTTGAGAGAATTGGTATTAACTCTTCTTTGGATGTTTGGTAGAATTCACCAGTGAAGCCATGTGGTTCTGGACTTTGTTGGGAGGTTTTTGATTACTGATTCAGTCTCCTTACTATTAATTAGTCTGTTCAGATTTTCTGTTTCTTCATAATTCAGTCTTGGTAGGTTGTATGTTTCTAGGAATTTATCCATTTCTTGTAGGTTGTCTAATTTGTTGTCATATAATTATTCATAGTAGTCTCTTATGATCCTTTGTATTTTTGAGGTATTAATTATAATATCTGATCTTCATTTTTGATTTTTTTATAATGCATTTATATATATTTATGCATTTCTTGTATGTTTATAATGCTTAATTTACAAACTTGACCATAGTAGGTTATCAATAACTGTTGGATGGCTGCCTATTCTAGTATAAGAATAGATTAGAGAGCCTTCTTCCAGTTTGCTCTAAAAAGAGAATGATACAGCTTCAAGAATTTTTAGTCTTATTAGGAAATAAATCATCCTCTATCCATAAAGTTGGTACAAAATAAGTGACTGAAAACTGAGCCAAATGTTCAAAGCTACAGAAATTAGAGGGAGTGGGGATGTCAAAAAAGGTATAATGGTTACCAGTCAAAATGGTGGACCCAGTTGAAGCTCTAGACTGTATTTATACCTTAGAATCTTTTAATATTTGCATGGGGGGACGGGGTCATAGGCTTGGCCATGTTAAGATCTGAAAGTGGACTCCTTGCCAAACTCTGAGATCCAGAAGAAGGCACAATCCATTCAAAAACTCTACCTTACAGCCCAACTATAAGGTACAACTTGCTTCTGGGGAGCAGGGAAAAGAAATGTTGGGAATAGGTAGAAAATCAGTAATATTTCTTTTTATTAAATAAAAACTATCTAATGGTACACAATTGTTTGCTATATTATTCTCTGTACTTTTCTATAGTCTAAAAATGTTTCCAATGTATAACAACATAATTTAATACAGAAAAGATGAATTTGGAAATGCAGTAATGAGAAAAACTATTACACTTTTAAGCATGTTTTATGTATTTACTTGGAAAACCCAAGAGATTAGAAAAACTCAGTCTACCTGGTGACTAAGAAACAGAAGCTTCTTTTTATCTAATAGCTGACTTTCAGCTCTGGGAGGTTGTGGAAGTTGCCAGTAGATATGGGATATTTTATTGGAGACTATTTATTCCCTTTCTCTTGCAAGGCGAAGATGGGTTCGCTAGTTCCCATAAACCCTGACGAGGAACCATTGACTTCTGGCTCACCAGTGTTTGCCAGGCAGGGTATAAGCAGGTAGGCACTGTCCCTGATCCCCATGGGCAAAACTTGGAGCCAACGGTCCACGCTGGGAACTGAGAGTCAAGGGGGTTGTGTACACACTTGAGAACTCAATTCCCAGGGCCATGACTAACTTGGGACTTGTAACTGTGGAAACAGTATTCAAGTCTAAGTTTCTCAGAGTGAATGGCAAATGGAAGTGAAATGGAACTCAAGATTAAAAATTATCAAAAAAAGAGGCAACTTTCCAAAAAGGCAAAAGCTGTGCATTTGAAATAGAAATTTTAGACTACTTAACTAAAGTGAACAAGTGAGTCGAAGTAGTTAGTTTAAAACTGCAGTCATCTGGTTTATTGCATCAAAACATTTGAATAATTGGCCTTAACTCTTTGCTTGCCTGTGAAAAGCTGGATTGATTCCACATTGTGTGCACACACGTCTGACTATTCCCCATAAATAGTGATAGTAAACTGTAGTACAAACAGAAAAAAATATATATATATATTTAAGGGCCTAATATGTGCCAGACATTATACATGAGCGCAATTAGACAAAATGAGAATTTTATTTCAGAGAAGAGTATATGACTTCCTGTAGTTAGAGGATATATGCTTCTGGATAGATGCTGGAAATGCACAGCTTCTCCTCATCCCGTTATGTGAAATTTAAACAACTGCAATAGACTATAAATTTCAATAGCAACAAGAGCATTACAGCTTTAAAGTTACCAAACAACAGTGAAAGATATATTTAGTCTGAATGTTAAACCCATTTGGTTATTTCTGTCATTTAACACGCAAATAATTTAAGTTTTTAATTTCAAAGAGATTACAATGCTCTTTCCAAATGCAAATGCTCAGCCACTTAACAGTAGTAAATAACGTAAACAGAGATACTATCCAAGATGAATTGAGCATTTTTATTGATATTACAAATATATAAACATAAAGAAAAATACTAAACATAATACAAATTCAAGGATTTCAAACTCCATCTTTATTTAAATTTATTGGGTCTCTCCCTTGTTAAGAGATTCCTGAGTCGATTTCTTTTACCTGGGACCTAGGTCCTTCCCCTCACTACTCCTCCTCGCAACAAAGGAAATACCACTTTTAATAAGATTTTCTTTAGGCACCAGGCTGTCCACTAAAGTAGTTGAAACCTGTAAGTCTTAGATATAAATCAGTCCAACGCAACTGATTAAAATGTAGCACTTGAATTTAGGCACCAGCATTACCTTTAAATTGTAAGTATGTGATTGAGTTTTGGCTATTTGTTTTGAAAGGATGGTTGAACTATTTTTGTCTGGTAGTGGGGCAGGTTTCTAAAGGTCAGCCCCCTCTTGATGTTATTAGGCAGCCTGGACTGGCATGTGGTCATCCCCAGTAAGAGTCAGGATCACATTCAGTGGCCCCATTAGGGGAAGGAAGGCCAAATGGCCATTTCTCTCCCTAAAGAGATAGCCTCAAAGCCCTTGAGAGAAGTCCAGTCTCAATTCACAACAGACACAAAAGAACTCAGCTTCCTTCAGGACCAAAGCCTGTCAGGAGGAATCCACCAACCTCTCTCTAACTTTAATGTGTCCTCATTGCTACCTGGAATCCTGGCCAGTGGTTAGCTTGGCAAGTGATTTCCAGGAATAAAAGTAAAAGTTTCTCTGTTTATGTCTTTGAACTAAGTAGAAACCTCTGACCTATAGGAAGCATCACTCAGTCCCTTCTTATAACTCTTTGCATTGTCCTCCGCTATTATTTACATACCAATGATTTTTATTCCAATATTTCACATTCCTACTTTTCTCACAATCATTCATCTATTTCCCTCTATCTGAATGTTCCACTTATATTGTAAATGCAATATTACCCTAACTGCACTTACCTTTTCCCTCTCATCCACAACCAAATTTACTTCTATTTCTATATCTTATACAGTTGCATAAAGTGTCACATTCAGGAGTCATATTGACTCCACTCCTTTTTTCTTATGCTTCACCCCACCATCATGACATCCAGTTATCAAGTTCTGCCTATTCTACCTTCTAAATATCTTTTGAATATTGAATCCACCCTCTCTTGATCTATATTTCCACCATCTTAGTTCAGGTCACCATCATATTTATCTGGACTATTTGAATAATATCTTCACAGGTTGCCAGTCTCCTATGGTCTCTAATTCATTCCCCAAATGGACACCATACTGATTGGCGCAAAATGCTAGTCCAATGAAGGCACTATCCTGCCTAAAATACTTAGAAGAAATCTCATGTTCTAATGAAAGGTTCTAACTGCTTGGTTCACTGCGATTGCCCTGTCCTTTCCAGTCTTACCTCCCAGCCTCTTTCACCATGCACGTTATACTTCAACCGTACCTAAGGTGTATCAAACACACCCATACCCTTTTCACTTTGTCAGTGCGTATGTGAATCACTGGCTAGATTTTCTTTTTTCCTGGAGACTTGCTCAAAGACCACTCTATCAGCCTTCCATGACCTCCCTTCTCTCTTCCTTTGCTTGCATCTTTCAGTTCTCCAATAGTACTCTGTATTGGATTTCAATTATTTTTGTTAAAATTTTTATAACGAAAGCTTTAATCTTATTTCAAAAAAATGCAAGGCACAGAAAGATATATAGTCAAAAGTGAAAATAAATTAATCCTTTCCTAACTCTTCATTCTAATCCCTGGAAATAACATGGCTATTTTTTTTGTATATTTTTCCATATATTTTCTAGGTACATATTATATTTATATAATATGTATATATTTTATGATATATGTATATTCCTATTAAACAATAAAATTAAACTACACATTTTGTTCCACAACTTGCTTTTTTTTCACTTATTAATGTATCTGGGATATATTTCTATATTTATAATATATACTGTTGTCAATTATCATGTTTTCATTCTCATCTAATAATTTCTTACTCTTAATACATTTAACATATCCATTCATCTTTATTGCTTTTAAAGAATTAGATGTGTTATAATTCTTTATTTTACGTTATGTTATTTTATTTATTTATTTTTGCTTCCTTAGTTTTCTGTCTTTTGCTATATGGTCTGGGTTTTTGTTTGTTTGTTTTACATTTTTTTCTTCCAGTGCCTATATTTATAATATTAAATGTTACATAATAATATATTTAAACCTTTATTTCTTGATTTATAAACTTGAGAAAGTATTTATTAACTTCCTGCTATGAAAATGAGAAAATGTACCTCTCTTCCCACTTATTCTCATGATTACCTCCCAGTTTTTATAATTATATTATTATTTTCATATTGTTATGTTTTATGATATTTACATTATATTCTGTGTAATAGAGACTACTTAGCAAATCTATTGTCTCCCCCTGGAAACTCAAGCTGTTTATATCTAGGTGGAGCCATATAATATATCTCACTAATTAATATAAGTGAAAGTAAAATGACATTTTCAGTCTGTGGCAGTTAAAGAGGGTGCCTTCTCGACTCTCTTTCTCCCTTCCCTCTGTGTACAAGCTGGAACATTTTCAGTCTGCGGCAGTTAAAGAGGGTGCCTTCTCAACTCTCTTTCTCCCTTCCCTCTGTGTACAAGCTGGATTGTTCCAAAGTGATCTAGAACTCTATTGAAAATGGTAGAGCCACATAAAGAAAGATGCCTGGGACTCCAAATCATTGAATGAAGCAGAGGCCTTGTCCAACACCCCTCATTAAACAGTGATATGAGTTAAAAATAAACTTGTATTAAGTCACTAAGAAACTAGGGTTGTGAGAATTATTTACACTGATGAATATGTTCTGCAATTATAATTTCTAAAGTTTCATAGTGTTGGTTATATATTCAAATGGGTTCAATGCTCATGATCAGTCTTTTTTTTTTTTTTTAGAAGAATGTCACCTTTCCTAAATACTTTATTTTGATATACTTCTTAGTTGAATTTTATTATCAAATAGTTTCTTTCAAGTAGAGCTCATGAGTGCTATATTTCCTGAGGCATTATATGTCTGAGAATGCATTTATGGTGCCTTTAACAATAAACAACATCTTGGCTGGCTATTAAATTCTTGATTTAATCTTTATTTTTATTTTTTGCTTTTGAATTCTGCTGATATTATTCTGATGCCTTCTGGTATTGAAAGTTGCTGTGAAAAATGCCCTAGCCTGAGGCTAGTCTGTCTTATAGATAACTTGCTTCCCTTGTCTGCAATCTTGAGTCTTTAACAGTAAAGTCAAACAAACTTCACCATATTTCCTTGGGTTGATAGTTCCTGCAACAGTGATATGCCCTTGAAGTCTATAGATGCCAGATTATTTCAGAAATATTTTCTCCTATTATACTTTTGAATGATTTTTCTTCTAAATATTTTTGGTTCATCGTCAAGGACAACAATTATATAATTGTATATCCCTTGTCTTTCTCTCTAACTACTTTATTTTATGTACTTATTTTCTGTTACCATTTGTATATCTTAATTTAACTGAAATTTTCTCAGGCCTGCTTCATGTCCTTATATGTTTCCAACAGAATCTGTTCTATTTCTTTTGTTTCTAATGCAATTTTGATTTCTGTAATATGTGTTTTATCATTATCTTCATTTATCTTTGAATTCTTCCAGCTTGCTTACTCTTTGTAATGCCCTAGACAGGTTATACAGTCTTTTAACTATTTCAGATAAGAAGTGACATAAAACTTTTGTTTATAGCTTCTTAATATTTGTATTAATTGTTAAATCTATTTTTTCCAAAGAGCTCAGCTTTTCTTTCTTTCTTAAAATCCTCCAATGGCTTTCTATCACATTTAGAGTTAAATTCAATTAGGGCCTACAAGGTCCTACTTTATCTTGCTACCATTACCTCTGAACCTCATCTAATATCCTGTCCTCAAGCTACTCCATCTTATCTCCAGTTCTTCAAACAAGCCATGGTTTTGGCATTCACCTGCCACTACCTGAAAAGTAGTTCAGTATCACTGGATGGTGGCTCTTTCTGGTCTTTCAGCTCTCAGTTTAAATGCCACCTCCTCAGAGAGGTCTTCCCAGCCTGGCTATTCCCTATCATATCATTCTACTTTATTTTCCTTTTAGAATTTACCACTAAATAACAGCTATTTATTTATTTATGTATCTATTTATGTATTTATTTATTGTATATTGCCCTTGACTAAAATGCGGGCCTCACTGGCATGGGACCTAGTCAGTCTGGTTCTCTGCTATAGCCCTAGTACCTGGAACAGTGTCTGGCATATAGCAGGTATTTAATAAATCTTTGTGAAATGAAGGAATACACAAATCATCATAATTGACATGGTGTAGCTACTAAGTGAAAAATCTGAGTTTCATGGTAGCCATAGAAAAACCAGGGCTCTGCTCTTGAGGCCATTATATTTGGTTAAGTGATTCACCAGAAATGCCTAATAATTCAAAAAATACATAGAATTGATTTAACAAAATTGTTTGATGTGTAACGAATATGTCTCTGATTTCTGACTACTATATTATTCAGGAGAGAAAATAATCAGTTTATTTTATCTCAAGATTTTGAAGCCTACTTCTAATTGGTGAAAGCAATATAAGTTTTCTGAGCTGTGTGCCATATTGATTGTAAATAGAACTCAAACTTAATCACTATTAGTGTCTATTTCTTGTAACTAACTTGAGAGTTTAAAAATTCATTTTTCTAATTATAAAAATTAAATATGCTCATGATAGAAGATTTAGAAAACACAAAGAATTAGAAAAAAGAAATAAATTTTATTTATAATAGTTTATCCCATCACCCTAAGATAACATTGTGGAGTTTTTAGTGTTAGCTGTTTTCGGATACTTAGATAAGATAATATAATATACATATGCATAGGTGCATATATTAAATATACCCATATACATCATACAAATAATTATCTATTCTAATGTGATGCTATAGCTACCACATTCCTATGGTTTTCCTCTTTTCATGATGTTAGGAAGAAACTATTTATTTATTCCCTCACCCTTATATTTTATTCTGTATGGTAGCAGCTCCAGTGCAGAAATATTCCTGGATTCTTCCCCTCTTCTTCCCCATCTTTCCAGGGGAGAGGAAGTGACTTGTAAATTGATGCTTTTGGAATGACATACGAGGGTATTTGTAACTCTGTGTTTCCCTTTTGGAGTCTGTCTGCTTGTAAAAAGCATATAATCTGGTTCTCTCTTTGCAAGTGGTAAAGTAGGTTGTAAAGGCTCTGCCCTTACAGAGGAGGCCACAGTTAGCCAATGTTTCTGTGACTGGTGGATAAATCTGCTGAAGAAGGAGAGGCAGTCATAGCAGTATATTGTTGTCATGCTCCTAAGTCATATCTCTAGCAGCTATATCAGAAATAAATCTGACATTTTTGTCTCCACGAGTCTGCTTTCTCTTTTTCAGGTAGGGAGGACAGGGATACTATTTCTTGGTCTCCTCAAACACCAACACATGGCACTACAAAGTCAGACATTACACTCCACCTCATTTTCCCCACCAAAAGGCAAAAAGGCTCTAAAATTTTTCTTGTCAGTTTGGCTTGATTTTAGCATGGATATCTACAGAGGTAGAAGGGTCAGAGGAGAGTCAAGGTATATGGTAATATGGAAGTCAAGAGCAGAGTTTCCAAAAGAGGTTTGTTAACATTGCCAGATGCTGCTGAAGGTTAAAAAAATATGGACCAAGAAAAGGCCATTGGGTTTGTTGATGAGGGATAATTGATGGCCTTCAAGTAAAAATTGTCAAAATATGGTCCACTGTCCATTGAGAGGTCAAGAGAGTCCTCGTAAAAAGAATGAGATTGGAGGCATCACTCTGCCCGACTTCAAAGTATACTACAAAATGACAATAATCAAAATGGCATGGTATTGGCAGCAAAACAGACACACAAACTAGTGGAACAGAATCGAGAGTCCAGAAGTAAACCCATATTTATATGGGCAAATAATTTTTGACAAAAATGCCAAAAAATACAGTAAAGAAAGGAAAGCCTCCTCAATAAATGGTGCTGGGAAAACTGGAAAGCCACCTGCAAAAGAATGAAACTAGACTGTTGTCTATCACCACTCAACAAAATTAACTCAAAATGATTAAGGACCTGAATATAAGACCTGAAACAATAAAATGCATATAAGAAAACATAGGAACTAAACTCAAGGACCTTGGTCATAGAGACGATTTTATGAAGTTGACCTCAAAGGCAAGGGAAGTAAAAGCAAAATTCACTGAATGGGACTACATCAAACTAAAAAGCTGCTGCTCAGCAAACGAAATCGTCAACAAGGTAAAGAGACACTCACCCGAATGGGAAAATATATTTGCAAGCATATATATTAGCTCTCCAATAAGAGCCTAATATCCAACATATACAAAGAACTCATACGACTCAATAACAATAAAAAAAGCAAATAATCCAATCAAAAAATGGGCAGAGGACCTGAACAGACACTTCTCCCTAGAGGACATACTAATGGCCAACAAATATATGAAAAGATGCTCGACATCACTAGTTATTAGGGAAATGCAAATCTAAACCACAATGAGATACCACTTCACACCTGGTAGAATGGCTATAATCAACAGGACAAGTAATAGCAAATGTTGGAGAGGATGCGGAGAAAAAGGAACCCTCATACACTGCTGGTGGGACTGCAAATTGGTATAGCCACTATGGAAAACAGTATGGAGGTTCCTCAAAAAACTAAGAATTGATCTACCATATGATCCAGCAATCCCTCTACTGGGTATTTACCTCAGAGACTTGAAAACCCATATCCAAAAAGATATTTGCACAACGATGTTCATAGCAGCATTATTCACAGTGGCCAGGACATGGAAGCAAACGAAGTGTCCTATGATAGATGATTGGCTAAAGAAGCTGTGGTACATATATACAACGGAATATTACTCAGCCATTAGAAGAGATGAAATACTGCATTTGCAACAACATGGATGGACCTTGAGATAATCATACTAAGTGAAATAAGCCAGACAGAAAAGGTTGAAAATCACATGATATCACTGATATGTGGGATATAAACCTAAAAGCAACAAATGAACAGGACAAACAAACAGACTCACGGACATGGATAATAGACTAGTGGTTACCAGAGAAAAGCGGTGGGGGGGAGGAGGAGGAGGAGAAAAAAGTAAAAAAAATAAAATGTTAAAAATTAAAAAAAGTAAAAGAATAAAAGATTTAAAAGGCAAAAAAAAAAAAAGAGAGAGAGAGTCCTCGTTGGAACTCACTTGAAAGTGCAAGTTCATTGTGTAGCAATGTATGTGCATGAGGTACAATTCTATAGACTTTCTTTTATCACTCAAGGTCATTTAATGAGTTTGCAAGGGTAGTACAATTGATATTTATAAACTAAAATTAGCATGTCATTAGCATGTTAGGGTTTTAGGAGTGAGTATATAATGAAAAATGGGCAGAACACCAAGACTAATTTTTTTCTGAGAATAAAAGGAGAAAAATAGGATATTAAATAGAGAGAAAAATTGTTTTCCCCAGATGGTAAGAACCTTGACCTTTATACCACAGCAATAGCGTATCAGGTGACTTAATCTTTCTTCTTAAGATCTCTACACTGTGATAAACTACCCTTTTTAATACATGAAATTACAATGCTAGAGTTTTTGTCAGAATAATGTTTTGACACATTTTGAAAACAATTGCAGTGCCAACTTCATGAGTTTTTCATATCCTTGCTCTGTTGTAATCATGTGCTGCTAAATCAATTGTCAGCAATCAATTAAAACAATTCATAAAGGAGATAAATGAATATTAGTAGTGAGTAAGAAAAGGTATATAAATTTCTTGTTTAGAAAAGTTAAAGCCTTGTAGACAAAGGAAACATTCAAGAGCTTCTTGAATTATGAGCTCACACATTTAAAAGCTTTTGCCTACTCTGTTTCCTAATTGCTAGGGAGAACTGAACACACATAAAATAATTGTGTTTTTGTTTTTAGAGGTTGCAATTAGATGAGCAAATACCAAATAAGAAAACTTTGCTGTCACCATACACCAAAATTGGCTCAAAATGGATCAAAGAACTAAATATAAGACCTGAAACAGTAAATTGCATAGAAGAAAACATAGGTACTAAACTTATGGACCTTGGATTTAGAGAGGATTTTATAAGTTTGACCTCAAAGGCAAGGGAAATAAAAGCAAAAGTAAATGAATGGGAATATATCAAACCTAAAAGCTTTTGCACAGCAAAAGGAACCCTCAACAAGACAAAGAGGCAACCAACCAAATGAGAGAAGATATTTGCAAACAATTCCTCCAATAAGGGCCTAATACCTAAAATATTCAAAGGACCCATTCAACTCAACAATAAAAAAATGAACAATCCAATTAAAAAGTGGGCAGAGGACTTGAATAGACACATCTGCCAAGAAGGCATACAAATGGCCAACAGACATAAGAAAGGATGCTCAACTTCACTAGCTGTTAGGGAAATGCAAATCAAAACCACAATGAGATAACACCTCACACCTGTCAGAATGGCTATCATCAACAGGACAAGTAACAACGAGTGTTGGAGAGTTTGTGGGGAAAAAGTAAGATGAGGATGTAAATTGGTACAGGCACTATGGAAAACTGGATGGAGATTTCTCAAAAAACTAGGAATAGAATTACCATACGGCCTAACAATCCATCTTCTGGGTATTTACTCTACAATTTTGAAAACATTTATCCGTAAAGACATATGCACCTCGATGTTCATAGCAGCATTATTCACAGTGGCCAAGAAATGGAAACAACTGAATGCCCTTCGATAGATGATTGAATAAAGAAGATATGGTACATATATACAATGGAATATAAAATAAGTCAGACAGAAACAGTTGAGAACCGTATAATTTCACTTATATGTAGAATATAAAACTGAAAGCAACAAACAGAGACTCATGGACATAGACAATAGTTTAGTGGTTACCAAAAGGGAAGGTCAAGGGTCAAGGGGAGGTAGTTAAGGGTAAAGGGGCTCAAATAAATGGTGACAGAAGGAAATTTAACTTTAGGTGGTAAACAGACAATGTAATATATATATGATGTATTATTAAATTCTATACTTGAAACTAATATAATTTTATTAACTACTGTTAATAAATTTAATAATAAAATTTATCATCCCAATAAATTTAATAATAAAAAAGTAGAAATAAAAATTTTTTTAAAAAAAGAAAACTTTGCCACACTATAATGTAATAGTTAAGAGCGTGGGTTAGGAAGCAAGAAAGACTTAGATTTATTCCTGGGCTTAGTGGCCTTAGTTAAATTATTAACTTTCGCTGAGCCTCAGTTTCTTCATCTGTCAAATGGATATGATAATTGCATCCTTTTCATAACAAAGGTTCTTAGGATTACTTGAGTTATTAGATATAAAACAGCTAAAACTGGAAGATAAAAAGTGCCCCATAAACTTTGCTTATAGATATGAATTTATTATATATCAATGTTAAAAAAAAATTGAATGACCTGCTTCTCTGGATATTTCAGAACCAGGAGAAATTAAGTAGCAACTTTGTTGATTAAATGAAGGTCCTTTACTTATTTGGCGGAACAGAAATATCAAGACATTAAAGAGTGGCCTGATTGGATTTCTAGTGTTTACATTTACTGATTGTTATACCTATATGGGAGCTTTAGCCAAAAGTCAATTAAGAAATCTAGGTCAGTGAAAAAAGCAATGATTAGGGGGTGATTTCATAGTGTAGTGATTAGCACATCTGCTTTACATGCAGAAGGTCCTGGGTTCGCACCCCAGGTGGAGCCACAGACCATGTTCCAGGTGTACCAGGCTCCCCCACAAGTGCACCAACCTCCCCCGCCCCCCAAGAGCGCCAGCACCACCCCCTTCCAAATGCACAGGGTACAGGCCTCGTGGGAGGAGATGCCACACCTTCAGAGATCCAGTTCTTAAGGGGAAATGGCAACATCTATAGGTCATGGGTGGAAGTTGGGGGAAAAACAAAGCGGGGGAAATAAAGAGGGGGAAGAAAAGCAATGGTTAAAGCAATTTGGTTTTACTAAAGTGATATAATTTTTGGAGAGAATATATATTTAAGGTTTAAGGCCAAAATGACACATTTTAAACAGGTTTTTTGATTTCAGAATCTCTGCTTTTATTTCCTCACTATTTTCCCCATTGAAACCATGGCTGGGTGAACCCAAATCCTAAATCCTACAGAAGACTCTGTAGATATTGAACTAAATTTATATTCATCACTCTTTTCTTCTTTTCTCTCAGTTACTACAAATTAAATATTAATGTTGAACGGAATTAAATTTAGTGATTTAGATTAGATCCTACACATTTGGAACACTTTTTATAACCTAGTTTTTCTTTCATTTCATTAGTCTCTCATCTCTATTTTAATATTACCTCTTAATTAGTGTTCCCTTTTACATTCCGTAATAACATTCTTGTAAAACGCCTTCTGTTTTGCTTTCAAAGACTCCTAAAATTTATCAATTAAATAAAAACGTTCATACATTGTTCTGAAAAGTTTAAATTCTATATAATTTGTAGTAAGCACCCACTCTTATATTCTATTTTTAAAAATCATAAAATGGTAAAGGGCTTGACTTTTCCAAGTACGAATGCATACTTCCATAAATTACAAAATAACACTCTATATACTTTTTTGATACTACCATTCCTATACTTTATGGTTTTGAGTCCATTTATACTTGCGAAAACATTTTTATAAAAGTTACAAACACATCTATAGACAAGATAGAAGAAAGTAGAAGTTTAATACTAAGTCTTTAGAGACAGGAGAAAAATCCTGATTTAACCACAAATAGATATTATCCTGGGTACAATAAACAAACATAATAGGAAGTTACTTGCTTTTCACAGAGTTTTCAAGTCTCGTTATTATATGTTCAAGTCAACAGAAATTTCCACATTCATCTTCCCTGATTATGTTTTCTCTCTTGTACTGAATGTTATTTCTTCTCTGTTATTCCTGTCTTCTCTTTCAGTCTGCCCTAATTTGTCCCTCCTCCTTCCTTCCCTTGCTTCAGCATTTCTCATGCTGGAGGCAGAACACAGCAGCCAAAAGCCTAAGTCAAAAATGACTGAATTGGGGCCAGGCAGAAACCTGTATGGACAAAAGCCCAATGCTTGAGTGAACGTTGCCTGAAAAAATGAGGTCAGACAAATTCAGATTTCTCCATCAAGCCGGATTAAGATAACAGAACTCTATAATCATCACAGCTCTGACCGCTCCATTCATGCAGCAGCCTTTCTGAAAGGACAGAGACATCTGACTACCTGTTCAGTAAGACTTGAGACCAAACTAACCTCTAAATGGCATTTAGGGATGCTTGGAAATAAATGCCAAAGGGCAAAGTCATAGCCTTTCAATTTCCCAAGCACTTTGCTTTCTAGTTAGAAACTGGTATTGTCCCAAGCCAGCAAATATATAAATGCTCCTTAAAAAATGAGAACTTTAATAATCCTTATCAGCCACTGGACACTTCATTCCAGATGTTGGTAAAAGAGGGAGATAGCTCTCTTTTATTTTTATGTGCTTATATTCAATCAACAGGAATATATTCTTCTGAGACTTTCAACTCTTCACGTACAAATGCTTGTGATGTGAGGCAGCAGGGAGACCACACAGGCTCTGAAACATAGTCTAATCATAAGAGTGGTTTGGTGTCTAACGCTCCATGGAAGAATGTTATAAATTTAGTTTATTTCGATTCTCTCATGAAGTAGTTTATGTTTCACTTCAAGGACTGTAATAGAATTCTGTTTCTCACTCTTCTGATGAACTATCCAAAACTCCAAGAAAAACGATAAAATGAAATGAGTTTATTGGCATGTGTTTTTAAGACGCAAATAAAAACTCTATGATTTAGTGTCCTTTCAACTTTTATTCTCGGTAATCTTGATTTTTCTATCATAGTGGGAAATAACAATTTTCTGCATAACTAAAAATGAATAAAGACAGAATGTTTGTTTTAGTCAATGTTCTTGTGTGTTTTTTTTTTCATTTGCAGAAGGAGATGGCAAAATAATAAGCATATAATTTTCCACAATATGTTATTTTAGTGATTAGCACCCTGAGAACCATCTCATTTCTAGAAAAGAAAGATTCTGAGTGATGTTGTCTGCAGCATAACTTTAATGCACAGCATGATTATTTCATCCTGTAGTATTCTCAATTCTCAATTCTCCCAGTAGTATTCTTTTTCTTTTTTTTCTTTTATCATGATTGGAGCCATGGTATTAGGATTACTGTATCTCTGATCTAATTATTAAATTGTTAGATAGAGGTGCATGGACTGATCAGAAAAACAAAGGAGACTATACATAGCTTATACTTCCTTGTAACAGCTAACTATAGAAATGGCTACTTTTATACAACACAATCAGGAATCAATTATCAACTGAGTAATTCACAACGAAAATTAAAAAATAAATAAATTTAAGAGTGTGGAAGCTGTAGGAGAAGATATTTTGGTGTACAAAATTAATAGGCCACATCTTCCTTTAATATGAGGCCACAGGTTCCTCATATTAAAAAAGGATATATGTACTAAACATTAAAAGAAAATCACTTAAAACTTTTATTTCTCTTTAGTCTAAAATTTTGCTGCTAAATCCTAAATCTTGTTTGAAATTATTGCCAAGCCATCATTTGGCATTATTATTTGCTCATGTTTCACACTAGAGACATACTAAAAAAAAAAAAAAAAAATCTGACAGCCCTGTAATTCCATGGCAAATAGAGATTGACTTCTTGAATAGGATGATATATTTGGGCTGTCTTAATGACTGTTCTCTGCAATATTGAATCAGACAGGAGGTTAATCCATTTTTATAATTAAGATGGATGGAAACACCTGATGCACTATTTTTGACATTGTTATTCATCAACATGGACCACAGATAAAATCAGAATTATCCATAATTTTGTACCAACACCAGACACTATATTACTTTTAAAACTCAAACTAAATTCTTATTTTTAATCTTAGTATATCCAGGACTTCCTATGATGCCCAGAACACAGAGGGAACCCAATACATATTTTTGGAAATGAACAAGTGAACTAAACATTTTGTGAGGATTTTCACTTGAGGATAGCACTTTTTGTACATATTAATAAATTCATACATAATTTTTAATGAGAGCCATAATTCTTATGAGGATGGCCAAGCTTTAGTAATAAGGTTCTTGGTTTACTGGTGGAAAACAACAAAGTTGAGGTCCCCTGTTGGGAATTAGGTCAGGGATGTCTCATGTCACCAACTTTTCATTCATTGGTCCCCCACATCCGATTATAATGAAAAATACTGACTAGTCTTTTAGTGAAGTCTGCTTGCAAAGGCGGGGTCCCCAAGATGACATTATTATAAAAATGTCTAAATTTAGTGACTTAGCCCACTGTAACCTTTCCTTTCCTTTTCTGGTTGTAATCACAAGTGGGTATCTTTTCCCCAATGTCAGTGTGGGAATTAGACTGAACAAAACAAATAACTGCTCCACTCAATATCTTTTATGAAAATTTTCAGTTCTGTTCAAGTGAATATATTTGTAATTCCATTCTCTTTAGGATGGATACAAATTTTACAAGAAATTTCTTAGGATCGTGGTAGGGTTTTTACTGTTTAGAGATGCTGAATTAATTGCATAGCGTTTTCTTTTAATTTCAAACTTTGAGGCTAAAGATATTTCCCTAGATATCACAGAGATTCTCTGCTGACTCACTCATATACGCACATATGAACAGATAGACATAAATCTCAGTATTTACCCTCTTAATCTCACACTGTTAATGTCACGAAAGATTCTCTTACCTGTTTGGGAATCGACAGGATGTTGTGATGAATTTGATTTCCATTTGTACTCTTGTTTGTGTTATTTCTTCACCATAGCAAGCTGGACTAATCATAAAGCTTTCTAAGCTCGAATGCTGAGATGAAGCCTCATTTAGTCACCTGGATGTAACTGCTTGGTACTATTTCTAGAGACTTTGCTGATCCTAGGTTTACTGTAGCAGCCTGTGCATTCCCAAGAGATACCCCAGGTGCTTGCTGTTTCGACAGTTCACTACAATTGAAATTCATGGGGAATTTTTTTTCATGGTAATTAGTAAAACTGTAAGATGAGAACTTTATGGTCTAAAGACAAGGTGTGTGGCACGAGGGATTTATTTTTTTCTTTCTGCCTTTAAAAAAAAATTATCTGTTCACAAGGTATTTTCATGGTAAATACAAAGTACTTCTAAAAGTTCCACGATATCCTCCAAAATGTTCCTACTCTGTGCTAGGGACTTTACAGATCTCATTTCAACCCTCGCCGTGATTTAGAAAGCAAGGATTATGATTCACGTTTTTGATAGAAAATTAAAGTGTTTTAAGCAAAGCCCAAGTAACGAATCAGGGATACAAATACAAGTTGGCCTGATTTCATAATTGATGGCTTCTTTTCTCCATTACACTATATCTATATCATTACAATTTAACAAAAACAGATTTCAGATTAGTAATTGTTGCAATTATTATAATTAGTGAAATATTTGGTCTGAAAAAATAAGAGGGAATAAAGATAATTAAACATGATTTCTGCCTTTAAGGAGCTAATAGTCTGTTAAAGTAAGGGTAGTTGAAACACTTTAGAAATCCCATGAACTATGGCCTCAAGATATATATGTCGTAACTCTAACAAGATTGCAATAAAACTTAATTATTTATATATTACTGGTTGCCTGGTAAATAGATTTTTTTAAAGCAATAGGGCACTGTCAAGAGTCTTAAAAATGTTCATGATCTTTGATCCAGTAATTCTCCACCTGCAAATTTATCTCAAGGAAACAATTTCAATGAATAAAAATAAATAGACACAAAGATTTTCTTTGCAACATTATAGTGAAAAATCGAAGCAACTTAAATGAACATCAATGAAAAAAGGATAAGTCAGTTATGGTACATCAACAGGAGGTAATTCTCCCTTTTCTGCATCATTAGTTCACCCTCTCTCTTGGATCCTTCTAATCTGTCTTCGAATGTACTATATTTTTCATAATAAAATGAAAGCCAAGCAAACTAAGAGACTGCCTTGTCCAGTCTCTTGTCCTTGTCCAGTGATCATCCCTTTTCATTACTCTCCTTCCAAACAAAGGTCTCAAAAGAGCTGTCCATATTCATTGTTTCTAATTTCTCTCTTCCACCTCCCATTGTCCCTGTATTGGCTCTTGTTATACTAAACCAGGATTGCTACACCCAGTGGCCAATTCTCAGTCTTCACCTTGCTTGATCTATGAGCAGCCTTTGACACAGATGATTCCTTCTTCCTCTCTGATAGTCTTTCCTCACCAGGCTTGCCACCCTTTCTTAGTTTTGCTTTTCATTCATTGGCCACTCTTTTTCAAGTCTCCTTTGCTTATCTCATCTTCCTGACCTCTCTACAATGGTGGGCCTAGGGCTCAACTCTCTCTCTTTTCTCATTCTGAACTACAATCTCATATTAACCAGGACCTCATTGTCAGAACTCAGGACTTGTTTATCCAGTTGCATACTTGAGTTATGTCAAGTATGGTTTTGTCTACACTGAACTCTTGATCTTGTCTACATTGAACTCTTGATTCCTATCCTACCCAGTTCCACCCCAAATCTGTTACTCCTTCAATTTTGTTCCTCTCTATAACCTCAATCTCCTGTCTACTCAGGTTAAAAAAACAGACATCGTTTTTGCCTTTTTTCTTTCACCCATGACCACAATTGGTAAATCCAATCAGATCTAACTTTGAACAATATTCAGAGGAACACTTCTTACCACCTCCACCATTACCACACAAATTCTCATCAGCTCTCTCTGGGGCTATGGCAACAGCTTCCTAATTGGTCTCCCTGTTTTCACTCTGCCTCCTATAGGTTATTTTCTGCACAAAGCCAGAGTAATTTTTTAAACCATAAATTAGATCATGTCAGTACTTTCCAAAACGCCCTCCAGAGGCTCTACTTGATCTCCCTAATAGCATCCTCTTTCTCTGCACCCACTCCCCACTCCATTCCCCAATGTCATCTTCTATCACTCCTCCTCATATTTCACTCCTTCCATTCTGGTTCTTGCTGCTCTTCAAACACAGCAAGCAAGCTCCCTCTGCCCTCAGGGCCTTTGCATTTACTGTCTCACTGTTAGGAACCCTGATATATCTGCAGGGTTTACATCTCCATTTCACTTCCGTCTCTCTACTCAAACACTATCTTTTCAGAGGTGCCTTTCTTAATTGGACTACTTTAAAATATCACCTTGCCCATCACTGTCTGCCTCCTTACCCTGCTTTGTTATTTTTTCTTCAGCTCTTTTCATCATTGATAAATAATACTCTATCGCTACGAGAAGGTGTATTCAGGATAGCGCCTTACTGATGATCTACAGAGTATAGGCAATGCCTGGTTTATGGCAGAAGCTCAATAAAATATCTTTTGAATAAATGAATAAAGCAGGTGCATAATTTAATATTAGGTGAACTAAGCATAATGCAAAGCTGTATACTTGGCATATATAATGCAAAGTATGTATTTTTTATAGTCATATAAATGTTAAGATCTATGAATTGAGTAATTGCGAGTAATGGTTTTTGAATAAAATGTTATATTGTTAGGTTAATTTACAAGATTTTTAAAATATAAAATCACTGTGTATATCTGGGAAATGATAACCGTTGACAATTATAGAGAATGCAGTTGCTCTTTTTGAGAAATGACTAACTTTAACCACATATCTCAGAGGAAAATAACCATAGTGATTTCAGAGTTAACACCATGCATGAGCATTTGAATATTATCTCGCATTCAGTATAGCACACCAGTTAAGTGCAACAATTCAGAGTCAGATGGTCTGGGTCTGAAGTATAGCTCTTCCACTTAATAGCTAGGTTGGGCTAGTTACTTAACCTCTAACAAAGTCGGTATTTTTTAGGACTTCATGGTTTTTCAGAGCAGTTTTAGGTTCATAGCAAAATTGAGAGGAAGGTACAGAGGTTTCCCATATGCATCCGTCCCTGTCACATTCATAGCCACTCCCATTATCAACAATCTCCACCAGAGTGGTACATTTGTTACAACTGATGAGTCTGCACTGACACATCTTAATCATCTAAAGTCCGTAGTTTACATTAGGGTTCACTCCTGGGGTTGTATATTCTATGAGTTTGTACAAGTGTATAATGACATATCCGCTATTATAATATCACTGCCCTATAAATCCTCTGTGCTCCGTCTATTCATCCTTCCCTTTTCCCTAACCCCTGGCAATCACTGATCTTTTTACTGTCTCCAAAGGTTTGCATTTTCCAGGATGTTATATAGTATGCAGTCTTTTCAGATCGGCTTCTTTAACTTAATAATTTGAATTTAAGTTTTCTCCATGTCTTTTCGTGGCTTGATAGCTTATTTCTTTTTAGCATTGAATAATATTCTATTGTCTGGATGTATCAAAATTTATTTATCTATTCACCTACTGAAGGATATCTTGGTTGCTTCTAAGTTTTGGCAATTATGAATAAAGCTGCTGTAAACATCAATGTGGAGATTTTTGTGTCCAAGATTAGGTTTTTGTACCTACTTGGAGAGTTATTGAGAACTTCGAAATATATTATTTCCTTTACTCCAAACACAATGACAAAGTTTCATCATTTATTAACATCAGTAGAATCATTCTTGATATAAAAAGAAAACAAAAAATCTTAAATCAAATGTGTGTTATTTGATGTGCTTTCTTTACAGTGTTCCATTTTTGAGTACTGCTAGCTGTCATGTATTTTAAGAAAAGCAGTTTCTAAATAATGTATCTTCAAAAACATTTTATTGAATCCTATATGTTCAAAATGTATTTACCAGATTTTTAATAACAGATAACCTGTGTTCTGTTTCATTTGATCATCCTGACACAGGCACAAAAGTGAATGAGTTTATGTGAACCTCACTAGAGTATACAGACTTTTTTTTTTACATTATGGTTTTACTAGCCTTGTAAACAAACATCGACTTGTTGACTGTGAATTAGATCTAACCAAGTGCCAATTCGCACATAAATATGTAATTTGTAAATATGTGTTTTGGTTTAATATAATCAGTTATTCTATCAGCGTTGAAGGTATAGATAGAAAATAGAAAGTATCCAGGAAGAAATCCTAAGTCTCATCAGCATTTAGAAGTTGGGTAGAAGAAGAGTCAGCAAAGAAAATGAGAAGGAACATATTTTCATTTCCTTTGGAGAACAGTTGGGAGAATATGATGCCACAAAAGCTAAGAGAAGACAGTTTCAAGAAGGTAAGAGTAGCCAACTGTACCAAATAGCTGCTGAGAATTAGATGAGGGCACATAAGTGTCTATTGATGATCCTGACAAGTCTAGTTTCTTTCTGTTGTAGGGGTCAGTGTCAGATAAGAGTGGTTTAAAAGTGCAATAGAAATAAGGCTTAGGCAGAGACCATAGATGATTTGCTTGAAAATATTTCATGTGATGGGGAATGAAGAAATGAATACTCGGTAGAGAGAGAGAGATGTGGACTCAAGATTGCTTATACATATTTATTTGCATGCTTGTATGAATAATCTAGTAGCGAGGAAGGAACTGATGATGCAGAAGACAGAAGAGGAAAAAAAATTCTTGAGAATATGTCAGGGAATGGGAGCATAAGTGGAAGGATTTGCCTTTGATAATAGCAGGAAAAGAAGTGGAGGCAGAGGTGGTACCTTAATAACCACTACATGCCCAACACATACAGGCTTGGTATATTTTAGAAGCTCAATAAATATTTGTTGAGTGAATCAAGTAAACACCCATTCTTCTCCCATTTCAATCCAGTCTTCACATAGCATTAAGAGAGATCTTGTAAAAATGGAAATAAGGTCACATTTATTCCAGGCAAAACTCTTTAAGGCTTCTATCCCACTGTTTTTGGAATCAAGTCCCAGCTTCTCACTATGGCCTACAAAGCCTAACATATTTATGTCTCCAGCTTACTTCACTGGCCTCATCTTCCTCTCTCCAAAGCTCCAGCCACACTAGCATCCTTTCTGCTTTGCAAACCTTTTTACTGGATGTCCCTTCTGTTTGTAGTGTTGTTCTGCCAAATCTTGAAATTTTGCTTTACTCTCATCCTTCTGGTTTTGGTCAAGTGTCTATCCTCTCTATCTTATCTAAAGAAGGCCACTCTATCTTATCTAAAGAAGCACCCCACTTCTATCCTCATCATAATCTCTATGTCAGTACCCTGTGTCTTTCTTTCACAGGTCTTATGACAATCTCCAGTAGCTACATTTGTGTATTTTATATGTACTGAATGTTAGTGACTTGAGGTGTAAGCCACATTTGCCTTGTTCACCCCAGTGCCCATCATAATTCCTGGCACATAAGTAGATGCTCAATAAATTTTTGTTGAACAAATGGAAGCAATATTGAATTTAAGAAAATAAATGAGTGGAAGTAAACAGAAAATAACAAACAACTCTCTAAGAGTCTGGGTAGAGAAAGTACAAGGGACTTCATGAGCATTGTTTAAGGGCACCTAATCCTTCTTCAGGAGAAGTGTCAGGCTCACTTATTTCCCTCACCATAATTTACACACCAAACTTTACTTCAAAAAATACTTCAATGTATCTATAGATCCAACTACACCATTTAGCTTTGTAGGGTAAATCTGTGCCTATAATGTGTTAAATGTGTATACATATATATCCTTTGCATATGTGCTTATATTAAATAAAACACACTTAAATCTAGACATACCACCCACCATGTTTTATTGTATAATTGCTTGGGTATGTCATTCTTAATTTCTTATCGTAAGTTAAAAATTCTGATTGAGGTCTAAGCATCGCATATTTATTTCTCTAAAATAAAGGTTTATCTTTATAGATTTAATTTAAGCAAGATGATGTCTCAAAGAAGTTAACAACCATGGCAGAGGCTCTTATGTACTTCTTACAATAAATAATGTCCAGGTGTGTTATTTCTATTTCTTTGTTATTAGAGATATTCTAGTACTGATTTTTCACATCACGGACATATATGTTCACATGGATAGGTATATGTTTCATATGTATGTCAAAGTTTTGCTAAGTAACAAAAAGTCAACCTTTTCTGAGAAATAAATATCAAGAAATATCGTTGTTGATGAGAAAAAAAGAGCACTTCAAATATTTGATGTATACATTTCAAAGAAGAGGTGGGTTTTCATAAAATAAGCCCAGTCCAAGCCCTGATATATAAATTCACAGCACCAAAAATAATCCATGTCTCCAGCACTTTGCCACACAGCAGGACAGGTCATGGGGCTGATCTCAAAGAGAGCTGCAGCATGCTGGGTGCTCAGCTGGTCCTTTGAATCAGCAGCTCGTCATAAATAACATCATAACAAGTGAGTCAGGCCACAACTATATGTATAAAATACAGGAAAGCCTCAAGAGTTCTGATCTCTCTAAATTTCAGGTTACCTATTTACCCAGAGGTAGAGCAAGTATCTGGAAACATGATGCTCATGTTGGAATGTGCTGCTGGACCACATAGCTTGAGATTGTAGTAAATGTGGGCACACACATTGGTTGGGCTGTTTTGCTAAAACAGAAACCCCAAACCTAACAAGAATAGTAAAAATAAAGTATCTGGGGTGTATGATCTGGACCTTGCCACCCATTCCAACTATTCTAAACCATATTTCCCCTTGCCCACTACATTTCAGACATACCGTTCTCTTTTCTGTGCTGTGTTGTAGAGCTTGATCCCTGAGCACTTACAGAATGAGATACAGTATCGACGAGAGATAGGAGCTAACTGACACACTGGGGCGGTGATTAGGGCAGAAGAGGATGGGGCTAAGGGAGAGAATAAGAAACTTGACTCTATAAGGTTTTATATCAACACCAACAACAACGACAATAATATAACAATAATTAGCTAACGCTTATGTAGCACTTGCTATATTCTAGTCACTCTAGGGGCTTACCCTTAACACATTGACAATTAATCTTTGCAACAAGATCGTGTGGTAGGTAGAATTATTATTTTCATTTATTAATGAGGAAACTGTGGGTCAAGAGTATTAACGACTTTCTCAACATACATGTCTATTAAGTCATGAACATTCTCCCCCTCTACACACACACACCCGCTACATGGGATTCATTAACATGGAGAAGATGATATTTGAATTAGTTTTAATGCCTGTTATTTTTTAAAGAATTACTCTGGCATAGTAGAATGAAATGTGAATAAAATATAATATAAGTATATATCATAAAATATAAAGAGTTAGGTTATGAACCTTAATCTCCCAATAATTATATGTTAGGCAGCACCTTATATCTCTGGGGTACAACTTTCTTCGTTTCAAATAGATAGATTTCAATTCTATAATTTTAAGGCCCATGGTGAGTGATGATTAATTTTATTTGTCAAATTCACTGGGCCATAAGGTGTCCGGATATTTGGTTGAATATTATTTTGGGTGCATCTGCGAGGGTGTTTCTGGATGAGATTTACATTTGAATTGATTGACTGAGTAAAGCAGATTGCTCTGCCCAACTTGGGTGGGCCTCATCCAATCTGCTGAAGGTCTGAGCAGAGTAGAAAGGCTGAATAAGAGAGAATTTGCTCTCTCTGTTTATCCTCAAGCAGGGACATTGGTCTTCTTCAGCTTTAGGACCTGAACCCGTACTGGAATTTATACCTTTGGCTCTCCTGGTTGTCAGGCTTTCAGACTCATACTGGAGCCATACTACTGGCTCTTCTGGGTCTCCAGCTTGCTTACTACGGATCTTAGAACTTCTTAGCCTCCATAACCATGTGAGCCAATCTCTTTTAATGAATCATATTTCCCTATCTATCTGATATCCTGTTGGTTCTGTTTCTCTGGAGAACCCACACTAATGCAACCATCTAATAATACTGATAATCTTTGATAACAGTTTTTTCAAATATATTATGATTGAACTCATCCTTATCTTATATCTTCTTGTATTTGTAGAAAGCTTTGGTTTTCATGCTATAAACATGAGGGTAAAAACAGATCAGTGTAGGGGTGTAGCAGAGTAGATTGTGGTTATAAAAAAAAAAAATAATAGCTTATAGGGAGTTCTTATTGAAACAAAATGAATAATACTAAAAGAGTTATTGAATTGCTCACAAAATACAGGCAACACCAGCTTAAAGCACAGCTGTTTTTGCAAACATAATTTGTTAAATTAATACAACTTATAAAGAGTAATATTTTCCAGATGTCCTTTCATAATTCATAAAATACTCTTTCGCTTACTCCATTAAGCAACAATGAGCAGATTATATTGAGAAGAGCTGTGTAGAAGTCATAATTTGTGAGATTTCAATTGATCTATAGTTATGGGAATAAGGTATATGATACAACAATTAAAACGGCTTCTTATATTTATGGCAATGACAGGACAGTGAATTTGTAAGTACTTCCAAATGTACTGTTATACTTTTTGCAAATATTTGTTAGTTAATAATTAAGAACAAGGCATGTTAAAGTCATGAGATCTTACGGTTTATGTTTTTCTATCTCATTCAATTTACACATACGTTTACCAAGCTCAGAGCAGGACAGCTTTTCATCTGAGGTCACACAGCTATTGGGAGACCTGGGGTTAGATCCAGGTTTTCAGATTTCCATGCCAGAAATCCTTTCTCTTTGCTTGCAATATTTATAATTAGTACATATATTTTGAGATCAGCTTCAACATATGATTCTGTGAGAACATAACTAAGTAACTGTTTTCAGCATTAAATAAAATTTCTTCTAACATGGTGTCTTGGAAATTTCTTATTTAAAAAAAGTTGGGGCCTGAAATGGCAATATGAATGTAATTTTTGGTCTACATACATCAGAATGACCTACTTCAACTCAAGAGAATGAAGGAGCGTTTAAGTGAATTATCATGTAGATTTGGTTTATATTATATTCCTTCCTTGAATAAAGCCTAATCTGGTAAGGCTAAACTATTAATTTGTCTTCAAAACTAAAATTTGAAAAGAATATATCTTACAAAAGTAAATTTTTAACCAGAGGTCATGATGTTTTGTTACTAAAGCACTTGCTGCAGACCTATGTACCAGGGAGAATGGTCATGCTAATCGCTATATCGTCCCATAATCCCTGAATCATCATTGTAGATTTCATCACTTCAGCACCTCCTCTAGCCAACAGAGTCTAATGGCCAACTCTGGGCGTGAGAAGTTAGCACCTTCATATCGCAGAGAATTGTGGGGCGATAACTGAAAGAAGTATCCTTTAAGGATGCCAGGTCATTACCAAGTTCAAACGCCAGAGTTTGATACTAAATCTAAACGGAAACACCAAGAAGCTGTAAATTCAAATAGAGGCCAACAGGTACTCCACAAATATGTGAGGCTTGAAGCTTGTGGTAAGAAAATATATGGAAGATTTCACTGGGCCACTGTATAGACACTTTTTATGTAGTATGTTACAGACTCGAATATAAGAATTCTGGGATTCTGCCAAGAGGACGATAATGTCAATGGAGAAACAGAGTGAGATCACGCAGAAGTAAAATAAGAAAAGACAGTTTCTGTGTAAAGAGAGATTTTCTATTATTCCTTATTATCTATCAGAAGACAGAACAGTTTCTTCTTTCTCTGTATAATTAGATCATTTTAATAAATTTGATAAGGAAACATTATAGCATTGACAGTCATTCTAGAGGACTATCTGTCATCCCTCTTTCTGACTGCTGTTAAACTGTGCATGTGTGTATGCATACACTTATATGCATGGCAGGGACTAGAGTAAGAGGCATATAGGGTGCAAAATATAAGGAGGTATTCACTCTTAGGGTTCAATTAAGGTTAAGCATTGGTATTTTGGGGATTAGAAATGGGATTAAAATCAGATAGTTTACTTTCATGACTTTGAGAGTGCGTGCCTTCCTACATTTTGTCCCCAGTATCTCTCTTGCATGCCCCTAGTCCTGGATCTAGGTGTGTGAGTGTGTTAGTGTGTGTGTGTGTGTGTGTGTGTGTGTGTGTGTGTCTTTAATTCTTGTTATATTTTTACAGTTAAGTAGGGTAGGGCTGTTTTAGCTTTTGAAGACCCCTGATGCTAGCCATTTGCATAAGTAAACTTACTTACTCACACTTTATAGCAATACTATATGAATATCAGTATGTCTCTTCACAATTGCAGAAAGTTTGCCCAAGGCCACGCAGGAAGTTAACAACAGAAATGGGATTAGAATCAGTCTGCTTCTTGCTTCCTTGCTTCCTTGCTTCCACAACACCACCCACTGCTGACAAATCTAAAGACAGACTGTTGACAGCCTTGATGAATGTGTGAACATGCTGAGAACCACAGGCCATTGCACTAGTGTTTGTAAAAACTGAAGTTTCAAGATGATTGCTTTTCCAAAAGGAAGCTTTAATTTTTTGTTCATCGTAAAAATTTCAAAAAATAGTGTAAAGAAAAAAAAATAAAAATCATTCATATTTTCACTAAAAGACAGCAACTAATATTTCATGTATCTCTCTCCAGGCTTACTTCTAACATATAAACAAGATACTATTCTTTTTATTATTCCTTATTAAAAAAATAGGCTTATACTCTCTATAATGCTATTCTTTTGTTTTTACTTAATATATGATGACATTTTCTCAGTCAAAATATGGGTTTATCTTATCATTATATACTTTTTAATTTATTTAATACTTATTGATGGACATTTGCATTATTTCCATTTTATTCTACAACATTCTTTATGCACTTCTTGTATTACTTTCTTGGAATCTATAGAATTAGAATTACTGGGTCAAAATCTATGATTTTTTGAAGAACTTTTGATAATTTTGCCGAATTATCTTCCAGGGTGGTTGTAAAATGTGCATTTCCACCAGCAGTTTGTATGGAGCTGGCTGCCTTTTCACAGGACTAATGTTTTTCTGTGTTTGTGATAAACCCATTCATTTTAAATTTCTACTACCACTCTGTGTTATTGATTGCTTTTATTTCTAGAGCCATGAACACTGAAATTGATTAATATAGCTATTCATTTATTTTTCAAATACTTATTGTGCAGATATCAAGTTTTAAACAAGGTAGGGGAAACCATGAATGAGACAGTTTAATCCCTAAAAAATTATCCAAATTTGAGAAACAACATTGACTAATCTGAGGCACTGGCTTTTATCCTCACAACAACCAAACAAGGTAATACTATTACTGTTCCCACTGTGTAAATGAGAAAACTGAGGTGTGTTGCTCAAGATCATATAGCTTGTAAGTGGTGGAGTTGAGATTTAAATTCTGAGAAAAATATGTGGTAAGACAGTGTGTATAGATCCCGGTCAGAAAAATAAACTGGAATGTAATTGTGCCAAAGCAAAAAATTCTTTACATGGTAATAGGTAGACCCTGAAGTGCTAATGTGATTGGTGCCTCTCCTGGCCAAGTGGTAGGCACTGAACCTATAGTTCTGGCCTCCTAAGACCTGGTATATTTCTTGACCCAACAGGCCTGAGTTGACCGACCAACTGCAGACATGACTCTACGAGGGATGAGGGAGAAACTGCAGAGCTATATCTACTTGCGTGCCTCCTAACCCTGTGTATATCCTGGGTACTGCTTGACTGCCTCTTTGGGAGTCATTTGAAAAGAAAGCAACCTTGAACTGAAGCTGAGTCATCCCTCTTTCCAGTCTTTGAATCTGGACTAGGAGTTTAGATTTGTCCTTGCTCACCCTTCCCAACAAAGGACCATTATACTTAAAATACTGTAATAGTTCAAAAGAGAGTTAAGGTGATCAGAGATGATTCTACTATATCTCTTCATGGGAAGAACCTTGATGGTAGAACTTCAGTTTGCAAAGAGATAGGGAGAATATTTTAGTAGAATCCATAACAGGAGGACTTGTATGGATATAAAAAGAGATTGTTGTGTTGGGAGTGATAAGAAATCCAGTTTGACCAAAGGTATTGACCTATGTATGGAGTATAGTGGTAGAAAAGAATGAACAAGCAATGCAGGCTGAGTTTAGTTATCAAGAGACTCAGTTGCTAGGTTATGGACTTTGATTTTGATTTCGTAGTTTCTGGGAAATCATTGAAAGTTACATTATTCAGCACAGCAATAGAAGTCCTTTATAAACAAGTCACAAAAGCCCTTTGTAAGTTCTCAGTACACAACTCCCCTACCAGCACATTTATACGTTCCCTTAGATCCAGACATACCATACTACTTTTTGTTCATTCTCATGTCAGTTTATACTCCATGCCTTTCCTTTGCGTATTATGTTCTGAATTGTTTTGTAGCCCCCAACTGCTTTATCAAATCTTATTTATCTGCAAAGTCCTAGGATGTAGTACTTCCATAATATCCTTATCCCAAATATGAAATTTCTCTTTTCTTTTCCTAGAACTGATTTCTTTCTGCCTTATTTAGTTGGTCTATGTGGAGATATTATTGGACTGACTCAAAAGCAATTCCCAAGTCTCTTCTTTCTTCTTTGCTACTTTCCAGAGAGGAGTTGGAAAAACTAAGTACTCATTTCTGCAGCCTTCCTTACAGGTAAGTGTGGTCACATGGGACAGTTCTAACATTTATGCAGGGCATTTATAGGGAAGCTTATGCTTCCTCATATAAGAGGCAGGTGCCAGAGAGGGGCTCTCTACCTCTTTCTCATTTCTGCTTTGGATACTGATATGATGCTCAGAGATGTGGCAGTTACCCTGTAACTATGAGGTAGAAAGCACAAGGCCAGAAGGCATGTGCCAAGATGGCAAAGCCAAGGGATGAGACATTGTTGAAATACTGCATCTTACTAGGATTGTTCATCTACAGACTTCCTATATGTGAGAAATTAAAAGTATTTCTTGCATGAGCTTCTGTTAGTTGAATTTTCTGTTTCTTGATGCTGAAGGCATTCCTAATGGATACAATCTACTTGCCAATCTTTACTACCAGTTTATAATTTTTTAGTTCAACATATTTAAATTCTTTGGTGGAAAGTTTCAAATATCTTCATCTTTGTATTTATTTTTTTATTGTCCCAACCCTTGGTACAGACCTTTAATAAATGCTGAATTGATTGAATATGGCTTCACCTATCAATGTGATCAGCTAAGACTGACAGGAAGAAACTAAACATAACAACTAAATAAAACTACTTAATGTTGTACTTTCTTTAAAGATATTCTGTGAAACCCTTTTTTTACGTTTTAATGTCTTTTCTGGTTGAAATATTATCTAATCTGGACAAAGCTGAACTCAGAATGTTAGTAAGCCAATTTCCACTTTATTTAGATGAACTTTGGAATAGAAAGCATATTAGTAACTTGTTTTCGTATGATATCGTACAAGGAAAAGATAAACTAGCAGCAGTCATGTAAATACAGCTGGACTTTTCTAGCGATATCATCATGTTTCAACGTTTATTACTCCTTGTTTGGACTATTCCCCTAAAAATATATCCAGGTAAGCATCTGCTATGTTCGTTAAACCCTAAAGATCCACCCTGAAGTTATTTTCAGTAGTTCTGTGCCAACAAAAACTTCATCTAAAATTAATAAATAATTGCTGTGGTTGAATGGGAGGATTTAAAGTACATACAGTCCTTGGACTTCATTTGTAGAAGTCAGTTATCAAATGTCAAGGGGTGGAACTGCCCAATATATTTTCTAACACTGAGCGATAATATCAAAAGAAAAATCTAGTCTTTAACAATGTAGACATAATATCATTACTTCCACAGAGATCTTTTCTCTTATTTTCTAAAAATGTGCAAAAATTAGTGGTAAAAGGTCATTATGTATTAACCTCTTTTAGAATGGCCATTTAACCTTGTAACAATTACTTAAGTATAAGTTTTAAAGGACCATTTTCTTGAATTATTGAATTAATGCAACAATGCTGCTCCCATACATAATAAATATGAAATCAATACCGAAAAACTAACGTTGACTAGAAATGTTTACTGAGAAAACATTTCTCTGTTAAATGTGTTTGGAATTTAAGTAGTTTCTCAACTAGGATGAAAATTCCATGGTGAGACATGTATCTAGCATTCTAAATGACAATTGTAATCTCATTGCCATTCGTATTTCTTTTCCCTTAGCAAATAGCATAATTATGTGTCTGTCTTCCACAGAAAGACAAAAGTTCTCTAAGCCAATTAGCTTTAAGACCTTATAGGTAAGAAAATCAAACCTAATTGAAATGCACTATGGCAATCCATGACTGCATATCTTGTCAGCATTAACTAGGATCTACTAACTGATTATTCTTCTAAAGGGTAATGCATATTAGTGAATGTGCAATGAAGCATCTAACAAAAAGTCAGTGTGTCCTTGGGTATCATTGTGATTTGTCAGTGACAGTGAGGACAGGGAGATGAAGATTCATTATAATAAAACCTCACATCAATAAAAATATAAAAATACAAAATGAAAAGGGTATCTTTAGTATAGATGTTAGATGTTTGCATTTGATGGCTGCGACTACGGTTTCTGAACCAATGCAATATTGATAAGGAGAAGCTCTTCTGAAGTAATCATTTCATGGGACATGTTTATGAACTGACAGGTGCCTAAAAAATACAATACCCTCATTTTGTTTAAATTTCATGTCAGAAGTTCAGTAAACATGTCCCCAGATGTGAAATTCTTCAGGCAGCTTTAAAGGCAAAATGAATACAGAGGTGATATTCATAGTCTGGCTGATTAAATAAGTTAAAATATTCATTTTCTAATACACTTCTGTGTTTTTTTTGGGGGGGGAGTGGGTGTAGGGAGAAAATCTTCCTATGAAATGCTCAAAAGCAAATGCTATAGCTGTTAAATAAGTGCTCTCAATCGACTGATACCATAGGGTAGAGAGGTTTACCTCCATGCAAAACACAGCAGAAATCTTAGCTTGTTGACTCAGGCAATTCTGGTCTCCAAGACATGTTAGCTGTATATTTCTAAATAACTGAAGCAAATGTAGGGTGTGCTGGATATTTATGATTATTAATAGCAATACCAGCTATTTTATGGAAATCTCTGCATGCCCTAGTTCACTGAATTTTCCCCACATCCCTATGCAGCAGGTTCTATTACCACATCCACTCTGCCAATGAGGAAACTAGAGATAAAGATCAGAGAGGTCAATAACTTGCCCAATGTCAAATAGCTGTAAGCAATGGATGTAAGGCCCAACTCTACTACTAGAGCATTATCCGTTACATTGCCCTGGAAAGCAGAGATTTCGACTGATTCCAATGCAGCAAATAAAGCAAAATTTTAATGGTTTCATTTTGCATTAATTAATACTCATATCAAGATTTTCCTGTTTATAAGACATTACTTCATTTTAGCATTTTAGCTGACTTTACTTCAATCAAGAACTTAAGAAGATACATTGTCCAATTGATAGGAATTGTCAAAGAGACCTGTTTGTCTTTCGATGGTGTTTTAACGGCAATTTAAAATTCTGCTTTTTCTCTTCATCAGTTGACATTTTTTGACACCTTTCTTCTATTCTTCTCCCCAATTAGGGAAGCCACAAAATCCCAGTGGTGTTAGATTAGAAGAGTAGTTCACAGCACTGTAAGATGCTGTTCTAAATGCCAATATAATTGCACAAGGGACCCTGGCAGTACAGAAGGTGAAAGAAGCATTTCTGTAATGCACTGAAGCATTACCATGAGTCCCCACTAATCATCCAAAAGGCGAGCTTTAGCGATGCATCAATGTAAATTGTTCTAGATACAAGCGCTTTCATGAAACATTAACACTGATTTACTACCCCAGGTGGGCTATTCGTAAAAGTGAGTAACTCTCTAAAGTGCTTTAAAAGAGGGGAGAAAGAAAAATCCATAGGTCAACTACATTTAGTCCCCCAAAGAATAGGTTTGTTTTTCTGCCGCGTGATCACCTCGAATAATATTGCAGCACTTTTAGAAAGGATGGATATGATTTCCCTAACCCACAAATCCCATCTGAGAAACTGCAATAACAATTAACTATTAATGACAAGAAGAAAATAAGCTTTCTTTTCCCCAGGCAATCTGTCACAATGAACTCAGTAGCTTGGGAAGCAGTTTGGTGTGTTTTCTGTCAGAAGGTTATTATCTTAGGGCTAACAAAAGCACACCCTTCAGAAAAGTGTCTTCATGGATAAAACCAGAGCCAACTGCTTTTTACATTATTATTTCAGGTGCATTTCCATTTTCATAAATCACGGACAGATTAAAAATTTCACTGAATAGAGTCAGCAATAGAAAAATTATACCGCCTCCTTTCTGGTTCCATAAAATCAACCCATAGCTTAATTACTTGGTTATTTTGACATTCTTTTTCTGAAAAATCAATGTTTGAGTATCAAATTAATTTTAAGTTTTAGAATCTGGGGGAAAGAATTTCGGTATACTCTTTGACGTAATTTGTTGCACTGTGGATTATCTCAAAATCATTATTGAGAATTATTGCTTTTGCCAACACCTCTTTTGCTATAATACATGATAACATTTTTTAAAATATTTTTTTATTTTTCAATTATAGTTGGCATACATTATATTAGTTTTAGATGTCCAACATGATGACGAAACATTTATATAACTTACAAAGTGATCACTCTGATAAATCTAGTACCTACTCGGCACTATACAGTTATTACAATATTATTGACTATATTCCTTATGGTGTACTTCACATCCCCAGGATTATTTTGTAATTACCAAGTTGTATGTCTTGATCCCTTCGCCCCATCCCCCCCCACACACGTAACCCCACTCCCATCTGGCAACCATCCAAATATTCTCTGTGAGCTTCTTTCTGTTTTGTTTGTTTATTTTGTTCTTTAGATTCCACATGCAAGTGAAATCATAAGCATTTGTCTTAATCTGTCTGATTTACTCCACTCAGCATAATACTCTCTCAGCATTTGTCTTAATCTGTCTGACTTACTCCACTCAGCATAATACTCTCTAGGTTGATCTATGTTGTTGCAGATGGCAAGATTCATTCTTTCTCATGCCTGAGTAATATTCCATTGTGTATATGTACCATCTGTTTATCCATTCATCAACTGATGGACACCCAGGTTGCCTCCATATCTTGGCTATTGTAAATAATGCTGCGATGCACATATCCCTTTGAAGTAGTGTTTTGGGGTTTTAATATATGCAGCAGGAACCAAGCTTTTTATCTTTTTGCTCAAGCACATAAATTCATCATCCTGCTCCTGACAGTCTAATGAGATGCCATTTCTTTGACCTATTTTCTTCTCAAAGTGATATTCAATGTATTAAAAAAATCTTAGAATTAATGAAGACTATATCCTAGAAGACAAAGGATAATTTCATTATTGACCCACCAAGTTCTTTGGGAAACTTTCTGAAAATTTTGCTTGTTTCAAGGTGGACATTTTATTTTCTTGCCAAAATAGAACTTCAGCCTATTAGAAGTTTCCCTATCAAAATCTGTTTCCCATCTTCTTTGAACATAATTAATCAACTTTTTAAATCTCATGGATATTTTGTTACTTCAAATTTGAAAAGTCAGGAATTACACTTTCAGGCATCGTGGCATAACAGGGACTGATTTACCCTCTTGACCTGAAACAAATATAAAACCAGACAAAATATATGAAACGATGGTTTGTAGATATTGGACAACAGGTAGCCCAGGACTGTGATCCCTGAGAGAAGGAACCTGGTGGGGGCAGCCTCATCAGTAACTCAGCTTCTCTGGAGAGAGTAGAACCTGAATGGAGCCCAGAGGAATCTCTAAGTTCAGAACTTAGGAAGGCCAAGGAGACTGGCATTCACAAGGCATTGTACCAAAGAACAAAGAGCTGCATGAAAAGGAGAGAGCTCTATACAGAGGGAAATTGTTCCCGAGAGCAGCACAAGTTTCTCTCTAAGTCTTCAATTGAGTCCTGATTAGCACATGGATAAGAGGAAACTTTCTGAGGTGAGGGGAAGACCAGAAGAAAGAAATGAAAGAAACAGTTCTTGGCTCACACAGGGTTGAGAATAGTTCTTGTTTCTTCCAACCTGAGTGTAACCTTATAATACACAGGGTACTGGAGGGAGTATTCAGAATGTATTGCCCTAGTAAAGGGGCAAAATCAGTCCTAGATCAGGGTCCACACATTTTTCTCAGAAGCTCATATAGTAAACATTTTAGGCTTTATGAGCCAAAAGGCAAAGTCAAATATATTTGGTAAGTACTTAAATAACAAGAGGAAAAATATTCTCACCCCACTCCACATGCGATTGGGTGGACCATCCCATGTGATGAGCATACTTTATGCCAAATTACTATCTGCCAGAGACATTCTTAGCATGAAAGCACTGTCCTGAGGGAAAAGGTCTGGCTAATAGATAGGAAGGGGAGGGTAGTGCTATGGACTGAATGCCCCCTCAGATTCATATGTTGAAACTCTAGCTCCTAATGTGATGGTATTAGGAGATGTGGTCTTTGGTAAGTACTTAGGATTAGATGAGGTCACGAAGGTGGAGCCCCCAAGATAGGATTGGTGCCATTGTAACAAGAGTCTCTCTCTCTCTCTCTCTGCCTCCCTCCCTCCTTCCCTCCTTCCTTCCCTCCCTCCCTCTCTTTGCTATGTGAGGAGACAGAAAGAAGGCATCTCTCTGTAAGAAGGTTCTCATCATGAACCAAGAGCTTGAATCAGCTAAAACTTTGATTTTGAACATCTCAGTCTCCAGAATTGTGAGAAATAACTGTTTGCTGTTTAAACCACTCAGTATTGCATTTCTTTATAGCAGCTAAAACTGATTAAGGCGGGTAGCCACCTTGGTCAGTTTCCTTGTCTGTCCAGTTCACATTCAGATCTTGATGTGCCTTTTCCTCCTCCTGGAGAGCTCAGCCACCTTGGAGTGGAACCTACTTGGAGGAGAGTTGATTTGCTAAATTGCTGATTCCCAGATTAAGATTCTACCTCCAGATGCTTGCCAATGCTAATAGTGAGGTCTCCAACTTATCCATGGCAACCTATGCTACATCTAAACAGCAGTGAGCCATGGCTCCTGTCTGAGTGGCAGGCTCTGGGAGTGGAGGAGGATGGCCTGGCTTTAGTTCTGTGGCTCACAGTGCTTGATTGGCACCCTCAAGATATACAAAAACAGACAGTGGGTTGTATTTGGCCTGTGGGTTATAGTTTGATGACCCCTGCCTCAGATTAAACACTGCTCTGGTCCCACCTAATAAAGTCTTAAAAGAATCAACAAAGACTTAAATAAAAAACTTGAGAGAACCAAAATGTGGGTAAGTAACTTAACTACTTATAAATTAGACAAAGAATTTTAACAGATCTCAAAATACTTAAGAAATAATAAAAAAAAAGTATCTGGCAGTCAACTAAATTCTCAGTGTTTGAGATCCAATTAAAGAAATTTCAGGCATTCAAAGAAGCAGAAAGAAAAGAAAAGTGTATTGTGGAAAAAAAAGAAAGAAAAAGAAACAGACCTAGAAATGACATAGATGATAGAATTAGAAGTTATTACAACAATATTTCATATACTCAATAAGATTGAAGAAAGTATCAGCATTCTAAGGAGCGATATCGAAGATATATAAAAGATTCATGTCTCATTACTAGAGATAAAAATTACGGTGTCTAGGATTAGAAATACAGTGAATGGAATCGATAGCAGATTAGGCCAGGCAGAACAGATTAGAGAGTTTAAAGACATAGCAATAAAACTATCCAAAATGAAGTACACAGAGAGAAAAGATGGAAAAAAAAAATGAACAGAGTTTCAGTTTGCTGTTCAAAGTGGCCTTATATATATATATATATAAAAACTTGAGTCCCTGAAGAAGGGGAGGGAACAGTCAGAAAAAATATTTAAATAAATGGATGAAAAATCTCTAAATTTAATTAAAATAATAACCACATATGCAAGAAGTTCAATGAATCTAATGTGGAATGTGAACAAAAGTATAATACGGCACTTACTGTACAAAATGGTTTAAAAATGGCAAAAGTCAGACTGTCATAATTGAGTTTACCATTAACATAAGGAGTTTAAAGGAAGTACAAATATATGAAACTATAAGGTCACAAATTTAGTATTATGAAAATCGAGATTTCAAGAGAATATAGAACTTCTGGCAGTTTGTATGAGTCAGCATTTCAGGTTGTTACTTCTGTTCAATATTATTTGTGTCGAATATGGGAATATGGTATAAATTTTCATTCAGTCATTACTCCACTAACATTCATTTAACATGCATTTAAGCTCCTGTTTCTGCAAAAGCATATTAGAACACACAAAATGAAGAATGCTACACCTGCCCTGAGACCTAACAATCTAGTTACCTTCCAAGTGTTATAGATGAAACAATTTTACAATTGCTTGACTGACACAGCTTTGCCTTCTTCATTTCCTTATCACATATTCCACTGAACACGAAGTTACAGTTAATTTAGATGAAATGCTCTTTCCTGAGTTATCTATATCTTCTTAATGTGTGAAATCATTCTCTAGAAGCAAGAGGTGGGTGGTACTGCTTGTGGTAAAAATAGTTTTCTGTTCAGTCACCTCTTTGATTCATCATTCTTTATCTCCAGCACAAATATTTCCTGGAGCTTCTTATCTCAAATTTTATGACAAGTAAAAATGTAAGTCATGAAGTGGTGCAAAATATTTACAAATAAATATGAAATAAATGACCCCAAGAAAAATGACCTTTGTGTAGGTGACATACAAATATAAAAATGAATGAGCATTCCTCCAGAAAAATGATCTTTAAGCAGGTCTCAAGACGTAGACATAACCATAAAACAATAGCCTGAAATAGGTAACAAAGCTTAAAATAGTTCGGATGTGAAGTACCAAAAAGCCGGGTACAAAGACCTGAGGAGGTGTACAAGATGATCCAATGGAGTCAAGAAATAAATTGTTAGAAATTTTATTTATATTTATTCTTATGTTATTCTTGAGAATTATCTTTTTGGGTAAGTTTTATAACACATATAAAATACTAGTACACTAGTAGATACTTGTTATATAATTCAGCCATCATACATACATAAGGGAATGTAGAAATTTGTTAAACTTATAGATGTAGGACCAAAAAAAAATTTGAAGATCACAGATCTAGACAAATTATTTTAAAATGTTATTAGAAACATAACCCTTTTTTACATAAACTCTTATATAAAACACCAAAATTAAAAGGTAAGTGTAACATTTATTTTTAAAACATTTTAAAATAAAAATGATTTTTGACGTAAAAACCATTTATTTTTTAACTTCCAAATTATAATGTTTAAGTTTTACAAAATCAATCAAGAAATTGATGACGCTTATTTGATTTGAAACAAAGGATTATGAATACTTGTAGCATTTTATCAGCCTCAGCTTCTAAATTTATTTCTATGAATTTTGCAACATTCATAGATAAGGAGCTATGAATGATCACTATTTATTAACATCTTATCTCATCCAGAATGGTACAATAGTAGATCCTCATTGTGACTAGCACCGCTAATGGGAGGGTGAACAAATGAATAAATGTTGTGATGTCTTTTAAATCAATAGAGGTAGCAGAAGAAACATTAAAGGCTACAGGAAAATGAGCCCAGCAGGCAACATATGTTAGTGTGTTTGTGGGATGCAATGTGTCAAAATTTAGCGTGTGTACTTGTTTTTAAAAATAGTTTAAAGTTTATTCAAAATGCTTGAAGCATATGAAAAGTGAAGTAAAAATCGAATATTTGTAAGAAATATTTGTTTTCTAAGAAAAACAAAAAAAATTACTGGCCTGCAAATTTTCTTATTTTCTTTTTTTCTGTAAGGGACATTATAAGGCCATTTGGCAACGAATTAGGTCTGTGTATTGTGTCATAGTATCAATATTATTTTCCTGATATTAATAAAAGCTCTATAATTGAGAAAGAGAATGTTCTTGTTCTTAGGGACCATATACTAAATTATTTGAGGGTCAAGAGTCAACATGTCTGCATGGTGTAAGTTGACTTTTACAGCTTACACCATGATGAATTACCTTCTCAAGAAATAACCGTCAGACATCATTCTATTCTATTGTTTTGGTAAAGCTCAATAGCCTGAGAAAAGACATTTTCAGAAAAAAAATAAAAGAAAATAATAATAATGAAAATACCACACTGATTCCATACTCTAAAGCAAATCACGGAAAACCACAGAACTATTTTAGATTATCTGTCTTTTTTCTTCTTTTGAATGAGATGAAAAAGACCTTACTTAAGCTTGTAATTTGATTTAATTCAACAAACATATATTGAGCAAGATATCTTTCTAGTGGATAGACAAATGAAGAAGCATGAACCCTGACCTCAAGGAGATCACAGTCTTCCACAGAAAAGGAAGAATAAAATAGAATAAAGAGTAAATTTTAAAAAAATAGGCATTGGCCAGTACTTTTTGAGAAGTATTGTGGTTAAGGTCACAAGTAGAGTCATAATCACAGTAGATATTGCCAATGATCTGGGATTTGAGGGATTGCTGGAAAACTCCAATTGCTCAAAAATTTCACTTCAATTTATATCACATTGCCTGAGATAACTACTCTAGAAGGCAAATGTCTTGTAAGTTGTAGACCATTAAGTCATTCTTCTCTAGTGGAGAACTTCAGGTGTTTTCTCTTTATAATAACCTAGAAGGGAATCAAATAGGAAGGTGAAGGTCAGTTAAAGACATGGAATGAAAGAATTGGGTACAACCCTGGAACGAACAGAATACAGATAATAAGAAAGGTGAGGATGGCTGAGAGTATATGTTGCCTCTTCATGTTTTGTTTTCAAACAGACTTTTTTGTACAATGGCATTAGAATTAAATAGTCTGTAATATAAATGTGTACACTCTCTACAACATAGAACTATTTGAAGATATTCTCTGTATTCAGTCTAAATGACACCCATGAAGAGAAGTCTCCCAACTATGACAATCTAATTTCATAGAAAGTAAACAAAGAGCAACTATTTTTTGAAAACTTAAGCTAAACATTAAAAATGAATAAAAAAGATAAATAAAAATATTTATCTTTAGAATGAAGAATATTAAAAATAGTATGAAATAACACGACAGAAATAAAACAGCTTCTATGGCAACAAACTGACTGCAGCCAGGACTCAGGGAGTGGTGAGTACATTTCTGCATGTATCAACAACAATGCTTAACAGCTACAATTTAAACCATAATGGATGAGTTGTTCAAAAATGACTATTAGATCACACTCTATTCTATTGTTTTGGTACTCAGTGGTGCTTAATAGGCCAGGAAAAGACTAAGGATGACTCCTGACAAAGACTCTTCATTTGACTAAACTTCAAACAGATTCCTCTGAGCCTTTTTTCCTACTAGTCTCATCCTCGGGCCCTCTTTTCAGCCTGCTGAGTTCAGTTTTAGCAAGAATTCTGTTAAGCCAGTTTAGAAAGAAGCCCCACCCTTGATATATGATCACCTTCCATGTCTGATCAATTTTCTCCTCGCCCATCTTTGATGTATAAGTCCTTGGCCTGCCTTCAGCAAGAATCTTGTTGAATATGTTTAGCAAGAATCCCCCTACCTTTGATGTCTCCTTTTAGTAATTTCCATCCACTGACCTCTCACTCTGCTAGTTGGCCACAAATCTCCAGCTGTCCTAGATGATTTGGAGTTGGGCCGGATCTCTCTCCCCTACTGCAATAGTCTTGCCATCTATCAACAATGTAGTCCCAAATAGTCTTCCTTACCACTTAAAAAAGTGTTGAACTTTTTTTTTTTCTTTAACACTCCAGAGTAAATGCCAGTTCAAAAAGATTAAAGAAAACGTAAGGCTATTGTCCATACAGGACTGATTTCCCAAGAAAGATGTCCATCTTTCAAGAGATATTTCAATATTTGTCAACACTGCTCATTTAAATGCAAAGTATATTGAAAGTGATCACTTCTTTTAATGCCTTGATCCTGATACAAGAAGAAGTATGGCATACTTGAGGATTGGCACAAAGGCTAGTGTGAAAGGAGCTCACCTGGTACGGGAAAAACTCTGTATATTTAAGTATGGAAAATATTTGTTGACTTATCTTATTTCTATGGTTAATGTGTAGAATTTCAAGTACTGATAGAAAAATCACATTCCAGGAAGCTCTCATTTATTTAACAAGCATTCATTGAGCATCACTGTATACAAAGCATGGTTTTGGGCTTTGCAGAAAGTAGAAAGGAAAGACTGCATTGAAGAGGTGGCGCTTTAACCTAATCTAGAGAACAGCAAACATGGAAAATGGCATAAAACTTGGACAGATTTGAATTACCCCCTGGAATCCATACAAGTACGTGGCGTGGTAAAGACAGCAAAGATTTCTCTAGAAAATGGACAGTTTGCAAAACATACAAATGAGAAAAAAACTGTATGCTTTTCTGCATTATAGAAATAAACAATTCATGCTTCCATGAGGAAGACAGGTGAAAATTAATGCCAGAACCTAGGTTTCATTTTCTTTCAAAGTAAAAAAAAAAAAAGAATATTAGTGTTCATGAAAAACATGTGTCATTCACCGTAGAGGCTGAGCCGATGATTCATTTATTCATAATTTTGTGTCTCTGGCACCAGACACGTGATGGGGAAGCAGCCGAAGATAAAGCAAGAGGTGCCAGGATTCTTTGTGCAATTAGATGGCAAGCTGTGAAGCCTCTTCCCTACCAATTCACATTTATATAAATAGCTCCTCCTACCTTCTATAAATGATCTGAACAAATGCAGAGGAAGGAAATTAAATGACTTCCTCCATCAATACCAAGGCAGTATTGCCAATAAATAGTACTGAAAGAAAGCATTTTAAAATGTTCTTTGGCTTTTAGAAAATTGCCACTGTGGAAAAAGGCACTGACTTCACATGACCATAATTGATTGAAATGTCCTCTCATCTTTTAATCCATTGGTTGACTAGAATATAATGCCAATAAAATTAAGGTCATGGAGCTCGATCCTTCTTTAAACCAACTTTGTGGATGTGTGTTTTATCCTTGGGTATAATTTCTTTCCCCTAAATCTCAATTTTTAAAAATCAAGTAGAAATAACATTTTGGCTCACCTCTTTTTTCCCCCCTAATTTTCTCTCCCTTTGCCTTTTCTCCCGGGAATGCAAACTACACACACACACACACACAGACACACATAAGCTGGCCTTTTTCTTTTTGAAATAACATAGCTAGTACTATAGGATTTTCCAGAGGTCTAAGACTACCTTTCTGCTAAGCTAGAAAGAGAATGGAACAGCAGAGGTTTTGTTATAATTGCATATAAAAATATAAAAACATGCAATTATAACAATGAAAGAAATGGATGGTGAGCTACTGAAGCACATTCTAAAACTGACCCACAGACAGGGCAGAGCTGTGAAGGAAACTCAGCTATCTGGAAACCTAAATACAACTGTCAGTTCTCACTCAAGTTAAAGCATCCGGCCTTGCTGACCATAGTCTCAAATAGAAACTAGAGAAAGTGATTAGCAGAAAAACTGTTCTGGACCTGGTTCTGACACAGTGGCTACATTTCAACTCCTCCCCTATATTCCCACAGTGCCCTATATTTATTTTATGTCAGTATTTTTTTACAGCTTACACTTATTACATTTCCGTCCTAACTGTCTTTGCTTAGTTTGAAGCTCCATCTTCTTCTCTACAGTTCCCACAGTGTGTGGCAGCAGGAGTAAAAACTGCATCCTCCAGCAGAGAACAAGGCCTGATCCAAGCTAAGGGAGGTGCTAGCCATCTGTCCAGGGGCCAGGTCCTTGACTGGGAGAGGTGAGACCACACAGATTTTGCAGAGGCCAGTAGGCAAGGCCAGCAGCAGCTGAGAGAGAGGGCCAAGGAGGATAGGACTAGCCAGAAAGTCCTATTCCTGTTGTCTTGTCCAGAGCTGGATGTGTATTCAGCCAGTGGGCCATAGTTCAGCTGTCTTAAGTGGCCATGTTGGTGGAAGGCTGGAGAGGCAAGTAGAGGAGGCAACGGAGCGGTGAGGGAAACTTGACAGGAAGGCATTGAATGAGGCTCTCCTCAACCTGTGAGGAGCAAACTCCTCCTCCCTCAACAAGCATTCATGGAAACTCTAGCATCAGACAGCACTTCTCCTGGGAAATAGTCCCGGAGTTAGACACTCATCCTGTGTTCATATAGCATCCCTTGCCTAGTCCTAATACAGCAGTCAACATTCAATGTTGTAATTATCTGATTATGAGCTTCTTGAGGCAAGGGCTATATTTTATTCACTCTCGTGTGCCTAAAGCCTCATATAGTGCCTGACTTATAGTAGTCATGTAGTCACTCAACAGGCATTTTTTTTTCAGTTGAAGGAATACAAAATTTTGAATAACTTAAATGTTTTGAAAATGTAATTGATGATCATATGATAAGCTTTAGTTTCTCCATTAAGAAACTATGATAGCTAAAATCTACCATGAAGGGCATTAAGTAAAATGGCATTTGATTATCTCAAAAGAACATTAACATACATGTGAAAGTATTATCCCATATATGTCTGTGCATGACTTATAGACAATGCTTGGTTCCCAAATGGATCATCTTCTCCATGGGCAACTCTGATTGCAGTAGTTGCCTGGCCTGGAAGAAGCCACAGTGTGACAGTGTGGCTGATTATGTCAGCTGCTGAGTCATATTCTTTTTCTTGTCCTGCCCTCCTAGTACTGGAGAGCAGGAATTTGCTTGCAAATATTTAGCTATGCCTCCAAGAGGGAGCATCTGTATAAGAGTAAAGATAGAAAAGCACTCTTCCATCAGGATCTAACAAAGAGAATTATTCACACTAGCCAAGACATAGAAACAACCTAAGTGCCTTGTAACGAATGATTGGATAAAGAAAATGTGCTACATACAATGGAATACTACTCAGCCATAAACACAGATAAAATATCGCCATTTGCGACAACATGGATGGATCTTGAAAGTATTAGCTAAGTGACATAAGTCAGATGAAAAAGGACAAGAACCATATGATTTCACTCATATGTGGGATATAAAACAAAATACAACAAATGAACAAATAAAACAAACAAGTACATGAAAAACAAACTCATAAATACAGACAATAGAATGGTGGTTACCAGAGGGCAAGGGGGGGGGGGGAGGGCAAAATGGGTAAAAGGGGTCAGAATAAGACTAAGCTTCAGGTGATAAGTGCCCAACAGAGTATACAGATGTATTACAAAGTTGTACACCTGAAATTTATATAATCCTATTAACCAATGGTACTCAAATAAATTTAATTAAAAAAAAACCATGATTCTCACAAATAGCTTTGACAGTGGGTCACAAGAATTAATAATCACTAACATTATTAAGTTTTTACGAACTATTCTAAGTGCTTTACATACATTTACTCCTCATAATAACCTAACTAGATAGACTATTAGTCTACTTTACAGTCAAGGAAACTGTATAGAAAAGTTGATTAAGTTATTTGCCTACATTCACCTAGAGAGTAAGTGATGGAGACAGGATTCCAATCCAGACAGTCTGGCTTGAGAGTACCCACTCACAACCAGTACATTATCTTGCTGCTCATGAAAACCACACCCAATACCAAAAACATATCTACAGCGCCAGAATTAGCCACCCACCACCCAAAATGTGGGTGGATGGCCCTGGGTTTAGTGCTAAAGCAGAGAAGAGGTCTAGTGCTGCCTTAAGCAGTTAGAGATAGTGTTATCTGGTCTCTTCTCAAATCCCTTCTCTACCAGGACTTCCCAAGGCCCCAGTTGGAATGAATCTGCCATTCATCCTCAGTTCTACCACAGAAACCCATGCCTTTGTAATAGCCCTCATTACAACCTCTCTTGTACTGTGGTCCATGCAGGGCAGGGAGTGTGTCTTTGCCTGCTTATAGTATCTAGCACTGTGCCTGGCACACAAAAGGTCCTCAACAAATGGAGGCAGAGGCAATTGATATAAAACAACAATGTAAGATAATATGGCTGCTGTATTATAGTTGGCATTTTAGCAATCTCAGCTATTTTCAGGATAGAAAACATTTATTTTTATTAAATATTTTAAAGCTCTTATAAGTATACATACCCCTATTTAAATACAGTGATGACTGATCTTTTTCAGAAACCACGTTTCCCTACCATAGTGGATTTTAAACATTCTTAGTGTGGGACTTTCTGAAGTCCTGGATGAACTTCTACTAGAAAAGGAATTGAGAGAGAAGAGAGGAAAAGAAGGAAGAGAGGAAGGAAGGAGGGAAGGAATGTGTAGGAGAGAGAAATATCAGTGTTACCAAAATCCTAGGTTATTACTGAGAAGTTGAAATTTTTGGTAACACCTTTCCTCCAATTAATCTAGAAATGTAATAGTGCTAATAGGGTGTGGAAGAGCAGGAGTGAGAGGCAAATGGAACAGTGGTAATGGAGAAGGTGAGAAGAGGGTGGGAAGGATTGGGCATTCACACCCTTCTCATCACACCCCAGGGATAGGACTTAGTAGTAACACTGAGAACAACTTGTGCTAATAATGAGCCCTGCTGTGTCATCTCCTCCCAGTTCCTTTGTCTGGGAACTCCTTGAAATTTCTATTTAATAACACTTATGAAACACCTTCTATAAATCACACAGAGCTCAGAATCCAGTCTTTTTATTCCCCACGACAAGATGCATAAGGATAGGCACAATTAGAGACAGGGCGAACATTCATCTTACGTTTTCCCCTAAACAGTTCTGATTGGAGATGTTCTGTCCTATTGACCCCATAAGAACACCTAAATTTGTCAAGTTATTGTGCTCAGACTTTTGGTTTGACAGTACAGTCAATATAAACTGATAACATGAATGCGCAGAGATATAAATGGTTACAAAACGTTCTGAATTCATTAGTTCTTTGCTCCAGAGCATGATAATCCTCTGCCTGAAACTTCCCAGTGAGTTTCATTAGGTCCAGAAAAAAATCTAAAATCCTTACTATATCCCTCAAAGCTCTATAGAATCTGATCTTTACCTCACCTCCTCTTTATTTTTATTTTTTATTTTTATTAAGTTTATTGGGGTAACATTAGTTAATACAATTATATAATTTTCAGGTGCACATTATAATTTCACATCTATATATTCTATTGTGTGTTTACCGTCCAAAGTTCAGTTTCCTTCAGTTATCACATATTTGATCCCCATTACCCACTTCACCCTCAATACCTATCCCCCTATATTTGACCCCCTTTAACCGTCTACCTACCCCTTCCTCCCCTATCCCCTATCCTTTGGTAACCACTAGTCTATTGTCCATGTTCGTGAGTCTCTGTTCTGTTCATTTGTTGCTTTAATATGTTATATAAATGGCTGTGGTTATTTCTGGAAAGGACTTTGCAGCCGCTTGGGAGTTATCAAATAAACAGCTGATTAGAAACTGTTTCCAATAGTTTTAACTGTCTGAAACAATAAATATCGGATTCTAGATCTTACATAGGTAGCTCTTAAGTGATTCTGTAAGATTTGTTTATTTGGGTTAGTTTTATGTTCTACCCAGTAGAGAGATTGCTGGATCATATGGTAGATCAATTCTTAGTTTTTTGAGGAAACTCCATACTGTTTTCCAGAGTGGCTGCACCAATTTGCAGTCCCACCAACAGTCCCACCATCCTCTTCAAAATTTGTTATTACTTGTCCTGTTGATTATAGCCATTCTACCAGGTGTGAGGTATCTCATTGTGCTTTAGATTTGCATTTCCCTAATAGCTAGCGATGTTGAGCATCTTTTCATATATTTGTTGGCCATTTGTATGTCCTCTAGGGAGAAGTGTCTGTTCAGGTGTCCTCTGCCCATTTTTTGACTGGATCGTTTGTTTTTTGTTGTTATTGAGTCATATGAGTTCTTTGTATATATTGGATTTTAGGCCATTATCGGAGGCATATTTTCCCATCAGATGGTTGTCTCTTTACCTTGTGGACGATTTCTTTTGCTGAGCAGAAGCTTTTTAGTTTGATGTAGTCCCATTCATTTATTTTAGCTTTTATTTCTCTTGCCTTTGAGGTCAAATTCATAAAATCCTCTTTAAGTCCAAGGTCCTTGAGTTTAGTTCCTATGTTTTCTTCTATACATTTATTGTTTCAGGTCTTATATTCAGGTCTTTAATCCATTTTGAGTTAACATTGGTGTGCGGTGATAGACAACAGTCTAGTTTCCTTCTTTTGCAGGTGGCTTTCCAGTTTTCCCAGCAACATTTATTGAAGAGGCTTTCTTCTCTTCACTGTATGTTTTTGGCTTTTTGTCAAAAATTATACACCAGTATAAATATAGGTTTACCTCTGGACTCTCGATTCTGTTCCACTGGTCAGTGTGTCTGATTTGCTGCCAATACCATGCCGTTTTGATTACTGTCGCTTTGTAGTATAATTTGAAGTCAGGCAGAGTGATGCTTCCAGCCTCGTTCTTTTTTCTCAGAATGGCTTTGATGATTCGGGGTCTTTTGTGCTTCCATACAAATCTGATGATTTTTTTTTGTTCTATTTCTTTAAAAAATACCGATGAGGTTTTGATGAGGATTGCATTAAATCTGTGTAATGCTGTAGGTAACATGTTCATTTTAACTATGTTGATTCTTCCAATCCAAGAACACAGAATATCTTTCCATTTCTTTTTCGATTTCTTTTAATAGGGTCTCATAGTTTTCATTATATAGGTCCTTCACTTGTTTTGTTAAATTTATTCCTAGGTATTTTATTCTTTTTGTTGCAATTGCAAAAGGAATTATTTTTTGTACTTCTTTTTCTGACACTTCATTTTTAGAGTATAGAAACGCTATGGATTTTTGAACATTGATTTTGTATCCAGAGACTTTATTGTATTTGCTTATTGTTTCTAGTAATGTTCTTGTGGAGTCCTTAGGATTTTCTATATAATCATGTCATCTGCAAATAGTGACAGTTTGATTTGTTTGTCTCCATATTTGGATGCCTTTTTATCTTTCTCTTGTCTGATTGCACTCGCTAGGACCATCAATGTTGTATTGAATAACAGTAGCTATAGTGGACAACCTTGCCTTTTTCCTGATCTTAGAAGGAAGGTTTTTAGTTTTTCACCATTAAGTATAATGTTGGCTGAGGGTTTGTCATAGATGGCCTTTATTATGTTAAGGTACTTTCCTTCTATACCGATTTTGTTAAGCGTTTTGATCATAAATGGATGCTGCATCTTGGCGAAGGCCTTTTCTGCATCTATTGATATGATCATATGATTCTTATGTTTTAATTCGTTTATGTGGTGTATCACATTAATCGATTTGTACATGTTGAACCATCCCTTTGCCTCTGGGATGAAGCCCACTTGATCATGGTGTATAATCTTTTTAATATGTTTCTGTATTCATTTCTTGTAGTTTTCTTTTTTGTGTTATCTTTACCAGGTTTTGGTATCAGAGTAATATTGGCCTCATAAAATGAGTTGGGAAGTATTGCCTCCTCTGATTATTTGGAAGAATTTGAGGAGAATTGATATTAAATCTTCTTTGAATGTTTGGTAGAATTCGCTGGTGAAGCCATCTGGTCCTGGACTTTTACTTTTTCATAGGTTTTTGATGATTGTTTTTATTTCCATACTGCTGATCGTCTATTGAGATTTTACAGATTTTTCAACGCTTGCAGTGTGTGTATGTGTTTTATCTCTAGAAGATGTATTCTGTTCTTCTTGAGGGTTTCAATCTCCTTGCTCTGCTCATCTAGTTTTTTTTTTTAATTCCTGAAATTGTTGATATGACTCGTTTAGGAACTCACTGAGTTTTTTCAGAATTACCATCCTGAATTTCTGTCATTTAAGTTGCATATACCTATGTCTGTAGCTTATTTTCTGGAGATTTTTCTTTCTTCTGAAATACTTTGTCACCTTGGTTGTTCATGGTGTTTAATAGACTATTTCTCTGCCTAGGCATTAATGGAAGTGTATTCTGCTGTTTTTCCAGAAAGGAGATTTATTATATAAATGTCTCTCTTTAGCCTGTTACAAAGAAGGAGCTTTTTTTTGGTTTCTAGTAGGTAGCGTCTAAGCCTCTTGGATCCCTGCTTTATATAAAGCCTTAATAACCCTTTTTAAATTTTCTTGTAGATATTGAATCATGCTCACTTCCCTCAGTTACAGTCCCTGTCAGTGTCAGCGACAGTCTCGACAGCGTTTTCTCAGATTCCCCTGGGGCTCCGTGGTGATCAGTCTCTGAGATTATAGGGGGAGGGCCCTCTGGGTTGGGAGTTGGGCTGCAGCTCAGGCTCGGTTTTGCAACTGTGGCCAGTAAAAATTAACTATTGTTTCTCTGTGGTCCCATCCTGCTTCTCTGCTTTCTATCCTGATAACTGGGCCCTGCCACCGGCTGGCCCTGGGGAGCTCGCAACTTTCCCAGGCAGGGCTGTTCAGGGAAGTCACCACTCCTTCTCCTCTTTCTCTCCTTCTGCAGGTAGCTCTGGTGGCTGCAAGAGGCAGCTTCTTTGTTTGTTCAGACCACCGCCCTACACCCAGGGTTCTGACCTGTGGTAGCTCTTAAGCGCAGATCCCACACTCAGACATGTTGGTGTGCAGTTTGGGTGTTTTGGGTTGAATTTTAGATGTTCGGCTTATTGTTGTTTCAAGGAAAGAGATCTGGAGACATCTCTCACTCTGCCATGTTTCCAAAGATCCTCACCTCCTCTTTAATCACTACCCTCTAGTCATACTGGCCTGCTTTCTGGTCTGTGAACATATTGAGTTTATTCCTGCCTCAGGGCCTTTGCACTTGCTCTTCCCCCTGCCTAGAATGTTCTATTTGAAGCTTTTAATGATGAGCTTCTTCTCCTGGTTCACACCTTGATTCAAAAGTCAGCTTCTCAGGATGTCTCCCCTTATTGCCCTACCTAAATCAGCACTACCCACCCATCCCCAAGCCTCAACACCTTCTTGGGTATGTATGGCCCTCTAATATCAACTTCATGGTATTTATCATAATCTATAATCATCTTATATATATTTAATTGTCTGTTTTCCCCATTAGAATTTAAGCTATAGGAGGAGGGCAGGGTCTGTGTCTGTCCAGCTCCGACGAAAGTATCTGGCACAAAATAGTTTCCTAATAAACAAAGAGTAGGTATCTAGTAAATATTTGCATAATAAATGATTAAATAAAGGTATGTCTCATCTCCTTTATAATTAAACACAGTGTAAGATTCACAACATGTCTTAGGAATGAGGAGGAGTAACAGTAACCTAGTATGTGAATATCACTAACTAGCCCATTTCTATCTCCTTTTGCCTTTTTAGTTCTCTGACATCTGAACTAATAGTGTCTTTTTGGGAAAACATTTCTCAATCCACATATAGTTTACTATACAAATTGCTGCAATATTCAAAGATTAGGTCTAAGTGGCCCTGTCTTGGGAATGGGATAAATAGAATATCTTCAGATGGAGAATTATAAGCACGTTGGTTTCATTTTCTCTGTGCACATTTCAGTGGTTTTTTTTTTTTTTTTTGCACATTTTTTTGTCTGCACAATACTCAGGAACTATAGGCATTACTAAGGCAGACAGGTTTTTCATATGGCCACATTCCCATGCTCAACTTTGACAATGTTAGGATAATTTCTTAGTATTTAGTGCTTTCTAACACATGCTCTGTGCAAAGTATTTCATAGCAATTTTTATTAACTAGAAAAATGTAGTTAGTTTTCTGTGCTATTCAAACTCCGTTCTTTTCTAAGTTTGTCAACAATTGCAGAGTGGCACTTGAAGCCACATTAGTTTTGTTATAAATTTTCACAAAATGAACCAACTGATAGCTGTTGATAGTGTGGTGTGACTAAATCCTTTATTTTCCACCTTTTCAGGGAGACTTGAACATGAAATCCAGCTCTTCTAACTCCTGAGATTCACTCATTTGAAAGAAACATTTATTGGATACCTTCTGTATTCCATGCTGAGGTCATAAAGTCTAAAAAGATGTTTCTTCATATCTTCAAGAATCTAACCCTATGATATTGTACACTGAGACTGTGGTGGGGATACATGTAGGGATCTGTGGAAAATCAGAACATTAGCTCCTGTGGGACATGTAAGCTCCATTCAGGCAGAGACTTGTCTATTCCATATCTCAGTGTCTAGAACAATGACTGGCACATAACAGTCACTTGATAAATATTTAATGAATGAATGAATGAATGAATGAATCCAATCAGATTGTGCTGTCAAGTAAGATTTCCTGGAAGGAATATTGGAAGGAGTCAACCTGAGAAAGAATGACAGGGAAGGACATTCTAACTGTTCTTGTCCCTGCTTTGTCCTGAGCCTTCCAGGGCTGGAGAAACCCTCTGACTATTACAAACCACTATTTGTGATGATAAAGCATTTGTGAGAGCAATCTGGGGATAAATACGTTTATTTCTATACTCTTTAAATCAGAATTCTGTGTTTATTGATGCTCGGGTCTAAGCGTTTCTCCCTGATTTGGTGCATTTCAAAGACAATTGTAATATTATTTAGCATAAGAAAATGTGTCCTTTAAAAAACCAAGAATAGTTGTCAAGTCTCTTCTTTCTGAGTAGCACTTTTGGACTGAGACGTGTTTTTGAGTAAGGACATATCAGTTGAGGACCTTGACCGGCCACTCACAAACCAACCTTCTAAGGAGTGTCGACTTTTGCAGTCATGTCTGTCAGTCAATTGGTGGTGCTGGCTAAAAGCCTCAATAGGTTTTGGTAGTCAAGCCTGACCATGAGTTCTTTAGAACTGGTAGTCAGGCTTGACTACCAAAACCTATTGAGGCTTTTAGCCAGCAGAACTCAGAATGATTTTCTATATTAGTATCAAACTTTATAAAGTGCTTCCTAAGAACAAACTTGGGGTACATTGAACAGATACTATGATAATAATCCTATTATTTTAGCAAATTAAACTGAAGCTCTGATTGATTAATTGATGTGCTCAAGGTCACAAAGTTAGATAGTGGAGGAGCTGGACCTTGACCTCAGGATTTGGCTCCCGGTCTGTGCTCATTCTCCTGTCTTGCATTCCCTCCAATGGGACGGCAAGACTAGAAGCACCAATAGAGCCACCAAAGACATAAAACAACAAAAAATGCACTCTTGGGCAGCATCAAGTCCTGAGGTTGAAAGGTTGATGCAGCAGGGTTTTCTGGCCTTTGCAGCAACCAGATATACGTGTAGGTGATATAATAGTTAAACTAGGTAGGTTATGCTGTGGTAACAAATAACCTCACACTTTCAGTAGCTTTAACAATAAAGAATTATTCTCACCCATGTACTTCATGTTCAAAAGATGTTCTGCTCTTTGTAGTGTTTCAGAGACCCATGCTGGGGGAGGCTTCACCTTGACATGTGCCCATAATCTCAGAGGCAGGGAAAAGGGTATGGTTGACTGTACACTGGCTCCTAAGGTACTGCCTAGAAGTGACAAATGTCACTCCACTCCTATTGTATTGAATAAAGCAAGTCACATGGCTAAGTCTGCCATCAGTACTCTCACAGGGAAGAGCAATGAATCTCCTGAACAATAGTACAGTCTGTCACAGTTGCTCGAGCAGCTTTTGTTATCTTTAAAACTATAACAGATATGGACAGCACCATTGTCAAACCAGCACCCCTGAATCTAAAAGGCAATCACTGATCTCTCACCTGACCAGGCTGTTAACACTTTGCGCTTCTGCCAGAGAATATCTTTGTGCAGGGATATGATTTCGTAGCCAGAGAGAAAAAAAGGGGAGGCTGCCGTAGGGACTCTGAGTTCCCTTTGTGTATCCAAATGAGCTGCTGGGAATGCTGGGATCAAAGAGCTATGAATTATTTTATTCTCTTCATAGCCAGCTACTAGTCTAAGCTCTATGAAAGCAGCTCTATTTTGTTCATCAGGAGATAATCAGTACCTAGCACAGTGTCTGACATACACAGTGATGATAATAACTCACACATATGCTAGCTACTTTTGAAAGACTTTACTTGTATTAGCTTTTTAAATCTTCACGGCCCTAAGACAATATTGCTATTATTCCCATTATACAGATGAGGAAAATGTGGCACAGAGGTTAAAATACTTGCTTGAGTTTCCTTAGCTAATGAGTAGTAATTTGAATCAAGAGAGTCCATATTTTAAACCTTACTATGTGAAACTATAAGTAAATGTTGACTATATTAATTATTTATTTTAATTTGTAAATTTGGGGGTAGGAGTGAGGTTAAAAGCATTTAACTGGCAATTCACCAGAAGGTGTTACTTCACTATTTTGGGCCCATCGGTCTTAATATAGCACTACTCATAATCATCAACCAATTGCCTAGTTAAAGGCTCAAATTAAGCTCTTTCGAGCTCAGTCGGACATTTTGGCATTCTACAGAAACAGGAGCCAGAATGTTGAGAAAAGGGCAAGGTGATTCCTTGAGCCTACACATAAAGACAATGAAATCAGAGGGAATCAATGTCCAGCCTCACCAATCAGTGGTGGAACGCTCTGGCTTCCTTCCGTGTGAAATATTCTGTTGTCAAAAATGCTACAAAATAGAGCAGCCCACACAAGTGTTACCATTTTCATTTTGGCTGGTGTTCTGAAGAGCTAGCTCATGGAGGACAGATGGCAAGCTGTCATTAGAAGCCTGCCTTTTGGCTCACCTGCACGTAGCTGCATGAAACGTTCGCTTTCCTAGGAAAAGAGTTTCCTATCTCAAGTCATATTTATAGTCTCTGACACCTCGTGGCTCCTCCAGGATCTCTTAAAGTCTTCCTTATGGTCAGGATGTCTTCCAACATAGATCTAACCACTTAAACTAAAGAGCTCTTCTAGTAGCAGCCTAATTATGTTAAATCCTGACACTGCTGATTCTTGCTCACCAATGCACTTAGTTTTAATGTTCACATTCCGAAACAAAATTTTTCTTTCCCAGCTTTAGTGTCTCCTCCAAGGCCTAAGTAAAGATAACCTTATCCTATCAGATTTATTACTCTCAATGCCTGGAAGAGAATAACAGCAGAATTTCTTGCTTACTAAAGATACACTATTCATTTAAGTTATGGTGTTCCAACTCCATGGAGTTCCAACATCGTGGAGCTGGCAGCTCCCTGATTCATTGATAAGTGATTTCATAAGCTTTTACATTTCCGTAGGTCAGAAGTTGTAAATTCAAATGCCAGGAGTGACCAGACAAGTAATGTAAATGAGTAAAACAAGCGGGGCTTAATAAGTGTGAAATAGAGAATCAAGGTTTATCGACAGGAGCCAGCTGCCCGGAGCCCTGGCCACTGTTGCTGTGTAGAAAGAGGCTCTATGCTGCCAGATCTGATTTTTCAAGCCAAGATCAAAACTTGAATTTTTTAAAATATGAAAACTTCTGATTTTTAAATATTATCTCAAATTTAAAATATCACTGGAAAAGAGCATTGCAGACAGGGAGAACTTGAGAGAACATGGTACATTTGAACAAATTCAAGTCATTTAATATGTTAGGGTGCAGTGCACAATGGGAAATAGCAGGAAATGGGGCTAGAAAGTCACTTGGATTTTATCCTGTAGGTGATAAGATTTCATTTAAAGAGAGCACCAGTTACATGACAGTTAAATTCACATTTATATTTGAATGGTTAAGAGGATGGGTCAGGGAGGAGAGCCTGGGGCTGGGACAAGAGTCAGGACGGTGCCACAACAGTCCTAGGGAACATGCTGAGGACCTACCATCGACAGGGATGCAGAGAACAAATGGACTTTAAAGGAGAATAAGCAGAATGTGGTGATAGATTCAAAGTGGTAGTGAGGGAGAAGGAAGTAGAGAGGATGTCACTGAGATTTCAAAATTGGAAAAATAAATAGTGAGTGATCCTTGTCATTCACTGGGGCTGGAAATGTAGGGGCAGGAGCAGGTAGGGTGGGCTAGTAGGGGTGAGGGGAGTGGAGGTGATGACGAGTTCAATTTTTCACAAGTTTTGTATGATGTGCCTGTGAGACATCCAGGTGGGCTGGAGACAATTTCTTGGGAGACATTCATGAAAAGGTGGTGCTTGAAGTCCTGGGAGTGGATGATGAGACAAGAGCCTGGGCACAGGAGCTAGAGAACACGCTTTAAGGTGGTGAATGGAGGATGATGACTTATTGGATTAATGAAGACATAGTACTCTCACTTCCATCACATGGACCCACGTGTAGCTTTTTGAATTCCACAAAAAGCCACAACAAATGAGTGAAAGAGAGAAATGCTTCCCATGCCTACACATTGCAATGGTTTCTAAGTCTAAGCTGACAAGTGGCAGGCTCACCTTGCTCACAGCAATCCGATGAGAAACCCCTGATGAAACTAAATGTGACATCTATAATGGCCCCTGAAAAGGCCCCAGGTGGCATAGATTGAATATAATAAAGAAGCTTTCCTGGGGCTACTCATTCCCTCCCATGCAATTCCTCAAAAAACCAACCACAGCTAGGCATTTTATCAAACTGGGAAAAGGGTGTACAGTGATTTCGGCTTTGACTCCATCAGCAGGCTTTCTAGAGATTCAGGCAGTTATCGGCTTTTGAATCTGCATGGGCACATTGTGGAGAACAGAAAACTTGCCTTTTGCCACAGATACTAGCCTCATGGGGCTTGGACTAAAGCAAAATATCACCTGGCACTGGGGCACCAGAGACAGGCTTGCTGTTATTGTGTGACTCCAGTTGTTCCACAGCCCCTTCTTGCAGAAGCTGTTCGCCCTCCCTCCAATTTTTTTCTCCACCTATGGACTAGAGTGTGGATGTTGTGATGCTGAACCATGTGGATGAGGGTTATTCCCTAAAGTAGGATGAAGCAACAAGAAAGACGTAACATGGGTCTCTGATGAACTCATAGATCAGAACTATCCTGCCTACCAGGTCAGATTTTTGAAGGAAAGGCAAGTGAAGCCACTGAACCAGTATCCTAACTCAATCCATTTTTCTTATTTCCGTTTATTCTGTGTATGTGTACCTGTGTGTTTGTGGATATATAGTCTGAAAGGTGTCTAATACATCATTGATAATTTGAACATAATTACCACAAATCAGATGACTTAAATAGTTTAAGATTAAGGGGAAAAAATTTTGAAAATACGCGACTACAGCATGTATTTCATCTATGAAGTTATACAGGCTATTTTAAAACAATTCTTATAATCCAGTTTAATTGTATCAATGTTGGTTTTGGGAATCTGAGTTAGGAGGATAAAACATTCCATGAGGCATCATCTGTATACACCTTTTAAAATTGTATACAAATACCCACCGACACAATAGCAAGTAAAAGAAATTATTAGATTATCAACTTAGTGGCACATACAAAGAACCTGGTTATGATGTAGCTCTGGGCTCACCCCTGTTGCGCTCACATGTGAACTAGGTATAGAGCTTGGCTTCTCTCCACCTGTGGAGCTGGGACACTGGTTGGTACTCTTATTCATGCTTAAAATCTTTTCTTAGAAGCAGGTATAAACCACTGCTAGTTCAAAACCAAAATGCTTATGCTGTGCTGCAATAGTAAGGCCGTCTTCTAGCTTTGACTATTGCTCCATATGTGTGACCATGTCTTTAGATTTTGATACATGAATTAAGTAACTGTGGGTCACTGGATTCTGATTTTGTGTTTGTTCCTGAATGCCACTATATTAACTTATTACTGCAGCCATGACAATTTGTCTCAGACTTCTTGCCTTAAATAACACAAATTTATCTTACAGTTCTGTAGGTCAGAAGTCTAAACCCAAAGTGTCTTCTGATCAAATTCCTATCTGGAGGTGCTGGGGAGAATCCGTTTCTTTGCCTTTTCCAGCTTCAACAGGCTGTTGTGTTTCTTGTCTCGTGGCTCCCTTCATCCCCCTTCAAAGCCATCAATGGCACACTCCATCCTTCTCACATTATATTACTCTGACTTCCCCTCCTTGCCTTTCTCTTTTATTCTGAAGGGCACTTTTGATTACATTGGGTCCAGAATCCCAGGATAATCTCCCCATCTCTCAGTCTGCTGATTACCAGCCTTAATTCCATCTGCAACCTTATTTTCCTTTGACCCATAAAGTAATAAAGTCACAGGTTCCAGGAATTTGGACATGGACATCCTTGGGGAACCATGATTCTGCCTACCACAACCACTGCTCAATTAAGTAGATTAATTTTTGAGTCTCTAATTGTACTTGAATTACATCTTTTAACTGTATTCTTTCCGACACAGGATAGAGATTTAGGTGACTCTGAAAATTGGGATAAAAACAATGGAAGAGTTAAACATGGACCATCTTTGAAAACCCACAGGAAGCACTAACTACAAATTCCTCACTCTCTCAGAAGGTCTGGGGCTCTGAAGGGAGGGGCAGGAGTTGTCCTTGTGTCTCCATTTGAGCACATTAATACCTCTCACTGCAGAGCAGGAGATTAAGATTAAGGGAACTTCAGAATAAACTCCTCCACCAAAATCATCAGGACAGTGGGCAGGTTCATCAGGGATACTCTGAAGTCACTGTGCACTCAAGTACACGATGATCAATGTGGTCAGACTACCTTCCTCACTGTCTTGAGTTTTTACAGCTTTGTTTTCTTAAATTGGATTTATCTCAGAGCTAAAGGAGCCTTGGGACCCAGTTCTTTGGCACTCTCAGTAGCTAAGCCTTCTCTTGTTGGTACTAGAGAAATTCCTGCACTTTGCCTTGTCTCCGCCCTAGAAGAGCTGTTAAGTTGAAAGTCCATTCTAGCTCAGTTGTTATTGGAATTAGACTCCACTGTACCAACAAAATAACACAAGGCATTAATAGCTGCAGCCAGCCTTTCCCTGAACCACCTGTGAATCAGCATCCAAGTAAGATATAGTGCCTTAATGTGCTACATGAGAAGAAGGGTAATTCAATTCCTTGTAGAGATATTGCATAGTTTTCCACATTTCTTGTTTATCTTCATTAGCATCACAAACTGGATACCCCTTACTCCTTGGCTGGTTCTCTCAACCCTGACTTGGGTGATCATCTAAAAATGATTAGTATTGCTAGAACTTAAATCTCACAACTTGACATCCTGACTCTGAGCACCAGAGGCCATAGGAAATAGCTAAAAACTATGACATAATTGCACACTATGATGCTTATTGCCAGGTAAAGTAAGAAAACTTGTCATAGGAATTGAATACCTATTGCAAATAACGTTAAGGATCAAAAGTACACGTTAATTCCGATTTCATACAATAGAATAATATTTTAAAATATTCAACATTTTCCAAATGTTTTATTTAAGTTAAATAGAAGTAAAGACAACCCCTCTTTACTCCCCACCCCGCAATTTAATAGAGACTTCTGGTACTAGATATAATAGTCTTTATTTGTTCATTTAATTGCTCATGGCATTAGTTTTCTATAAATTCAAAATCCAATTAACGTTTTATGAATGAGAGTGTATGTATGGGCACACAGTACTTATAAAATAAAACAATTGACTAATACTTGGTGGATAAGCCTTTCTGTTAACATCCCCACAGTGCTCTATTAACATTGCCAATTTCTTTTAGCTAATATCAGGTCTCATATCTTCAAATTCAATTTTACGAGAAGTTTCTTTAAACTGAATAGAAATGTTAATATTTTCTCTGAAGGAGTTTAGAGAAATACTTCCTCTTTAAAAAGCCCAATAAAGTAATTCCTATGGAAATTAAAATACATTTTATTTGTAACCAACTGCTATCCTTTTTATGTATGACTTGTGAATTTTGCTTTTTCACATGAATATACTTTACTTTCCCCCCCATAATTCTCTATAAGCAACATAACAGATTATAATAAGTACAATCAGATCTATTAAATTGTTGAATTGCTCAAATTGTTCTTTTGGAAATCTTTGCGTCATAGAGGCCTAAGTACCTATTTAATCTTGGGTTGTTCCCAGTAGAGGCATTAGCTGGCAGATATTAGATTTATTTTTGGCACGTGTATTAGTTTCCTGTGGCTATTATAACAAGTTACCACAAAACTGATGGCTTAAAACAACAAAAATTTATTTTCACAGTTTGGAGGCCAGAAGTCTGAAGTCAAGGTATTGACAGGGCTGCACTGCCCCCAAGAGTTCTATGCAAGGATCTGTTCTTTGCCTCTTTCAGTTTCTGGTGGCTGTTGGCATTCCTTGACTTGTGCTGTATCACTCTAGTCTTTGCCTCTGCTGCCATATTGCCTCCTTCTCTGCTCTGCGTCTTCTTTTCTGTCACAAATCTACTTCTTTCTTTCTCTTTGAAGGACACTTGTCATTGGATTTAGGGCCCATCAAGACAGTCCAGAATTATCTCTTTAAGTCAAGATCCTTAACTTAATCATATCTGAAAAGATCCCTTTTCTATATAGCATAACATTCAAAAATTTCCGATATTTGGTGTGGATATCTTTTAAAGGGCCATTATTTGACATTATTTTGCTTGACATCTTCTAGTTCTTCTGCCTTGTAATCCCATTGTTCCTTAAGTATAGTTAAAGAACTAGAGATCATTCTAGAGTATTTTGTTTCTATATACCCTACTTAATAAATATGTTAAGAACCATGTTCTGATCAAATTTGGAAAAAAAGTATTTTATTCACCTACAATGAAAAAACAAAGAAATCCTTGTGATAAAAGAATGACAATTGTCTTTCTTTGTATAATTCACTTTGTTATACTGAAAGCAGAAGCTGGCAAAGAGTAGTTATTTTAAAAAATGTGTTGATTATTGAATTAATGAACCAACTAGACTTTTTTGTTTTCTACAATTTCATCACTGTTAGTCATTATATTCCTTGGCTATGGCTCCTCTGATCACAGAAATGTAGATTGCAAGCCAAACAATCTACAAAAGATTTTATAGACTTAAAACATTAAAAATATTTAACTTTCTCATGAAATATGTGAATGGCTAGTATTTATTGAGTATTTATTATGTGCTAGGACTCTCTGGAGGGGAACGTGAATGTCTAACATGGAAATGTGAATATTATATGATCATAGAGGCTCTCAGACATATCTCCATAGTTAAGTGCTCTTCAATGAACTTGCAATTGCTCTGTAAAATACGTGGAGCCAAGCTGCAGGCCTGTTGAATGCTGATAACACATAGATTAACTTCTTGTAGGTCTGTGTGATTCTGTGCCAATTCATTATCTGCTTACTGAAAGTCAGCTGGGTGTTTGGAAAGCTGTTTATGCCAATTATATTCATTATTGTTATTGATGTAATTTAAAAATCCTATGTTAATGTAGGATAATTAATATGAATACCGAAAGCCAAACTATTGTTATTTCTATGAAAACTAAGTTGAAAGCTTGAAAGATTTGAAACACATATGTTGTTAAAAAGAATTCTTGTTGGATTAGGTTTAGGTTAGACAATTGTACTGATTGAGGAAATATAAAATTCTAGAAGGATTCTGTACTCATATTGTGTCCCTTCAATAAATGATGTTGGAAACACTGGACAGAGACATGCCAAAAAAATGAAACAAGGCCACCTTCTTATACCATATACAAGAATAAATTCAAAATAGATTAAAGACGTAAATATAAGACCTGAAACCATAAAACTCCTGCAAGAAAACATAAGCAGTAAACTCTCTGACTGCTCTTAGTAATATTTTTTTCTGATATATCTTCTTGGGCAAGAAAAAAAAAAGAAAAATAAACAAACGGAACTATATCTAACTAAAATGTTTTTGAACAGCAAAGGAAACCATCGACAAAATGAAAAAAAACAACTTACTGATTGGGAGAAAATATTCACCAATGATACATCCTATAAGAGGTTAATATCCAAATTTTATAAAGAAGTCATACAGCTTAACACCAAAAAAAAAAAACCAAACAAACAATGCAATTAAAAAATGAGCAGAGAACCTGAATAGATATTTCTCCAAAGAGAATATATGCGTGGCCAATGGACATATGAAAAAATGTTCAACGTCATTAATTATCAGTGAAATGTAAATTAAAAAAAAAAACATAATGAGATATCACTTCACACTTGTCATTATGGCTATTATCAGTAAATCAACGAACAAGTGTTGGTGAGGATGTAGAGAAAAGGGAATCCTAGTGTGTCACTGATGGGATTACAAACTGGTGCAGCCACTATGGAAAACAGTATGGAAGTTCCTCAAAAAATTTAAAAATGAACTACCTTTTGACTCTGTAATCCCACTTCTGGGTATTTTTCGAAAGAATTAATTTGAAACATTAATTCGAAACATATTATGCACCCTTATGTTCACTGCAGTGCTATTAACAATAGCCAAGATACGGAAGTAACTTAAGTGCCCATTGATAGATGATTAGATAAAGAAGAGGCATTACATATATTCAATGGAATATTACCCAGCCATAACATATAAAAAATGAAATCTTACCATTTGCAACAACACGGATAGATTTAGAGGGTATAATGTTAAGTGAAGTAAGGCAGACAGAGAAAGACAAATACCATGATTTCACTTATCTGTGGAATCTAAAGAACAAAATAGACAAACAAAACAGAAACAGACTCATAGATAGAGAACAAACTGATGGTTGCCAGATGGGAGCGGGGTTAGGGGGCTGGGTAAAAAAATACGAAGGGATTAAAAAGTACAAATTGGTAGTTATGAAATAGTCATAGGGAGGTAAAGTAGAGCATTGGCAATATAGTCAATAATATTGTAATAACTACGTATGGTGCCAGGTGGGTACCAGATTATAGGGGGATCACTTTGTAAATTATATAAATGTCTAACCACTGCTGCACACCTGAAACCAATGTAAAATAATATTGAATGTCAACTGTAATTGAAAAATTTTTTAAAAAGTGAAAATTAGATATGATAATTAGATTTGAGATTAGAGATTAATGAGACAAGATTTGAGTGTAGTTTTCACAAGAAAGATAACATGGCACTCTAATCAGTATATTCATATGCAAAAGATGGTCTAGGGTTATATATTTGAAGCTAAATAAAACAAAATAAGACTAAAAGGTGTATCAATTTTTATCATTCCCTACTGTAATTGAATTAAAGAAGTCAACCCATTATCAGTATTGATTACATTACACAAGAAGGTTTATAATGTATTTGGATTTGATTTATATGCTAGTTTTAGTTTAATTTTAATATTAATTATTTAAAAATTCTAATAAATTTCAATTGGATACTGTGGAAATAGTAACTAGTAGAAAATGTTTACATAAAATAAAAAATCAGTTTCTATGGACAATATATGACTTGCATTATACTAGGTTTGGTAAGGAAATAACAGAGAAGTTTAAATCATGTTTCATGCTTCTCAATGAATTCGAATTTGGTTGAGGATAAGACCACCACAACATCAAAAAGAACAATATTCAATACATAGAGGACAAAAGTCTGAGGTATGTTTTGTAAGTATAATAAAAATAATATATAAGGGGAGATTTGTTGGGATCAGACAAAGTTTCAAAAAAGGAGATTAGATCTGAGTTGGACAGTGAAGAAGAAAGATTAGGAAAGTTAGGGAAGACAGCCAGAGGGAAATTGGATAAGCAAAGGCAAAGAGGTAAAAGCGAGGACAGTAAGGGGACTGCTGAAATGAGTGCAGTTGGTTCTTTCATTAAAAGGAACTCTGAACACAATGAAAGCAGATCATGATGGGTACCAGATGTTCACTTCCTTCTTTTAGAAAGGTGTCAGTGGTAGGTGAAAGTTGAAGGAATATAAGAGTGGAGGGAGAATGAAGCTTATAGGTATGCATGAGAAATCTCCCCCAAAACACGAAGTTCACAAGTCAAAACAAGAGAAACAATTTGGAAACACCTAAGTTAGAAAAACAAAATTAAAAATGGCTGGTGGGTAATATTGAATCATAGTTGGGGATTGCATTGGGCAGAGACTTAAGATATGTTTATATCACCTAAGATAGGAGACAAAAGTCAAGAATCACAGTAGGACACATTTATAAAAGACTTATCTATGGGTTTAGGGCAGTGACATTTAGAATGCTTTTCTATATCCCTTTAGGATGACTCCCATGTTGATCCTGAATTAATCATCTTTATCATGTGCATGCATGCGTGTGCGCATGCATACACACACACACACACACACACACACACACACACACGCATACCATGGACATTTTCCATTATCTTTATCAGTGCATGCATGCGTGTGCGCATGCATACACACACACACACACACACACACACACACACACACGCATACCATGGACATTTTCCATTAACCCCCAAAGCCTATTATTTCCTTTAAGAAGTACCTCAAATGCATCGTAAATCCTAGGTCTTTATTGGCTAAAATTCTCAAGAAAGGCTGGGAATCCAGTGTTGTGCTTTGTGCCCGGAGTTCTACAAATGGTCACATGAATGTAGCCTAGGAAGTTAAGAGAAAAATGGAAAGTCTAGAAACAAGGGAGAGCAACTCAATTAATTCCTGCATCTTGCTCTGCGAAGTTACCATTACTGATTAATTGGTGATCTAGCTTTTCTGTGATCTGCAATAAACTCATGAGCCTGCCCTCCCTCACCCAAGTGCTCTGAGTTTGGGTTTACGACTCAGTTGTTTTAGAGTGTTAACATGGATCTTAGTGCTTCGATGTGAAGAGAGAAAAAACGTAGTTTCAATACTTAAAAATAATGAAATAAATATAGACTAAGAATGAAAAATATATTTGCATAGATAGTGAAATACAGTATATGTAGCCCAAGTAAGAAACAACTAAAGGACATAGGTTAACAATCTTCAAATATTTGAAGAATCTAAATAAGGTATAAAACCAATTAATTAACTTGAGGCATATTATTATGGTTAGATGAAATGTGAAGAAATGAACAAAGAAAATATTTCTTTCAACAATAAGAGATCAGAAAAAGGCTTTTAGGTCTATTCAAAACTAATAGAAAAATTTTAAGAAGGCCTGTAAAAATGCGGCTTTTGAGCATTTTGATGGTGGACTGGTATCTCACCAGACATGGCTGGAGAATATATGGAGGCCCAAGCACAGGTATCTGGCATGGTAAGCACTTAAGACTCATTTTTTTTTTCTCAAGAAATGGTTATTTGCGTTGCAAAGAAGAAAGCATATGTGAGCATGTAACTCTCAATCTCCCCATGATTCCCACTTATCCCAGTGCAGCATTTCTGCAATTTTTACGTGTCCTCTCTCACCTTCCACTTTGACTATAAGCTCCGGGCACGAGGATCTTCACTGATGCATCCACACATCTCACACCCAGTGTTCGGCATATTGCAAAACCCCATGAGTGGAAGACTAATTTTCCTGCTTTGAAGCATGGAAAACAAACACCTGACATGAGAACTTTGGAGTTAAATGAAAAAACTTTGGCAAGAGATCTTGCCCTGCCATAGTTTATGCAGCGGTAAAGTCAGTATAACAATGGGGCCTATATCATGGGAGGTTGTGAAGATTAAATGCAACACATTTAACATGCTGAGCAACAATTGTTAGCTCACTGTTATGCTTCATCAATTAATTAAAGTTATGTTAAAATCACAAACATAATCAAAACATTTGGTCCAACATGCCCTAACGGTCAATATGAATTATAATATGGTCAGTCTGATTGGCACTCATATTCCAGGTGGCTGATAAATTTTCATCCTGTAATATGAGGTCTCAGGCAATGATGCTGTAATGTCTACCTCCTTTGTTTTGATGGGATTAAATTCTGGAACGCCCAGGCAAAACATAGCCTTCCCCTCCATTCTCCATTTTAACCAAGTTTAAAGATCCTTCTTTGTTCCTGTCTCTCTGAAAAGATGAAATGCCAAATAATAGGATTTGTCAACAACGGGCTTTAGGTTTAATTCTCCCACAACCCTAATGCTTAGCGATAGAGAATTTTTTGAATTTAAAACCATTGCGACTTAAGTACCAGATGAATACCTAGAGATTCCAGAGAGACTCAGCAGAACTGGGAAAGCTGGCTAGATTTTTCATTTTAAGAAATATTTGTTCCATTTTTTTGTGAAGAACAGTTTAGAAAAAGTTGTAACATATCATTTGTGTTACTTGATTTGCATAAACATAATGATTTTCAGTGAAAATAATTTGTGTTCAGTTGATTTTGGAGTACTCCCTTGATCTATTCCGAGATTTTGAAAACTATCTTATATGGGCATGAGCATAAACTATTACTACCAAGAACTAAATGTGTCTTTAGGGTTGTTACGAGTTACAAGAATTGCTCACCCACTTATATTACATTCAGTGGGAGGAATGCCTCTAAAATTAACAGAGTTCAGATGTTGACTCAGTACAGACCTAAACCAACCATCAAACAATTCTAAAAATAAAATATAATGATTTCGTGTGTAGACAGCTGTACTGGCACTGAGTAATCTCCATTTGCAATAATTATCCTGTTCTGTGAGCAAATTTCATTCTCTCAGTACTGTTCCCTCTGGGTATTTAATATGTTCATCTGTGTTCACATAGATTAATGGATATTAAATTGTAATGATCAGATTATAGATTTAACTACAAATTTAAGAATAGAAATGTACTTTGAATGCTATTTAATTATTCTTAGATTTTGAATACTGCAAAATAATCATTTATAATTCAGATTACTTATACCTAAACCAAAACACTGGGACAGAATATGTGATAGATGCTTAGAATTATGATTTGAATGTGGGAAAGTAACTTTCTAGTGAGTTTCTGTGTAGTGTTCATGAAACCAAATGCAATTAACAATTTGAATAATCTTTATTTATTTAATATAGGTAATTTCTGACTACTTCATTTTGATACAGGTTAAATAAAATGTGCTGTAGCCCATAACCCTAACCACCATTTACAATTTTGTGTTTACATAAAAATACATCCTTTCTTCCAAACAATTAACTCATCATTGAACTTTGAGGATATTACATGCTTAGACTGGAGAGAAGGATACATAGACAGAACTTAATAGCTATTGAATTATTTGAAAAAAATGTATTAGGTATGATTTCTAACATTCTCAAAGGCATACATTCAAACAGTGGGTGATAGGTATAAGAGGGAAATTTCAGATCAAAGTAAGAAAGAATTTCCCAACAGGCAGAGCTGACCAGACATGGAACTGCTATTTCAGAAGGGACTTGCTTTCCTACTGAAGTGGGCTCCCATGAATAGGTCAGATAGCCCCTCAGCAATGATGGTATGGAAGGAATCCAAGTCCAGAAAGTGTGTTTTTGGAAAGTGACTTAGCTGCTAAGGTTTTGTGATTTTGCACTTGCCAAAAAGTGTTTGGGATTGTCTGTAGAATTTATTCAACTGAACTACCAGTTTCTCTCATTAACCTAGCATGACACTTATTTGTAGAGTAACACATCACAAAGTTTGAGAAGAGGGACATCTGGTGGATGAAATAAGCAAAACGAAAGGGATTTTCCTGTTCAAATTTTAAGCTGTTTTTTACTTTTTCATAGATTTTTCCATAAAAACATTAATCAGTCTATCTAGCTTTATAAATAAATAGTTTGACAAAAGACAATAATTATTCATGATAAAGTGATTTGGGTAAGATAAATGTTTCATTTGGTCCTTTAATGTATGTTTAACAAATACCTTTTTAGTCATTTTTCTTTAATCGATTCAAATTAGGGTCTTTGAAGATGAATTTGCTTGTCCTTGTAAAACATAAGCATGTGACCCTCTCAGCTACCAATTAAGATCTGTTCTTTTAATCATTCAGCAGAAGAAATAATAGCAAACAGAAAACATCCAGTTGCCTAAAGTGTAAATGCAATTGTTTTATTCAAGTCTTTACTTAAATATTCACTTCAGTTTTTGTTCTCATTAATTTGAAATTAATTCAAATATTTAAATATGGTAATACATTTTTCTATGGGGAAAAAATAGTTCTTTATCTGTTGCAAGAAGGAACAATATATGGCAATTTAGAGCCAGTTTGCCTGGATTGATAAGATGAATCCAAATCTACTGACTAAAATGACTATGTAATTCATTAGTGATATTTTTCCATCATTAATATCTATACCTAAATCACCAATAAGTGCTGGAAACATTGTTCTTGAGAGCAGGGCTGATATTTTATTCTGTCTCCAGAATAGAGTATACATTGCAGGAACTTAAATATTTGGTGGATGAATCTCTTCAAATCTGTCTTCGCTGGGGGTAATTTCACCCTTCTTTGAGCACTCAGGGCTCTGTCTATGCCTCTTCATGAGATACTGAGAATATAGGGAATAGGACTTAAGGTACCCCTCCCTCTCACTCATTAGTCAATCTAGTCATTCATTCAGTGCCAGGCCAAACATAAAGGCGTTTTGCAAGGTGACTTCTTCTTTAGACCTTTACCTACAGGAAGGAAGATACCGCCCCTAAATTGCTTTGGACAAAATACAACCACAATTTGTATTTTGTTGAATACAAGAATAAGTTTATAAATTGCTAAATTTTTTAAATGTTTCTTCCTAACATTTCCTTTTTACTCCATTCCCTTCTCTTTAACTTCAGTCTCATATACTGTGATTTCATAAGTAATAGCCAACATTTGTTGGGCATTCGTTAAACTCAGGTATTGTCCTCAATAATTTATACATAAGTTATTCGATTTAATTCTATAAGGTAGACTTTAAAAAAAATTAAATACTTATTTTTTAAATGAAAACACTGAGGTTAGGTAATTTGCCAAAGGTGAGAGGGCTGGTACATGGCAAGGCCAGTATTTGATCCCAAGTAGTTTCTGGTTCCAGAGATGGTTTATTTATCCTGATTGTAATAATGACCCTCTGGTAAAACACCCAGACACATAGATACCAATAATATTGAAATAAAAATAGATATTACAGTGATTTTACGGAAGATGGAAAAGTATTCTAAAAGACAAACCAGGAAATGGAAACAAGAAGAGCATCCAACGTTTTATATAGAAAACACACAAAAAAATGTAGTAGGTAGAGGTTAAAATCACAGCCTTGGGAAGTATCCCAGCTTCATTCCTTTATAGATGTGAAACCTTAGGCAACATAATTAACTGCTAATCTGCTCTTGTTTTTCTAATCAGAAAAGAGGAAGAATAAGAGAACCCACTCTATAAGTATTTGTAAAGATTGAAGACGTTAATATGTATCAAATACTTAGAAGACAACTGGCACACAATAAAATACTCACTAATATTGCTATTGCTGTATTTTATCACATTGAAGGCACCCTCCATTATAAAATGATCTATTATTTTCTATATTGCTCTGATAGAAAAAAATATCTACTATAAATGCAAAATGCCATCAATTTGGAGATGCACCCTGATGCCAGGGACGTTGAAATGTGAAATGTCTTGAAATTGATGAAATACCACTTTATTACGTGCAGAACAGAGATGACAGACACCCTTTGGGAGACTGAAACATTTGAGTACATTAACATTTTCATTGTTTTCAATTCTATTTTCCACCTACTCTTCATTATTTTTTCAGATATTTTGTGCTTGATCATCAGCTTTTAGTAACATTGTTCTGGGAATACTTCTTATGCTTAAGCTTAAAAGTTAATTGAGGTACTTATTCTTCTGAAGAAAGACAGAATGGTCGGGAAGGAAGGCAGAAGTGTATAACTGTGGGTGTGTAAGGGGAAGAGAGTTAAAGAGTGTGTTGGTGCTTTAAATGTTTTTCAAGTGAGTATCCAAAAACTACTTGTCAAATATGAGAACCAGAAAAATGTAAGAGGCTGAAAAATTGAATCAGGTGTAAAAATGAATCGCCAGACTTGACAAATCAATTATTCATTCAACAAATATAAAGTTAATCAGTGTGAACTCAATGTGCTATATGTGATATGTGAAGAAGATAAAAAATGAATAAGACATTATCAATTACAGAAAAAATTATATAAGAGAAAACTGGAATTAAAAGTATGTTAAAAAATGTCATAGTTAACTATGACCATCATCTAGTTTTCCCATTGCTAGCATAATGTTTTCCTGATTCATATTACATTGTTATTATTATTTTTTAATACTCTGAACACTATCAGAAGTACTCAGCACTCATCAAACAGAAACCGTTTGTACCTACTCAGGAGGTAATGAAGGTAAGCTAAGCCCTCTCATGGAACTGAAGTCCAGCCCAAAGGAGTCACCAAATTGTGAAAATCTAGGAGAAGCAGCATTGGTGTGGTGTAGTGTAATAGCTATTAGACCAGGAGTCCGAGTAATTGAATTGAAGAATCAGCTTTGTAACAAACTAGCTGCCTTATGTTCTGCAAATTACTTTATCACTTTGGGCTTCTGAGTCTTTGTTCATACAAAGCACAGACTGAAGTTAGGATTTTAAATTTCCTTCCACCTCATATCCTTTAATTTTCTTACATTATGTTCAACATGATGAGAGAGGCAGGAAAAGAGCTGGAGTCAGATTCTGGGCTTTGAGTACATGGTTGATGATTTATGAGTTACTTTAGTAGATTTCTACTCTGTGCATCTGATAATAATTATGACTACCACTCAGGAACCAGATGTCTCTACACTTTATTTAATTTATTCCTTACTATAAACCTCTGAGGTACGTGTTATAACTTTTATTGTATGGAGGAAGAAGAACACAAAAAACACTATTGATAGCAATAGAAACAATTATTTGTGCTTACCATCTACAATTACTGTGCTAAGTTCTTTTTATATGTAAACTCACTCAATCCTCACATCCACCTTATGAAGAAGGTTCTGCTATAATATCCAAGCTCAGAGCTGAAACATCCAATGAATAAATAACCTACTCATGTCACATAGTTGGTAGTAGAGAAACAAAATTCAAACCTAAGCAACCCATTCAGACTTCATACCTAGCCATTGCACATTCTGGTTAAAAATATGCACAAAGTCACACAACTAAAAAGAAGGAAAACAGGAATTTAGATTTGACTCCAAAACACAGACTTTTAATTATTAAGCAAATTCAGATTTTTTTTTCTGGGGCCAGAATGTAAAATAAATGACTTTTGATAGGGCCTGGGGTACATTAAAGAGCGTATACGGTGTCTGAAATCTTCCCAATTCTAGGTTCTTTTTAAAGTAGTGTGAAATCCAAACAAAACACATATGCTGCTGAATTTAGCCTGGAGTAGAGAAATGTGAGCTAAGAAAATTCTAACACAAATGGTACAATAAATAATCTAGCCCTTTTTGCAGAATTAGAGTTTCAGTTTATTCTTTTTTAAAAAAAGATTGCTGTGATGTTGTTTTACATCCAAGAAGATGGAACCATAAAACCACCACATGTATGCCTGAAGTTTAGACAAACACCCAAGCTCAATAATCATTATGTAGGGTCAGTAAAAGGGTTTGTCGGTATCAATAATAGAGCTGGCAGCTCTAATCTCAACTAGGGCAGCTGGGAAAGCTGTTGAAGAAAGCTCTTGGGAAATGAGGGAACTGCTATAAATGTCCATGGTTTTGACAGTGACAGGTAACCTTTGGGCCAGAGGAAGCACTGTAGGAATGCAAACAGAGCTGGGTAGTGACTAATAGCTCACAGTTCTATGTGCCCTATGGATAGAAACAGTAAGGAAAGAGAGAAGAAATATAAGTTTGGCAGCCAGACTTCCTACATTCCAACTCCAGCTCCGGTAACTATCAGACTTGAGCAAGTCTCATAGCTTCTCAGAGCCTATCTTGTACATTAAAAGATGATCATTTTTGTTCCAAGTACCTCAGTGAGATACTTTGAATAGTAATAACTTAATACTGTATGAATATAGCTTTTTTTTTTTAAGGCTTTCAGGCCAAATTTCATTTAAACAACAACAAACACGGCATATGAAAATCTTTATATAGTAACATGTTTTGAGATTCCCCCATGCCCAATTAACAATGGGAATATTTAATACAATTGAAGCTATTACAGGTAGTTGGAGACAATCTTCTGAATTTACTTTTAATAGAATGAAATCTATGCACTTTACTAAATAGAGAAAAGTTTTCATCCACAGCCTACAGCATTTTTTACTCCCCAATATATTTTCTCCTGTATCTCTTCAGGCAATTATTTAAAAAAAAACTTAGGAGAGGACATACTAACTCAAAAAAAATTTTATTTTCAAGACTCAGTTCTTTGAGCTCATTCTCATTATATTCTTATTCAAATGCAAATATTATCAGGCACTTAAATGCTTAGGCTCTGGTAAGATATTGATTAAAAGACATAACTTCTGCATCTAATTGGCGTCGTATTTGGTGAGACAGACATGTCAACAATTACAGGATAGCAATGAAGGTACATAAAAGAAATAATGCCTAGGACATGAGGAATGAAGAGGCATTTTTCATGTTGGCAGACACAGCTGCATACACATAAGGGCAGGTCAGAATGACGATGATGAATTCTCCCACATAAGTAGTTCAGTTCAAGTAGAGTGCAGAGAACATAAGTGAGACTCGAAAGGATGGAATTAGACACGATTTTAGGTGCAAGATGGTGAAGGGCTACTTGTGGTATGGTAAGCAGTATTGGATGGTGAACCATTGAAGACTTTTGAATAATATGAACAAATTTGCCTGTGAGAAATCGCTTTGGAGATCACAAATATCACCCCACCCC
>NW_006443138.1:8099977-8139677 GCF_000325575.1 Pteropus alecto
AATGCCAGTTTGGAGGCTTCTGCTCTGAAATTATAAATCCGTAATCATCACAATTGCAGTTGGGATGGCAGAGTACATAGATTAAAATTATTTAGGGCTAGTGTTTGATATAAATCAGTACATGAGATAGGGAGAGAATGATAGCTTGAGAATGGGAGTGAGAGCAAGAGAAAGCGAGAACCTAGTGTTACTGTGTAATAATGTTTTGGGCAACTGGGTGGATATATTCCCACTACCGGGAATAACAGCCGGTAAGATGGGGGAAATATGTGTGATTTGATTTTTAAATTATTAAATTTGAGTTACCTGTGTAATATCTGAAGGAATATATCTATGAAGAGGTTGAATGAACAAATAATTTTTAATGATGGTTGATGGTGGTTGGTTCTGGTGCTCTGGAGAAGAGTCTATCCTGGAGACATAGATTTGGAGAGTCACTGGCAAATTGGTATTTAATATTTTGAGTGAAAATTATATTGACTAAAGAGCATACATAGAGTAAAAAGAAAGGGCTTGGGATAGACCTGGAGGAACACAGGCATTTAAAGTGTGATTGAAAGGCCGAGAAAGAGCAGACAGAGGAGTAGTGGAAAAATCAGGAGAAGAGAGTGTCATAAAAAAGGGAATAGTCAACGGTATCAAAATCTCTAGTCAAACACGAGTTAACACTTACTGAATTGGTCAATTAGGTCATTGGGACATGTATAAGACTGCTTCATTGGAGAGGTGGGGGAAATTGAGAAAGCAGAGAGAGTAAGAGTAGGCTATTCTTTCAAGATGCTTGATTTAAAGACTATAAAATAGAATATACAGTACTTAGTAATTATTTCAGCTTGCATATAAGCCAGGAAGTATAAAATATACTAATGTTAACGTATTTGAGAGGTGGATGTTGGCAGTGATTGGAGAACAATAAAGTGCTCCAAAATAGATTGGTTAAACTTTTGAAATCTATATTACAATGCATATGATTTGCCACTTGTGAAACTGTCTATGAATGTGTGACAGGAGTATGGTACACATAAAAGCCTAATTAAGTTGATAAGATTTATCCCTGGGAGATAGAAGAAGAATCTATGCATCACTTAGAAAGCAAGAGTATAACTCGGTTATATTGTTTCTTAACAATAGACTTCAAGATAAAAGTCAGTCTGAGCACACAGAAGAGAAGCCAGTAAGAACGAGAAGTGAGGGGCATTTATCCAGGGGTGTGGCGGCATGGGAGTGTGCTGCTCAGATCTCTATTCAAGAAAGCACCTGTCTCCAGCTGAGGCACCATCATGAATCACCACAGTTTCATGTTGAGGTCACACTCTCCTCACCACTCCAGCCCACCACGGAGCACAGCAGGGATACTAGAGCCAGGCTATCCCTACCTGACGGGGAATTCAGTTTATAGGCAATCTTTGCTCTTTGGTTCCGCATCAGCCTAGTTGAGGCTTTCCCAGACTGCACTGCAGCCTGAGGCTCTTAGCCAATTTTTCCTTATTTCTCTCTCTCATCTCACAGAAATAGTCCTACAAACTGCTATATTTTTGTCTAATTGCATAGTCAATTCTTGTTACAATTGCCACAGTGACTATTTTTGACTATCTTTATTGTTCTCAGAAGCTATTTTCTATTCCTCTTCTCATCGCTGATAATAAATCAGAGAGAACTCCCCTAGAATCCCACTATCATACGTGCTGGTGTCTTCTCATCCATTTCTGGCTCTCCTTAGTCTTCTTTAGTGTCTCTAATTGAAATAATGTCCTTTCTTCTTTGGAGGAAGAAATCCTCTGCCTGAGAGCTCTGTTCTCAAAAAGACTGCTCTAGCCTCTCTCTCAACTCAATCTTAATCTCTTTCTCTTGTTGCTTTGCTTTCCAGTATATATTAGGACATGTTTGGCAAAACAGAAACAAACTCATAGATAAAGAGAACATTTTGATTGCTGGATGGGATAGGGGTAGCGGGGGATAGATGAAAAAGGAAAAGGAATTAAGATGTACAAATTGACAGTCATAAAACAGTCAGGGGATGTAACGTACAGCATAGGGAATACAGTTAATAATGTTATAATAACTATAAATGGTGTCAGATGGGTACTAGACGCATTGGGGTGATTGCTTAGTAAATTATATAAATGTCTAATCACTTTGTTGTACACCTGAAACTAATAAAATACTGTATGTCAACTGTAATTGAAAATTTTTTTCATTTTTTAAAAAAGGGAAGAAATGTGAGATGTTAGCAAATTAAGATATGACTGTAAATGCCTATTTTAAAAGTCTAACTTTGAAGAGAAGAGATCGGTAGCTATAGGAACGGAGACTCCCTAAAGTGCTGGTAGTATCAGTTTTATGTTTAAAGAGGACCAAACATGTTCTTTTTATATATATACTTTTTAAAAAATTTTCAATTACAGTTGACAATCACCCTATAAGTCTAGTACTCATCTAACATCATATATAATTATTATAATATCATCGACTATATTCCTCATGATCGTTTTTATAACTGGCAATTTTCTTTTACCTTTTTTACTGCCTTACATCCCACTTTTCAATTCTCTTTAAAGTCACCAATGATTTTCGCGTAATGAACTCCAGTGGATACAAAGGTATGCATTAAACCTTCTGTCACTTAACTGCCCCTTACTTTGCCTTTCATGACAACACCCTCTCCTGGTTTCCCTCCCACCTCTATGCCATATCCTCATTATTATTTGTGGCTTATCTTTATCTGTCATTCTGTGCTGTTTTAGTGCTGGAATAATACACCTGTAAACAATCAGATGAAATTCCTGTGGCCTAAAGATTCTTTGGTCTTCTCACTCTTTCTGGATGATGCAATCTATTCCTAATCTCCAATTATCACTGTTTATTAATAACTCTCTAAATTAATATTTTTGTACAGATCTTTCCCTTGAGCTTTAGCTATATATATCTAACTGAACACTGTTAACTGCCTGTTTTTCCAGACACAGTCATACACTGCTTAACGACGAGGATACATTCTGAGAAGTGCATGTTAGGCAATTTCTTCATTGTGCAAACATTATAGAGTGTGTTTACACAAACCTAGATGGTATAGCCTACTACTCACCTAGGCTGTATGGTATAGCCTACTGCTCCTAGGCTACAAGCCTGTTTAGCATATTACTGTATGAAACAACATGAGAGAAATCAAGCACAAGAGAAAATAATGCAGTTGAGATGCAGCAAACCCGAGATGCATGAGGCTGCTACCAGTGTAACACAGCATACTGTTTACAACAAACTTTTTTTTTAAGTAGAGTACACTCTAAAATAACAATAAAAGGTATAGTAAATACATAAACCAGTAACAGTCTTTTAGTATCAAGTGTTGTTTACTGGATATAATTGTATGTACTATATTTTTATACGACTGGCAGTGCAGTAAGTGTGTTTACACCAGCATCACCACAAACACGTGAGGAATGCATTGCACTACAAAGTTATTACATAGCTACAATATCACTAGGCAATAGGAATTTTTCAGCTCCATTATAGTCTTATGAAACCACTGTCGTGCAGTCTGTTGTTGATTGAAATGTCGTTATATAGGTCTTATAGACATTTTAAACTCAACACATCTAAAATTCCACTTGATTTTTTGTTCTCTACTAACCTGTTGGATAAATGAAGGATTACTTCATTTATTATAGGATTTAGAGTAGGGCAAGACTAATGCAAATAACAGTGATCAGGAGGCTCCATAGAAGAAGCTCTTCTTGCTTGGCCTAGCAGGGAACAAAAGGTGAGATACCTACATGAGGAGAAAATGCCAGCTAGGGAGAAAGACAATGAGAGATCTCACAGCACAACCTCTGAGGACATTTGTTAACGTTACGGTTAAAACCATTTCATTGCAGTGGGTTTCTGTAAAATTAGTTTCACACGCTGTCTTTCCCACTCATAGAACCGATATGTTTTCAAATTCCCAAATGTTTTAGTATAGTGGCTATAAAGTTGAGCTTGAGAAACTGCCTGGCAAATGGAAAATAGAATGAGCTTTTATAGAGGTTATTCGTCAGATTGTGAACTCTATAAAACCATATGAAGGCTGGGCCTTTCTGTTACAAATGTCCTTATGGAGATTGCATTCCAATGGCATCCATACAAAGTTCCCAAAGCCTGATGGAATGATTGGGACTGATCACAGCCAGGGCTATGTTCTGGGTGACAGTGAACTCATTCAGGTCACTCAGAGATCTTTGTTTAGCCTTGGAGTTGGATAAGCAGATGTATCCATTCTCTTCTTCTCAAATTACAGTCACCTGCCTATAGCAATTATGATCTTGTTAAAGGGCCATCAGTCTCTTTCTTTATGTGAGGATTCTTCCGAAACAGCACTGAGGACGTGAACAAGTGGCCTTAATTGGCTACTACTGTCTTTCTAATCTAGTTCTTAAGAAATAAAACTTGGAATTCAAAACCAGACTGTAAAGTTAAGCTCAGAATGGAGTGAACCTCAGACTGTTGTGCTCTCTTAAGAATTTTAAACAGAATGATATTGCCCAGAGGTTGGGAGCACAAGAAAAATACATCAGAATTGCTCATGACCAGTCCTTTCTTTTCCACACCAATCCACAGTCATGACAAAGTTTATGATTGGTGGTGGATTGCAAAAAATTACAAGAGCTTGGGAAAATTCTCCAAGGCCACTTAAAGCTCTGTCTCCATAAGTTTGGATCCCACCTTTAGTGCTGATTAGCTTCACATGCCTGGATAGATTGCCTGTTGGTGATACCCATGAGCCTAAGTTTTCTCATCAGTAAAATGAAGACAGTGGTGCCTCTTTTACAGACTTGTAGGTATAATCACTAGTGTTGTTAAGTGTTCGATAATTATTAGACCTAATGATTTGTATTAAAGGAGGGAACTAAGGTGGTTAGAAAATTCAAATGGTAAAAATTAAGGAAATTATGTAAATAATTTCGGAACAAATAAAGTATATCGGCCATTCCATCCGCTGCTTAATTTATCAAAAAGAAGAAAAAAAAGAAAGATCAATTAATTTATCTTTTGTAATAGAATCTCATTTGAGACCTAAAAAATGTCCACGTTTACCATAACAATTGATGAGTAAGTAAACATGAAAGGAAGATGGAAACAAGATGGTGTAACAATTGATCTGGTGTCAAGGTCGCTGTACAATATGCCTTCCTATAAACCAACTGCCCTATTCCTACTTTTTGCTTTTATACACAATTATAGCTCACAATAACTTACATTGAATCTAACTAGCATTGATCAAAATGAAAATACGATATAAACAATGTGCACGGACCAGAAAAACAACTGTAATTAAATACAGTCTCATGACTAAACATGACTGTGTATGTTTAATAGACCAGGCTCTCAGACTCCTAAAATTAATTAACTCCCAAATGAAAGTTGTCTGCTATCAGAATAACCAATTTGCTTTTTTCAACAATATAGCCAAATCAGTTTCCAATTAAGATTCAAAAAGCCAAGTCCTGATGAGCAAGGAAGTTGTAAATGATTTATGAGCATCTTACTTTTATGTAATGTTACATTTATTATTCTGCTTTAATCCTCTTGCACGCTTTTTAATTCGTGAAAAATTAATGCCAAGGCTATTTTATAAAGATTATGTCCACTTTGAAGGTAGCTATTTCAGGAAGCATATTCTAAAACTAAGAATGCAACCTTTTCAAATTTAGCAAGCTGATTCTTAAAACACCCACCTAAATTTTAAGTTTCTTTTTGTTTAATTGACATCCTTTTCAGTTCAATAATTCTAATGAACCAATAGCTGTCATTTCTTCCTTCTGTATATTTCCCAGGTATTTTCATGGCTTTTTTCCAATTCAGAATGGAAGGACCCAGGAACATTTACATGTTGGAAAACATTCAACTCTTAAAACTGTTGAGTGCCACCTCTGTTCAGAAAGACTTGCTGGGGGGTTGCAGTGCCCGAAGCCGTCAAAACTCTTGGTTTCCTTTGATCCTCACTTTGGCAACACTGCTGCTCCACTGTCCCACCTTCATTAGATTCCACTGTCAGGCTAGGATCCTGGGTTAAGGTTATGTTCCAGGCAAGTTTTTTAATGATGAGAAACAGATAGCTCTCTGAGCTAAAGGCAGAGGAGAAAAGTTGTAAAGATACAAAGGATAATTTCATAGTCATTCAAATATAACCAAGACTCATGTAAATTTTATCTGGGAGCTAAAAAATTAGTCACCGAGATTCTCCTCCACCTCTTTGTGGTTGCATTATTTCTGCGTAATCATTGTGCATGAGTCCAGATTGGGCTCCTCATGAGACTCATTTGCTTAAGCATCCATTGCCAACTTTAGACAGACTGTTCTCTTGGTTTGAGGTCTCACCAGGAAAAAATCCTAAGGGACCAGGCTTGTTTCTTAGGAGTGCTCTTTGCAATAGGGCATGTCATAGGCTCCTGGTCAGCTAAGGATAGGGTTCTTGGCTTAGAAATCTTCCTGTAGTCCCACCAGCTACGGTCAGGTACAGAGGGTGATTTGATCAGTAAGATTGCTTTTCAGGGCTTGTGGGAGGGCAGGCACTCACAGTGAATTTGTCTCTATCAGGGGTTGCAATTGCTACTTCATTCAAAGATGTGACATTCATTCATGTCTAAGTTCTCATAAATGTTAGCTACTATTATTGATATCATTGTCGTTATCACCATTTATTCATTCATTCAATAAATATTTATTAATCACCCACTATATGCCAGCCACTTTCTGAGACTGTGAACACAATGATGATAAAAGTTTTTATTTGGAATAAAGGAAATTCTAAATTTTAAGAAGCTGATATAGTACTTATGAGACAGTTGTAGGAAAAGAGAAAGAATGGTCACTTTCTAGATGATGAGTAGAAAATTGTTCCTCTGGTGAAATGGAAAGAATACTAAAATGATCATTAGAAATGCTAGGCCCAGGTATTGATGGATTAAGGCTGGTAGTCAGGTTGCAAAAGGCAATACCCAAAGGGAAGATCAAATCAATCTGCAAACTTTAGGGTGATGCTGGAACAAGGCTCGTTCTCTGCTTTGCCTGGATGCCTAGGGATTAATGCAACATTTTCTAGCACATATAGAGAAAGTTACTATCCCTGCCCAAATTATATAAACAAATGTTTTCTAATATGCATGTTAATGCTGTGGTTTTAGAATCATGATTGTAAACTCAAATACTTAAAATATAGGGTCCAACCAATTAAAATAAATAAATGAAACAGGCCAAGGATAATTCGTCATCAGACAGTGGCAGAGACTAAGGTAAGTGAGAGAACACGTCTTTTGCCTAAAGGCAGAAGCCATTCTGCTGCCATTTGAAAACATGGCATTGTCATGAAAGATCTCCCAACTTTTAAAGAAATACCTGAAATACAAATTTTCATATAAAATTTTTGACTTTATAAAAAAACGCACTGAGGTCTACTTAAAATATATCTGGGGACTGCCTCCAGTTTGAGGTCTACCAAATTGCAAGCCTTGTTTGACAGTGAGGAGCACAAATCAACCTTGCCACTCAAACTGTTGCCTTGAGGAGGTACACATGAGAGGAACTCTGGATGCTGTGTTCCAGGAGATGCTGGGGCAGTCCTGAGCTGCTCCACATGGGTATCATTACCAATGAAGCAATCACCAGGGTCAATGATTGTGGGAGGCTGAATAATAGGTCCCCAAAGATTTCAACATCTTAATCCTACGTTACTTTACATGGCAAAAGGTACTTTTCAGATATGATTAGGTTGAGTATCTTGAGATGGGAAAATTTCCTGGATTTCCCAGGCAGGTCTAAAGTAATCACAAGAATTCTCATAAGAGGGAAGCAGGAGGGTCACATTAGAAAGAAAAGGAAATGTGATGATAGATGGATAATTGCAAAGGATGCCATTGCTAGAAGGGGCCATGAGCCAAGGAATGCAGGTGACTTCTAGAAACTGGAAAAGGCAAGGAACCAATTTCTCCTCTACATCCTCCAGAAAGAACTAGCCCTGTGGACATCTTAACTTTAGCCCAGTGAGACTGATTTTGAACTTCTGATCTCTAGAATTATATGATAATAAATTTGTGTTGTTCTAAGCTACCACATTTATGGCAATTTGTTGCAGCAGCCATAGGAAACTATACAGCAGCGCAGGACTTCCCAACGAGTCAGAGCTCTTTGGCCCTGAGGGGACCTACAATCTATTAGAAGGCTTTTGGCTTTTCCTGAATGACGAATAATTTTGTTCCTGCTAGGAGCCCAGGAAGACAGCTGCCAATCATCTCCAAGACTGACCAGACCATTTCAAAACCCATAGACGAGAGGGGATGCAGAGCCACATGGTGGAAAAAATACCATTTTTAAAATCAAGTGAGATAACATTCTGTGTGACAATCTCCCTGAACTTCGATGTCTTTATCTGTAACATGAGAATAAGAATATCATATACAGTTATGAGGCTGAGGATGAAAAACCTTTACCACAGTGCCTTATGTATAGTGGGAGCCAAATAACCTAATGTTTTTGTTATTCCTTTATCATTACCCTTTATTTTCTAGAGTCACCATTATCACAAGATCAAGTTTCCCACATATCCTCAGTAAGTTAGCAGCTCAGTGGAACAATGAAAATCCTTAAGTCTGATCTTCATGCCCTATTCCCTCAGACAGTGGGGGAACAGATGCTTGGGACATTGTGAAAATGATACATTTATAACACAACCGCCTGTCACCAAAATGTCAGGAGAAGGAGAAGCTTCTAGAAAACTACACTGTCCTTAAGTCATCCTGACAACCATCATGTCCAATACACACACTGTGGTACTAGTGCTTGTTAAAGGGCTTAATTATCGTAGCGGGGGACTATGTGCTTATGGCATTCAGCAGGCTTCAGGCTTCCCAAAGATGCACAGTGACATTTCTGCCAAGATTTTCACAGTGTTATTGCATTAATTGAGCGGAGAATAAGTAAAGTGGCATGAATTAACAGATTTACTCCTGAAGAAACAGGTGAAGGACACAAACACAAATTTTGGAATAGATTAAGAATACAACTGACACTTCAAATACAGAGGTTCAATGAACTCTAAAATTCAAAATCAACATCACAAACCCGAAGGATTTCAGGAGCCAGGAGTAAAGAAGAGGGATCTGCCACAAAGCTGGGTTGTAGGCTCTGCTCGAAGGTACAACCTTACAATACCTTTCAAATCCCTCAGGCCAATAGACTCATCTGTGGGCTGACTTCAGCTCATAAGCTATGAGCATGTGACCCCTCTGGCTAATGGACACTTTGCCAAAAATTCAACAACAACAAAATGAGCCTAAGAGGAAAGTAGAATGTAGGAGCTGTTTGTTTTCAGAGCAGTCCCTACATCAGATGACCCTTTCCCCTATTCCAACCTCTTAGGAGTCCACACCATGTGGACAAATTACTTTGTAATTTAACTGCTCAGATCTCCCCCAGCCCCTGGACTAACTTTGCTCTGCCTTTAGGCTCTTTCAGGCCTAGATCATTATTTCTCTGCAGGAAAAATTATGTATCTGAAAACTCATTCATTCCCTGAGGACAAGGCTAGAGATCTATAGCCCCTCATGTGTAGAAATACACATTATCATGCCAGTACCAATAAGGCATGCTGTACAAATAAATCTTTCATTGGCAATATCTGGAAAAATTATATGGAGAATCTCCCAGTACCTGAGTATTGTTGGATATCAAGACTTTATTCATCCTAGATATTATGGAAATTCAGTGTCATTTTTACAGTAAATTATTCTCTACTGGTCGAAAGTTAGACAGTAACAAGCTACTAGAGTATATAGTTTTGAGCAAGAAATCTCTTATCACCTCAGAGCACACCTTGGCCTCATTCCCAAAAGGAGCATAATAATAGTAAATGGAGAAGGCTGGAATTGATTAGAGAGGTAACAACACTGGCTTTCAGAGTGCCTCTTTTAAACCGATTTTTTTTTTAAAAGATAGACTTCATCTTTCTGAATAGAAAACAATGAAGATAAATTTAGTAATCTTATTTTTTAGCTGCATGTTTTGGGCCCAAGGCATATTGGTATATTATTTCTTATTAAAGTGACTTGAAAAGCAGCTGCTAAAAGAAGGGCACATTGACCCTCTTTTGTCCCCTTGAATGCAAAAAACAAATCTCCCCAATAAAAGGTGCCCTCTTTGTTTCACGGGGGCTGAGAGAGACATCGTTTTTGCTAGAGTTAAGAAATTCAGGGCCAAAATGCCTGTATAAACAAATCTTGTTACTTTTTTACTAATTTACTACCCCAAGCCTTAATTTTGTTTAGATTCTTCACTAATGAGCACCCAAATCTAAGTTTCTTTGTCCTGTCAATTCTTCAAAATTTTATTTTTTTATCTAAAAAATGTGAACAGCTGCTTGCTTTGATCATTTCTCTGAGCATCATTTATGATGTCCAGTGTACACATATTAAATTGGTTTCTCTCCTGTTAATCTGGTCTTGGGTCAATTTTATGATTAGTCAAGCCATAAAAACTCAAGGTGGGGAGAATATTCCCCTCCCCAACAGCACTTGTATAAGTTGTTCACCATGACCGTGAACAGAAATGACGAGTAATATTTAATTTTTTAATCATTTTATGTTTTAAAGGTCATTTAAATAAAAATGTAAGTAGAAGTATATACTTTTTATTTCATGCTTGAAAATCAGTTACTCATATTTCTATATAAGATCATGTAATGGCACATAAAATAGGTTCCAAGAGCATGGAACCATAAAATAGGTTCCAAGAGCATGGTCAGGACATAGATACTTGAAAGGTCTACCTAAGTTCAAAACTTGGCTTCACGGCCTGGACCATGATGTATTACCCATCTTAAATGTCTTTCAGAGAAATTACAGCAGAGTCAACTATTCCACTCTTTTAAAGAAAGAGGAGAGGTGTTACTATGAATATCTCTAAATGAGATGAGTTTGGTAGAAGGGACTATTCATTGATAGTGACTCAATAAATGGCGGCTATTATAATCTATTCAGAGATTTCTGATGTTCTCACTAAAAGAAATACAACACCAAACTTTAAACCTATTGTATGATACCTGACATTTGTGCATAACATAAATATTTCAAAGTGTTTTCATATACATTGATTCACTTGGTCCTCACTAAAATCTCTGTGAAAGAAACAGGAAAGATGTTAATATCGTAAATTTTCATAAGAAAAATTTAGATTCAGATGATCTGATTCAAGGTTCTTTGGTCTCTGATAAGCTTTTAGTCTCGAGAAAGCCACCTCATAGTTCTGGGCCTATCTGCAAAATAAATAAGTTAGACAGTGGTATGTAAGACCATATCCTCTACTAGTACTTATATAATTTGGAGATCAAGTAGTCAGAACAAGCTAGGTTTCATTGTGTGGTAAACTGATCAGGTTACCAACTTTCCAGGATTTGGAGCTAAGCTTTGAGACGCACTCCCTCCTGTCAGTGCCCAAACATGATGGAACTCTGAGAGAAAACTCATGGTAATCAAAATTCCTAGGAAATCTGGGTATCTAGTGATTTCACTTATAACGAGAAACAATTACATAAGAATCAGAATTCTTAAAACCCATTTCATTGGAGTATTTTCACCCTGACGTGACGATAAATGGGACACTCAGTCTTATATAGAACTTAGCTTTGTTGAGTCTAAAATCAAAGCCAAGGAATTCAAATGATCAATGAAAAATCTTTAAGAAAGCTAAGGGATTATCTCACTATGAATGAACTTATGGAACCAAAATGTTTAGAATACTTTGACTAAGACTAGATTTCTTGGGAGAGTGCTGGTTGTACAGAACCACACTCCACATGTTCCCCTTCCTGTGCACTATCTCCATTTTTACTGGGGTCATTTGTCTAGGTTACAATTTTACCATAAGAATATAGCAAAGACATAGTTATCATGAGGTAGGAGAGAAAATAAATGTTCCTGGACACCACCATTTAAAACAAGAGAAAGACTAGAGTCTTTATAAATTGTAGTGACATGGCAGCAGGATATAGAGAGAATGAGTGACAAGCATAGAGTTTGGCATTACAGAATTTGTCAGAATGTCATCATATTCTAAGTTAGTGATCTGAGGTTAGAAATTTTCCTTGTCATGTGATAAGTGAATTCTGAGGCTATGAACTCCAAGTATACTGACAATGGTGCCCAATGGTTTTAAAATACAGAACCCAATCCTTTTAACTGCCTGTTATTAGCTAGAAACATATTTTCAGAACGTGAATTTTCCTTAAGAACTTAGTGATTACTAAAACGTCAAGCTAAAATCGTAAATGATATTCTCTGGGCCTTCATTGGGAGTCCTATGACTCATGTTTAAATGTTTTAGCAAATACAGTCCTCTGGTTTTAAAGGCCAAACTTTTCAAACATATCAGAGAGAAACAAGTGGGTAAAGTGAAGTTGTAGCTCAGGAAGCCACTGGAATCAGGCATAGGTAGTTACACTGAGATCTTCAAGGGGTCAGGAAACACATAAAGCTAACACTGCACAGAAAGAAAGACAATGGATCTGGAGTCATCTAGAAATGGCAAGCTATTCTTGGTAGCTTCTTTAAGAAACTAGAAGTAGTAATGAGATATATATTTACACTTATCAGTCACAGTCACAAAAATAAAGAGTGATTAACACTGTTGCTGATAAGAATGAAGGGTGGCTACTTTAGTACTTATTGGTAGAAATGAAAATTACTATTATCTTTTGGGAAACAAATCCAGCTATTTATTACTTCAACCTAGCAATCTCACTTTTGGGAATCTATTCCATAGAAAGAAAAAGCACTAGCATATAGCAGTATAAAGGTGTTTTTCTAACATTATTCATAGGGCCAAACATAAGGGTGGAAACAATGTGAATTGCCATTAGTAGAGGAATGGTTGAATAGATTATGGCATAATTATACCATGAAGTATATCATGCACTGTTAAAAAATAATTAGTCGTGACTATTGATTAGAAAAGTTTTCCATGACCTATCATGAAGAAAGAATGGAAAAAAGCAAAGAAGTGTCTATATAATATTATACCATTTTTGTGAAACACAAAATAACAAAAATCCCGATATAGGTATATGTACATATATATGTACACACTTGTGTGTGATTATGCATGTATGTGGGATGTATCTGTTTGTATACAATTACATGAGCATAGAGAAAATAAATAGAAGGTTACACATTAGGTTCTTAGGCTGAATGACCAGGAAAATATGAGGGTTCAACAGAAGAAGATGAACTGAATAAAGAGGAGAAGGAAGCAACAAAAATTATTGAACAAAAATGATTGTAATAAAAATAAAATGAATGATTTCTCACTTACACATAAGTTTATCCACGTATAAAGATACTAGAGAAAGATAAATGAGTTAAATCTGCCTCCCTCATAAGAATCGTGATGGTATATTGTAAAGTAGAAAAAAAAAAGACAATGATGAAAGGTTGTTTTTTAAAGGAGGAAAATACAAACATTTGAACACAAAGCAATTAAATTTTTGTATGGCAAAAGACATCATAAAAAAAGAGAAATGACAACCGAGGGGGAAAAAAATATATACAACCTGTATGGCAGACATTTCCCAATAAACAAAGAACTTCTACACATTGTTAAGAAAAAGATAATCAGCCTAATACACAAGATAAGAATAAGCAATTTGCATGCGAGGGAATCCAAAAAATCAAATACACATTAAAGATGCTGTCTTCTTCATAGCCATAGAAATGCAAATGTAAGCAATTATGAGATACAGTTTTTACTCCCCTGGTCAGCAAAAATAAAAAGAATAACCACTTTCAGTCAATCAGGTACCTTTTTATGTTATCAGTGAAAGAGTAAATTGTTACAACTGTCCAGAAAATAATAAGTTCGCAATAAAATAGTGAACATATTCTTAAGGCAAATGCTCTTTCTTTTGAAAATCTCTTATTCATAAAAATAAAATATATAAGTGAATGAACTATATATTTACGTATGTGTTATATATATATATGCACATATATATGTTCCTCTTTCTCTAAAGCTGTATATAAAAGATGTTTATTGTGGCAATTTGGTTGTGGCCAATATAAAACATATACACAAAGAAAAAACTGCAAAAAATCATGAATATACATTGAATCTGAGGACTAGTTTAAGAAAGTGTAGAATACACAAACTTGAAAATTATGCCACTATTTATAAGAAGTCTAAATTTATATCTAAAGACTCTGAGGTATATCTATGACCTATCATTATTTTATAAAGCAAGTGGTGAAATAAGTATGACTTAATTTTTAAGACAACAATAAAAAATATGTATTTAGAATATAGAAATGTGTAATGAAGATTTATATCTCTCCATAATTAAAAAGGTAAGATTCAATTACCTAGAGTATGTATTTATGTGTATGGAATCCTTATTATTTGATTTTCCCTAATAATTTGGATATAAATTGTTAGGTTATTAATACATTATTATATTATCAATAAATTATTTGGCATTTGGATTAATAATACCTTTAAAAAAGAAAAGTCTTTGTAACAGTAGCTACCGATAATACAGCTAATAGCTAATGTTGAGAACTTAAGGGCAATGAATACATTATGTCACTTGAGAAAACTTTAGGAGAAAAGAAGGAGTTGCATCTGGGAACAGGAAACCAGAGGTGAACATTGAGTAGGTGTAAGCACATTCTGGCTGATGGAAAAGATGATTAGGCTTTCAGCAGGTAAGAGTAGCAGGTGGGTGGTTTACAAGAAGATGGCCCATGGCAACATGAAAAGTTACCAGCAGATAAAGGTGTGGGCCGGCTGTGAGATCTGAGTTCAAAGACAAAACTTGTAAGAAGGCAAGTCTCCAGGCTCAGAGGAACTGAGGTGCTGGTTGTGTGAACAAAGTAGACACTCAGGAAAGGAAGATAATGTCAAGAACCCAGGTAATTAGCAATGGAATATAAATAGGGTTTCAGTCAGGACCACAACATGTGGCTGTGTAGCCTGTGTGATGCACAGCTCTGGGGGACGCTGTTGATTTAAACTACAGTATGAAAGGTACCTCCTAGATTGGTACAAGGCGTGAAGACCATTAAAATACTGGGATTATGATACTAAGATCAGAACAGATCCGCAACAAAATTGACATTATCATCATCCATCACCACCTCAACTGTGACAGTTGGCATTATGACAATGCGTTATGCTGTAGTGGCAAATTCACTGATTCTAGAAAGAATGAAAGGAAGTAGCCATGACAGATATTACAATTACCATTAAAATGAAGAAACAGAGACTCAGAATGTTCATTGACTTGCCCAAGATCTCAAAGGTAGTTAGTGGCAGAACAGGCACATGTACTCAGATGTCTCCTTCTGAAACCATTCTGTTCCCACTGTCTTAAATGGCTCTCAATGAGAATGAAAATTGTTCCCTGACTGAGCAGTGAGCCAAAGATATCATTATACCCATTGTAATTCTTTCATACTAACTGTATTTTCTCATTTTTTCAAACCCAGTTGGTAAACAAAGTCTCCCTGTAAGGGGATCTTCTGCTGTGTAACATTCAGACTAAACTTGTCCATATGGTTTGCTATTTTGTTATAGTGACTATTTGTTTAGACAAAACATGTTACAGAATTTATGGGATTTATGGCAGCTTACAAAAACACGTATAATACAAAATACAGTTGAATAAAAAGTAAGGAAATGAGGAAATTGAATTAGAAAGAAAATGAGTAAAGAAAAGAAAACATCCAGCCAAGAATGAAGTTAGTTCACAAAATAAATAAGGCACTCAATAAAGTTCTCTATATTTGCTGGAGATAGACCACAAATTTGGCTCTCAGCTTTTTAGCAGTCAAGAGTAAGAGGGAAAAGTGATTCACAGCATATAAAAGACATAATTATAAGCCAAACGGTGGCTTAGGAGAAATACAAGAATTCTTGGTAGTAAGATTAGAAAGTTATATTTTCCATTGTCCCATATAATGCTAATAATAGCCTCCAGGTTTTATAAGGATCTTATAATGTGTCAGGCATGATGCTAAGTGCTTTTAATGCTTTATCTCATTCAATTCCCTTAACAATTTCATAAAATAGATATTATTAGTATCACTTTTTTACAAATGGGGAAATTCAAATACGGAGATGTTAAGTCACTGCAGGAAACACAATTAGTGAGTATATAATTTGGGATTCCAACACAGTTCTGCTGACTCCAAAGTTATTCTACCACATGGCTTCCTTTTAGGAGCAAAACCTTGATTCAGTTCCTAAGTATCCTTCGTTATCCAATAGAATCCTTCAATACCCAATATAGTGTGGCCCCACTACTTTCTTCCTGCCACATAACTTTCTTTTCTTCATTGCACTTACCACCATCTGAAATGATGCTATTGTTTACTTATTTTATTGTCTTTCTCACTTTAGAATGTGAACTACATAATTGCAATAATCTTGTTTATCTTGCTACCCTTGTATCCCTAGAGTCTGCTTTATTTCCTAGGACCTAGGAGGCACTCAATAATATTTTTGATTAAATGAACATTTCAAGGAGCAAGGATTAGGTATACATTCAGAACTTTGCATGTCTGAGAATCTAGTTGTCCCTACTTATTCTTGGTTCCTTGAAGGTATTACTTACATATTCCTTTCCAGTCTCCATGACTTACACTGGTTACTCACCAAAAATATATTATTTCCTAGAACTCGGCTATTTTTCACAATCCAGCTTGGCATAGCCTTGATTTTATTCATTTGACCTTATAATTTTAAAAATTATCTTAAGAATATTGATGACACCATCATTTGTCACACCTAAAGAAAATTTTTAAAAATTCTTTTGCCCACAAAATATGATTGATGATTTTTAAAATCTTACATTCAAAATATTTTCCTAGTGGCCTGTTCAATATAGTCTTTTTTTTTCTTTTGTTTTTTTTTTTTTTTTTTTTTTTGCTATTTGCTGCCCAATAGTTCCTGCTTTAAAAACAAACAAACAAAAAAAACCCAAAACATAATATTTCTTAAAAAGAGAAAACAGCTTAATGGCTTAAAGCACAAAGAACCAACATGTACTTGTTCCTGGTTAAACACTTAATTCTTAGAAACTGTTTGTGAACATTCGGCCTATCTTTCAAAGTAGGTCTTTACTTTCTGTTTTCTTAGAAGTTATCCGGTGCTAACTTATTATTTCAGTTAAACGACTAGATTATATGAAAATGTAGACTAAATTGAAAGTTATGTAAAGTTGATGATGGCTTCTTGACTTATTTTTCTGGATTCAAATTGTCCAAATAGGGCAGATAGGAAAGGAAAGAAACAACTTGGGATATAAATAATGGCTGGATTATATTTTCACACTTCAAAAAAAAATTTAGAAAATGGTTACAGTATAAAATTATGATCAATCTACTTTATGAAAAGACAATGATAAATAGCTAAGGTGATGTGATTTGTGATTTATAATTAGAAAAAATATTTTTGGTAAGTTTCCAGTTCCTGGCACATAGCTCCTAAAACCCTGCAGTTTCCTATATAAGAGCAATAAGGGCATCATTTGTTATAGTATTCAGTTTTGGTGTCCAGTTCCTGAAATAATTCTAGAGCCTTAAAGGTGAAATGGGTGTCTTTTGTTATTCATAACAAGCCCTTTCAATCACACCTGAATTTATGTTAATAAGGTGACTTTTTGAAAGCCCCTAAGGATGGAGGCAAGTTGCCAAAAGATCCAACCAAGTGATTAGAGGAATAAAACTTTTAGTCTCACTCCCCAACCTCTGGAGAGGAGAAAGGGCTAGATGCTGAATAATCACCAATGTCCAATCACTTAATCAATCATACCTATGTAATGAAGCTTCCATAAAAACCGCCCTAAAACAGGGTTTGGAAAGCTTCCGGGTCGGTGATTACATGGAGGTGCTGGGAGAGCCGCACGCCTAGAGAGAGCATGGAAGCTCTGGGTCCCTTCCCACATACCTCGTCCTGTGCGTCTTTTCCATTCCCCTGTTCCTGAGTTACATCCTTTTAGAATAAACTGGTAATCTAGCAAGTAAAAGGGTCTGCTGATATTTCTAAGTAGAAAGTGTTAGAGCTAAATTAAGTTGTAGGGCACCCAGCTGGTGTCACAGACTTACTTGGCGTGGGAAACCCATCACATTTGGTGGCCAAAAATGTCACAAGTGAAGTGTTGAGAGTAATGTAGAGAGTAGAGAGAAAACACAGGACTTTTCCCTTTATATTTTGGTGTTAGCAGTGGGATTTCCTAGAATATTCCTGGCCTGTGGAAATGTGATTTTGGAAGAAAAGAATGAAAGGGCAGGAGATGAAACTTTGATTCCCAGGTGGCCATGTGGTCACCCAGGAAAAGCATGAAGCAGCAGCTGTGCTGCTCTCAGTTACTAAAAGTAAAAGTTACTAATGAGTAAGCTTCAGAACTTTGCCCAGGGAGAGACCTTTCCAGAGATTTTTAGCTCGTATGTTTTCGTAAAACAAGAGAAAGGAACAAACTGTTTCTACCATCTGAATTGTAGGGATCGTATTGAGAGAACTAAAGCATTTGCTAAACAGTGCCGATCCCATCATGCACAGGAGGGGCCAGATGCCCAGAAAACCCACGATAATTATCCATTAGCAGTTAGATTTTAAAGCAGAGCATAGTATAGTTTAAAAAAAAAAAAAAAACTAAAAAGAAAACCTATGCATGATTTATACGCATGATTAGAGAAAAACAGAAAAAAGAGAAAGAAAAGAAAGAAAAAGGGACACTCACAGACAGTGCTAGAGAAGAATTTTTAACAATTTGAAAATCAAAGGGCAATTTTTAGAGACTTGACAAGTAAGTATTTATCCCAAAGAAAACATACTCTCTTTGTTCATCTGCAGAGCCCATTTCTTTTTGCATTACATTATTGTGTAAATTTTAGGCTGCAACATAAAAAGACACAGTACTTTCCATCTTCCTCGATGAAAAGTACTGATATAGAACATTTTATATGCTCTTAATAGAATATCCTCTCTTTTTTTGGTCCTGCTAACTTCTTCGGTTACTTTAAATATTTCCTTTGCTTAAGATTCAAGGTCTACAGAACATACATAATTTGGCCAAGTGAAAAAAAATAGATCTCATATTACAATTATATAGAGAGTTCATATTTTCCCTTAAGATAAGCTCCCTAAATTCTCTCAATATTAATTAGGCAGTTGCAATGAAAAGAATATATATTTGATATATTCGATATTTATTTCTCCTTGTAATTAGCTGCCTTAAATCATTGAAAGTGTTGGGAATATAAGTCAATACATAAAACTATAAAATCTATTATACAATGCAATTTTTAGCAACTGGAAAAATGATGCTGTATAAAGATAATTAATGACATGAAAAGGTCTCCATAATGTAAGGTAAGTAAAAAAAAAAAAAAAATGACAAAGCCTTATGTATACAGATTCCACATTTTTGTAAAAAAAAAGTCTATACCCATCTATATAAAAGACTGTATAGATACATATATCAAGATGACATTGTTTCTAACAGTTAAGGATTACTTTTATTTCTTCTTTTTCCTTCTCTATATTTCTAAATATTCTAAAATTATTATTATTTATTATTATTATTATTTATGCTTACAGAACTTGGTCTTCCTAGGTGGTACCATGGACCATGGTTCCACTGTGGTGCAAACCCAGGATCTTCTGCATATAAAGCAGACGTGCTAACCGCTACACTATAGAACCATGTCCTAAATATTCTAAAATTATAAAAGTACATTACTTTTAGAGTCAAAACAAAGATATTATTAAAACATTCTCTGTAGATGAGGATAGTCAGTGTCCAATTAATATGATAACCAATTAAACCAGTTCTCTTGAGACTTCAGTCATCTTAATGTTGAGTCGAAATGATCCAAAACAAGCAGATGCACTAAGTGGTCCAGTGTTGAAACTTCACACAGACATTGCCTGAGCTTGACCTGTAACATTTCCAGCATGTGTTCGAGCATCCTCTTTGCTGCTTTAGTAGCCAGGAATGGAGAAAAGCAACAGATGGTGACAGTTAGGACTGTCAGAATGCCCAGCTCAAGAATGGAGTTTCTACTTCAAGATTATTTTTCAGGGGTACAATAATATCTAGAAAGTCTAAGCACAAAGCTTTGCAAAATGCAAATGTTTGGGATAAAAAGAAAGGTGATTATGTAAGATCCTACAGTTTAACACAAAGCATTTAGGGCAGCGGTCCTCAACCTTTTTGGCACCAGGGACCAGTGCCTCCATGAGAATCTAATGCCTGATGATCTGTGGTGGAGTTGAAGTGGTGATGCTAGTACTGGGGAGCAGCTGCAAATACAGATGAATTTTTGCTTGCTCACCTGCCTGCTGCTCTCCTCCTGCTGTGTGGCCTGGTTCCTAACAGGCCATGGACCAGTACTGGTCTGCAGCACAGGGGTTGGGGACCCTTGATTTCGGGTATGTTAAGAAAAGAGCAAAAATTTAACCAAATTTTTAAAGTAGATTACAAAAGTTATTTTTCTGGACTTTCTTGAAAATAAAATAGAATTTGACCCTATAGTTCCTTTTTTATTATTATTACTTATAGAATGGCCATCATGGATCTTTCACCTTTTACTCTCTGGCTCCAACATTAACAGCTAGCCAAAAACTGTTCAAGGATGAAGTGAGTACTTAAATTGGTCTAATCATAGGAATGCCCGGTATATTACTGAAAGTTGTGAAAGAGTCCATTTTTTTCCACTGAATATGAACGTGCAAGGATGACACTCCAGGAGTTTCAGGAAACCATGTTGAGATGAAGAGACAGAACCAGTCTGAGAATGAAGTCACCCCAGAGAAGGAGAGCTGAGAGATTGATCCTGATTGATTATTTGAGCCTTTGATAAATATCATACCTAAAGCTAGATATATTACAGAAGTGTCGTTTCTTGAACCATAAATTTTTTTCTAGTTTGGATTAGATTTCTTGTCACTTGTGAAAAAATATTCCTAACCAATAAACCTTTCTTAACATAACAGAATTCCAGTGGTAGCTACATAGATCAAACCTACCCTTTGGGACATTCACTACACAAACACAAAATTATGATTAAACCAAATTGTCCATTGAAAAAGTGTCCAACAATTATTTACCTACACCATATAACACACCAAATAATAAAATTTATTTACTGTGGCAGGCAATGAGAAGGTTGGTCTTTCAAAGCCCTTCACATTACATCTAGGAATTATCCCTTCATCCGTAAGGCGAAACTCAAAAACTGGTTAACAGCAGAACCAAGCCGAGGTTCAGGATGTAATGACCAGAGCTCAAGATGTAAGTGAAAATCAGAGTTATCCAAAGCTTTTGGCTTTAATAGTCTTCTAAATCAACAACCTGCTAAAAATATTTGTAAAGACTGTTCTGTGTCAAAAAACAGGTGAATGTCTGTCTGTGTGCTGGTCTTTGTGAGTGGTGAGTAAGACAAGAGGTTTTAGAATTCTAGGAATCTCACAGGAATCCCATCATCTTAGGTGCTCATAGAAGTCTTCCTACGGCCATAACAACTGATACTATATAATCTCTCTTCTTTTCCTCTCCCCTTTCCTTTCTCCCTCTCTCCTTCCCTCCTCTCTTCCTTTTTTCCTTCATCTCTCCCATTCTGTTTCTTTCACTCCTTTCCCCTTCCCTTCGCTTTCCTTCTTCTTTTTCTTTAATTCATTTTGCTTTCCTCAATTCCATCCTGTGGAATAAACTATAATCTCCCCACCCTTTATATTCCAAAGTCTTCTTGATCCCCATTTTTCTAAGATTTTTTCCCAGAATAGAATAGTCTTCATTTAGCAACCTGTGCTGAACTTGCTGAACTGGAAAGACCTGAAGCTGCTTCTACTCTACCATTTTCACTCACACCACTGGTACCCTCTGTCCTGATGTTGTGGCCTTGTGGCCTGATGAACATCCTAGGGATCTGGTGATAATAGCTGTAAAATTTCCAGCAGACATTTGGCTAAAGCTATTGTTGTTATTGTTGCTGTTGTTGTGTTGTTGTTTTGGCTTGTACCATAGCACTGACCTTGAAGACATTCATATTCTCTCTACGTTGAATTTGTACAGAAATCCTAATAACAGTTTCTTAATTGAGCTTCTGGAACATAATTAGCATTCTTTGGGATAAAAGAACATAATTGTCACTCTTTGGGATAAACATTTTAATTGTGCTGTCCTCTCCTTGGAATAAATAAACTACAGATTTTTCTGATTATAAAACAGAAGAAAAAGAAAAAAAAATCACTTGCGGATGAATGCTCTTATAAAATGCTTTGTGGAGGCAATCAGGAATTGGGAAAAGAAGAGAGACATATGCATCTTTCATTTCCTAGTTAAATTTCTCATTCTAAAACTCAACAATGTCAAGGGAGAGGGGAGAGAGGGGAAAAGGTGGGAGAGGGAGAGAGAGAGAATGAGAGAGAGAGAGAGAGAGAGAAATATAGGAGGAGAAAACAAGTGATCTCTCCCTCTGAGCTAGGAAGCTTTAGAGGTTACAAATACATTTTGGAGGTTGGAAGTTGCTTTTTACTCTAGCTGGAAAAAAACCTCAATAATTCCCCTAATTCAGGATATACTTATTAACAATGCTCATTTTGATATAAATTAAAGTACAAACTAATTCTTTGGTACCATTGCAATATTCCTCAACAAAATGGTCTGTATATATAATACATGTACACTCTGGCCATACAAACACACATCTGTTACTCTTTCAAAGTCATTTGGCCACCAGAATATCTTAGTTTCATCATCTACACTTCATTCTTGAGTCTCTTTTCTGGATAGAATGAACCTTCAAACCAGCTGATACTTGATTGAATGTTGACCCTCTGTTTTTTGAGTATGTTGCACATTATTGATTTATTTTAAAATAACCCCACTTCCTAGGTTTTCCTACTAAATCACCATGTGCGTTAAGTACTGAAAGTAGATTACAGGAAACATTAGCATAAGCAGTCGTTGTTGCAAGCTATCATAGCCACACAATGTTTAGAGACCAGATCAAGAGAGATTAGGGAAAGCTAATGCAGCAGTATCACCTATTACCTCCTTGTAATCATCATCCAAAAGAAAAAGCACAGCTTTTTCATGAATCTCCAAACGATAAGCTAAAAATGAAATGACATGTCAGAATTCCCCATTGATGCCTTTTATCCTTTGTAATATTAAGTTCACTAGATAGTACATGACCTTACATGATAGAACAGACCTTGTGAATTATAATTCGCAGGGACTTTAAGAGTTGATGACCATGGTTTATGATGGTCACTGGAAGAAATATCTGCCATGGACCCTAGCATTCACACAGCCATATCCAGATACAACGACGTCATTAACAGCGTTTATCTTCACTGAACAGAATACATGGCTTTCACCTTCAGAACATCTGTTACTCATGTAAATGCAAAAAACTTGTTCAAATATTTCAGGAAGCCAAATGACCCACATATTTTCTCTTACCAAGAGCTCATCTTGTGTTCTCAATTTATGATTTTTATTAAATTACTGACATTTCCCCTCAGACATCTCAAGCAAAACCAGAGACTCCATTTCATTTATTGCTATTTCTACCCAAAATGAAGACTGGATCCTAATAAATATTCCATGTATGGTAGTTGAAAGCATCAATAAATGGATCTTTGATTTTCAATACTAAGTAAAGCATCCTATAGGTGGCAGATGAAAAATTTTAAAAAGGAAAAAAAGCTTATTAAGTTTAATTACATTTGGTGCATAGAAAGGTTGTCAAAATGCAAACAGGGATTCATGAATTATTGTGACCTTAAAAGTCAACATTTTTGATTATATCTTGGGGGCAGAAATGCAATAGCAATCATTTAGCTACTGATCTGTAGTTTTAATGTGGATCCTCTTATTGTGATTTTAAACTTGAGAGGGACTATAGTCTAAATAGAATGTCAATGTCAGCATGTATTTAACTATGATACCTCCACAGATTGAGAACCTCTGGCCTGGGTTATACACCCTAAGGATGCAAGCAATGGAACCATCACATTGTCTTGATTAATAAATGGTGATGTTTGTCCAGCTATATTAGGAATATTACCCATCAGTTGCTCTCAAATTATCTTATTTACTTCAGTGACAGAAAACTACCTCTGGCCCAGAACACCACTTCCCTTTCAGTGGACTCTTCGTTTCTTGCAATTTGAGTCAAATGACCAGAAGTTCTTTACTAAGTATTATTTATTGATATAAACTGAGACTAAGATTTGTCTGCTTAGAAGAAATTATCACAGAAGGCAGGAGGCTCTGTATAGGATATGATTGCTATAATTGTAAGGTCTTCCTAAAGCAATTTTTAATTCAAATATTTATTAAACACCTACTATGCACCATGCACTGTGCTGTGCACAGAAGATACAGACAAGGTTTCTTATTTCATGGGCTTACATTCAAGAGGAAGCCAACACACAATAATCAAGCAACAAAAACCATCAGAGAATGAGAAGTGCTGTGGTAAAAAAAAAAAATCGTTGAGATCCAATGATAACTATTCACCATTAGGTTTTTTTTCTTCCCAACATCAAGCGCAGAAGAAAGCACCAGCACCAACGTCGGCATCAGTTAACTGTGATACTTACCACCACAATTATATTTGCTGCTGGGATTGGAAGGTTTTCCACTTCAAGATCTTGACCAGCTACAGCCAAAAGATTGAGAGATGGATCATATGCAGGTCTAGGAAATGCTGAATTAACAATTTGGTGGCGTTTGCTTATTTGAGCTCCAGCAGAGGAATGCTTATATATCTTTTGTGGAGCTACATCCAGGCTCTTCTCAATGTCTTGTGAATGGTGATAAATGAATGCTGGCTTCCCATTCTTTTTATGATGAATTGCCAAAACGTGATCATTATTTCCTGAAAAGCACCCTGAAAGGAAGAAGAAGCAGAAACAAAAGTCAAAGACCTTATTCAGCAAGATGAGTAGAAATATCTGATAGAGTTACCTATTCTTTGGAGGCTTTAAGACTTGTGAAGAATTTAGATCAGTTGGTCTCCATCTTTTTTCCCTGTCTCATTATCCCAAATAAATAGAAAACACTTGGTGGTATGGAGGGATCTCCGAGGCTTTAGGTGGACCGAAGTGGGTGTAGTTTGAAAACGTCCTGTTTATCAGATATTTTAATACCTCTTTTAGTCAGAAATTCCCTCCTTTATGTAAACCCACAGTTTCCACACCCTGTTGGTCTTTCATTCCTGGATGTCCTTCAAATGACAATGATTTATAGCATATTCAAGCTTTCTTCTCTTTAATTAATAGCATTTTATACCAATCTTATTTCATATTTATTTTATACTGGTTATATTATAGTTAACTATGTACATTTTTTAAATGCTTGTAGAATATTTTAAGCTCACTAAAGGCAGAAATCTGAGTATACTAACCGTAGTAGCAAATTCCAACTGTGCAACAATACCCATTTCTCTTTCTTAGTAATATGGCCATTCAGAGAAAGTAATACATTCACCTCTATTTCTTTTGATAGGTAAATATCCATTGACTTTTATAACTCCTATTTGTCATTGGTCACAGGAGGAAATAGATAACATATATACGTGAGTCAAAAAAAATATCACTAATTCAAACACCAAAGCAAACTTAAGATTTTCTATATAAGATGTTAAGCAGAACAAGCAGATCACATCACAGTGCCTAGCAACCTCAAGTACCCCAGATTTTCCCCTAGTATGTCTATGGTAACAGAAATTTGTACAAATATTGTTCTTAGAAAATAATCTCTTTTTACAAGAATTTTTTTCCTAATCTCTCACTATTTTCTTTTACTTCCCATATCTTGCAAGGAGCTTCAAGTCTTTTTTTGCATCTTATCTTTATGAACACATCCATTTCAATAGCACTGTCATGGCAGATATAATTCTCATACTACTGACCATTATAGATTCCTCTTTTTTATTAAGAAGGCCAGTCCCTCAGGTGAGAAACCCAAGTTCATTCAAGCATACAATGTGCCTTTCTGCAAACAAGTGACTATCTTTAAATGAGTACTTAAAAAGTCAACTAGGATAAAAATAGTACGTCCATTCTATTTCTTAACGCCAAGGCAAATCTCTTCATTGTAGCTCTTTACAAGGTCATACTAAGTTCTCTCGGAGAGGAGGGAGAAAAGTGCTTATCTTTCAGAAGTGTAGAAACTCTTCTAGGACACTACAATATCATTCAGTAAATTACTTTTAGTAAAATACTAAATGAATACTTGTGGTCAGAAACTTAATATGCATCTAAAACATTTTAGCACTATTCTCCATTAATAAAATCGTTGCAAGAATAATAACATAGAAGTACCCTGTTCTGAATTTCAAAATATTACATGTGTTCCTAGTGATGATGTCATTTCCAAATCCGAGAAACTCTTATTTCAGTCAGAGAAACAAAATTTACAGTTATTTCAAGGTCATTGCTGTCCAATCTTTGAAAATTATGATACCTTGATTGATTTTTAAAAAGTTACAGTCTACTTAACATGCTCAGGATGAAGACATGATGATTAGTTTCTATTACTACTTCAGAATTTACATGAAATGTAATTTCAATTGGAATGATCTGAAAAGCTAAAGTCACTGGTACCCAAAGATAATTCCCAAACTGTCATGGTGGGAAGCACTTGAGCTGACTAAAAAAATAACCTGTCTTTCTACTTCTAAATGAATGTTAAAAGCATATTGGTAAGACAATTGCTGGAGATGCTAGAAATATATGCTGGTCATACAGGGCTTGATGGAGGGCAAAAGCCAAAAAATGATCAATTCCTCTACTCTGGATTTGATATATACATTAAACAAGAAAGAAAGAAGCAGCTTGGATTTGATATATACATTAAACAAGAAAGAAAGAAGATCAGAAAATGAAGAACTGAAAATGACATGATTATCTTCAATCTTTTATTTTATACAGTGTCAATCACAGCAAACCTATTCAGAATCCCTTTATTTAAATAGAATATGTGAGTCCAGCTAACAAATGCATCCTATGCTAAAGTGGTTCTACAGGAAGTGTGAAGACAAATCTAATTTTAAGTGCAATTGAAACATAATTAAAATTCCCCAGCTTTATCCAGTTATATATGTGAAAGGACTTAGTCCCGCCTTGTCCTTGAGTGATGAGAACCAAGTTGACAGCATAATATTAGGAATCTCATCACAGCCATTAGGTAGGAACAAGATTCTCAAAGTGTTGTGCTTAGATTTCTGTATCATAATCACCTGGGATATTAAGATGCAGATTCTCAGATGCCACCCCTGAACTACCATAGCTGAATCTCTGGAGGTATAGCCTAAGAATCTGATTTTTTTTTAACTTAAATTTATTGAGGTGACATTGGTAAATAAGATTCAAGTGTACAATATTATATCATCTGTACATTGCATTGTGTACTCATCACCCAAAGTTTAGTCTCCTTCAGTTACCTTTTAATCAAATTCTTCTCATATTCAAACTCTGAAGTTTGAGGACTACTGAGCTCGCGTCTCGAATTAGTTTTGTCTTCTCTATCTTCAAATGCCACCACTCTATCACCTCCTTCACTTCAACATTATGAATACACGTAAGTCTACATTTTAGAAATGTTAAGATTGAGATGCCTACTCAATATTAAAGTGGAGATGTTGAATTAGAAGTTGGATAACTAAATGTGTAGTATATGGTTGGAGAGTGAGAGAGATTCATGAGTTATCCAATACAGATAAAATTTAAAGCCAAGAGACCAATAAAGAAGAACAGTGTATACAGGACAGAACACTGTAGAATAACAATATTTAGGTCAAGATGAAAAGCCAGCAAAGCTAACTGAGAAGGAATGGTAGTACAGTAAGGGGCAAATCAAGAAAGAGTGGTTTATGGAAACTTAAGAAAGAAAATATTTTAGAACCTGTATAGGGTATTAGACAGAATGTTTAGTAAATACCTTGTCAACTAGACTCATCTGAATTTAAAATAAAAGTAGTTTTATCATCGAGGCAACATATATATGAGAATAACCAGTTTTGATGGTCATAAAATTCCACAATTGAAATTTCATTCTGGATATGACCTCGATAATCTCTGAAGAGATCTTTAACAAAGGAAAGAGAAATGTATGAAATTGCAATGTTAAGTTGAAGTGCATTATGACTCATTATTTCAGATTCGGTATTGGTGATTCCTGGATGCACAAGGTAGAATGGCCTTGTATACACCCTCTCAGAATAAATCCTCATATTGCAAGTGTTTAAATCAGTAGCAATAACTTATGAAAAGAACAAAAGGATGAAACAGTAGTCTCTAAAGAGACCTGAGAAAGTGAACAATCAAAAAAGGGAAACTGTTCTGTGATCATTTTGTGAAGGGATAACCATTGTTTTTTAAAGTATTGCCAACACTTTCTTCTCTAGAAAGGAGACATAAATGGATAACATCAGGGAAGTCCCTTGGGAATTTTGACATGAGAAATGATGAGGTTTTCATTTGATTTGTAAACGCCTCTCCGGAAAAGTTAAAAATACACAGAAGTACCAAAGTTTACATAGAAAATGGCTATTAATAGTATTGAGAAAGGAAAGAAACATACTTTTTAAAAAGCAATGAATTAAGAGGTACAGGACCTAGATTCTAGTTTCAATTACCTCCCCGCCCCTCTCCTCTCATGGATCTGAACTTAAGCAATCTCCTCACCCCACTGAGCCTCAGTATTTTTCATCAGAAAATAAAGATGGTTCTTATATACCTAGGACTAGATTAGAAACGCACTTCAGTAAAAAGAAGCCCCAATTCAGTTAGATTTTACATGGTGTGGACTTTGGGAACTTATAAGAGCAGGGATTTCCAGGAGCAATATCCTTGGATATAAGGAGACTCATATTAAAGCTACTCTTCCAGTTAGTTGTTCTGTATCTCTTGGTAACGATAACCCAAGTGGTCACCACAGTATTAATCTCCGGTAAAAAGTCTTCACAGTAATAACACTGCATCTTCTGGGTGACCACTACAACCTTCCCAAGATGTGACAAATGAGGTCTGTTAACATAGCCTCCCAGGTATAACATGCTCACTCCTACTAATCTTAACAGCAAATTACAATGGTGTTTTGAAAGAGTCCATTAAGGCTCTGTCTATATATTAAGCCAGCTTTATAAAATTCAGTCTATGTGACTTAGTTGTTCTAACAACATATGTATAATGTGTGTATTTGTATGTACAAACATTTTTTTTTTGTTTTGTATCCTGACACAAAATAACAATTGGCAAAATAGTTTATCTTCAAATCAGCTATTTTGTCATAAAAAGTAAATAACATAAGGGTCTCTCTAAGATAACAATGATTGAATTTAAATTACTGGTAACCCCTGCCCGGGACTTGGATAAGCTTGTACTGAAAGAACACCTCCTTTGAGGAATACTTTTCCTAAAATCTAGTTTATGAACTGGTCACTAGGATATAAAAACATAATCCCATGAGGAGGTACTGCATCATTCTCGAATAGCATCTAAATGCTCCACAAGTTTGGCCCATGATGTGTCTAGTATACCTGTAATAAAAATTAAAAATCAACACCAAAGTAATTAGTCTATTTTTATACAGCTGGCTCTATTCTCCTCTATGTAGGAGAAGATCTGAACCCTAAAAGAATAACAAATGATTTTAATTAAGGCATCTTGTAAACTTTTCCTGAACGTTCTTTGATATAAACACTCCACATTTCCCAAATATTTTATTAGGAAATGCCATTTCTACTCCTACTTCTAGCCAAGTGCAACTCCTCTAGGCATCTCTTACTTGTTCCTATTGCTCTCATCCATCGAAAATTGAGCTGCACAGTGGAAAGCTTTTTGGGAGTCACAGAATTGACAGCCATTGCAGGAAAAATCCACTGTGTGCTATCTGCTGGTGGTAAAATTACAATGAAAGGGTTTCATGTTTCCTGATTTTTGCCCAGCTTTCACAGAGTTATTTTTCATTTGATAAATATATATTCTAGAATGGAACATAATACAATTAGGACAGCATCATTTGAGACAATGTGACTAGACATAAGTCATGAAAAGGAAATAGGGTTAAGACCACTGCCTTCAGACTGATGGAGGAAGTGAGATTTATGTCAGCTCAGACAGAAGCTGTCAGCTGCCCCCCAGTTCCTGAGAAACTGAGTCAAAGGATGCTTGAAGAGGAAGTTGGCAAGAGTGAAATGCTACTATCTCTTAAATTCTACATAGCTATTAAGAGATATTCATCAAGATGTTTGCCCTCAGAGGAAATGCAGAAATTGAGAAAAATGATCATGGTAGATTAGAAATTATATTAAAACATAGCAAAACGAACATTAGAACATACAAAACATTAGAACATTAGAACATTAGAACATACAAAAAATTAAAATATAGCCACAGTAATGATAATTTTAGAGATATAAAAGCCCAGTTATTAGGTCAGAAGGAAGGTGAGGCAGGAGCTCCACAGCGGCCCCTTAAAGAGATCCCTTCCCTGGTCTCCTTTGCCTGCGTTAAGAAATTTGAAGGGTACTTGGTAGGTCCTTCAGGTCAACACTTCTACTCCATCCTGTTCTAGTCCCTTCATCCATCATTTCAAATTAATGCCACTGGGCTAGGGCACTGTTCTCTCATAATTCTCTAGCAAAATGAACATCTGCTGGGGAAAGACCATCAAATTAACAGCTATTCTGATCTGGAGTAGATCGTGTGTCACATCCTTTCTAAAATATAGCTAGTTGAGAAGAGATCTTTCCTGAAATGGGGAGTAAGAACTACACACTTTAATTGGAGTAGAGAGGAAAGAGAAAGTTGGAGATGAAGGAAGGCTCAGCCTGAGCACACAGCTCCAGGGAGTGAACTTCAAGACATCGGGGGCTGGAGCCAGGGTGGGAGGTGGAGCTGTCAGCAGCGGTTGCTGATGCTGCAGGGTGAAGCATGGGGGACCAGAGGCACTTTTGCTTCAGGAACAGGACAGGCCTGAATTGGAGGCATGTGCTCTGTACCCGCTGGGCATTTATGATGACTCATTAGAACTTAAATCTAGGGACAACAGGATGCCTGGTTCCCAGAATGCATGCAAGGAAACTCTGATTTCATGACACACACCCTCTCCCCTGTCACACACATACATCAAAGGTATGTGGACAGGGTTTTCAAAATGGGATACGAAAACCAAGCAATGCTATTTTCAAGGTTTATGTGGACATAGAGAGAGTTCAGCATTACAAGTAGGATATCTTGGCCCCTGTTGGATGTTGTACATTCAGACTGAGTGGAACAGCAGGAGTGATGATACTACAAATCCTACCTGAGTCCTGAGGTTGAGATACTTCACCAGAAGGGCTGCCAATGATCACAGTGCCTCTGATGGTTATAGGATTTTTTTCTTATACTTCAGCTTGGAGAACAGCATTTATTCCTTCCAACACAAACTTGCTAATTATGAACAAGGCAAAGTTTCTATCAGTGTTTTTAAAAATGAGGGCATGCCAGTTTGATTTTTATAGCAGATACTCTTTACAAAAAAAGGCTTGAGAGTGATTTCTTTTTAATGGACTAATAGTCATGCATACATTTTTTCTTTTCAAGTTTGGGAGCTGAGATATAGAACCAGTAAAAGCTTTCACATGTTAATATGATAATTCTTATAGCTACTATCTATTGAATATACTTAATGTTCCAGCCTCCATGCTGTAGGGCCTTATGCATTAGCTCTTTAAATCTTCAGACCACCCTATGAGGTAGTTACTATGGTAGTTTTTCTGCTGAGAAAAGGGAGGCACAGATAATTTAAACAGTATATAGCAGAGGTGAGATTCAAATCCATGAAGTTAGATTCTAGAGCCTAAGTTTTGTTGTTGTTTTTTACTATGCTATATGATTTAGAGTATATTTTTACTGTTTCTAAAGCATGAGCATGCCATTTCAGAACATACTTTCTATCCTAAAATGTAAAATGATTATCTTATAGAAGCACCTAGTATAGAGTTTAAAACATCATAGGGTCTGCGGCCATGCCACCCTGAACAAGCCCCATCCCGTCTGATCTCAGAAGCTAAGCAGGGTCGGGCCTGGTTAGTACTTAGATGGGAGACCACCTAGGAAAACCAGGTGCTGTAAGGCATAAAAAAATAAAATAAAAAAATAAGGGATTGTAAACTGACAAGGTCTTTGCAATCTGTGAGATCAACGAAGGGTTGCTTTGCCTCAAAAAAAAAAAAAAAAATCATAGGAATTTAGGAAATACTCATTTGTATTTTCCTTCTTATAATGAAATCTATTTGTTTCTTCTCTATGAAAATCAATGTTTATCTTGAGAGAAGATCCTTTTATTATATTTCCATAACTTCAGTTAATGCTCAGATTGAGTATGATAATATTTATAATTCAAGAACTCTCAATATCATTTCCAGTTTCAGAAAACAAATCACCCAAAATAACCAGTGGACACCTGATGGGAAATCCTGATACTCTCGAGATTCAGAGGTGTCCAGGGATGCCAAGAGCCATGCCCAACTGGACCACACTTGCGAGTGCCTGTGAGAATTCCCCTGGGGAGCGTCTTAACCGTCTGCAGGCACTGAAACAGCTGCCTGACTGTGAACTTGGCTTTGCATAGAGGAGAGTAGCACCGTGGAAAAGTTTCTACAATTGAATTCTAAGTTTTCTGATGGATGGTAGGTTTCCAAGGGAGCCAGACTGGAGCCATACATAATAGATCACCTGAGATAAAATCAGCATGAGAGAAGAGTCTTGGCAGATCAGGTGCTGATAAGTAACAGGGCCTAGATATAGGGTCTTCCCACCTCTATGTTCCCTCCCTGCTTTCCCTTTACATTCAAACAGCCCTGTTTCTCCAATGTGCACAGAACCATAGGCAGCCTTCCATGGTGACCTGGAGCCTGATGGTCTTAGAAGCTCCATGGGTTACAAATAGTGAGCAGGAGAATGTCACTGGGTCAGTAGAGAAGAAGCATTGCCAGAGCAGCAATCCTACAGGAGGCCTATAGAGCTATGAGTTGCAGCCAGGGTCACATGCTTGAACCTCTCACCCTTTGGGAGTCCCTAGAGAGACTAATTAGGGAGGTGGCTCCTAGGATAAGTCTGGACTACTTGCTAAGAGAGGTGGGAACTAGATATTTTAAACTTGTGGCATTTATGTAAATGTTACACATTTTCACCAGCTATTGGGTAAACCCAAGAAAAACCTGTATTTCATATTCATTTAAATAGGGATTTTGCTGAAGATATGATGCTACACACCATGTTTAGATGGAGCTTTTAGGTAAGGTATTGGGAGATTGCGGAATAGGTGGATTTGTTAGCGAGGAAGATGTCAAACCATTTTATTGAGGGAGTTGGCGGCACAGGGGGTCACTGAAGAAGGGCTGGGAGGAGAATGAGATCTGACATCTTGGGCCCAGTCTGGATCTCTCCAGCCTCTCAGTGCCCAAAAGCTATAGGTGGATGTCTTAGAGCTTCACAATCCACTATAAACCTGTCCATTTAGTTCGGCTCATGATCATAGTAGAGCCCAATTAAAAAAAACAGTTGGAATCCAGAAGCTCTTGGGCATATGTGCTTCTCTAGCATTGGCTCAAACACAAAAAGAATGAGAAATTGCTCTAACATACTAGTTAAGCATTGATAATCCAACCTCTCCCACCCATAATCAAATAATACCTAACATTTATATGGTACTTACTAAGATGCTGCAGTTTTACATACATTATCCTGTTTAGTACACAATAACAACCCTATAGTTGTATAGTATATTGTCTCCATTTTAAAAAGAGAAAATTGAAGCTTAGAAAAATTGAAAGATTACAGAGCTGGTAACAGAGCCAGAGCACACCTGGATTTGAACTTGACCATAGTATCCATGCTCTTAACTACTACAGTATTCTGCTATGGGTTATCTAAAAACATGGCATTTTCCCCTCTATTTCAATTTTCTCTTTTTAGCTATTTCATTTTCTTCCAAGGATAACTTAAAAACTAACATGAATCAACAAGACAAAGAAAGTAAAATGCTTATAACTAAAAACTACACCTTCATAATTCATGGATTGATGGCCTTTCAAATGAACTCTCCATCTTATGTTTGTCATACTTTGTGCTGATCATCTTTCCCAGACAAATTAAAGTAATGCAGTGATGGGAGCTGACCCTGTACAGTTATGCACACTGCTTCATTTCCTTCCAGTCACCATCAGGAACTGGATCATTACTACAGTGAAAATAGCAGAAGAGTCCTGCTCTGTACATGTTGCTGTACATGTACAACAGTGAATGCCTGTGAGATGCTCTTACTCTATGCTTATTTAGTGCTTTTTTCCAAAAAATCAGTAGTTTAGGGTTGCTTTAAGCCACTCTGCATATTTTAGTCAGAAAACGGACATTGCTTCAGTTCTGAATTAAAAAAAAAATTCATGTCCCCACTGAACTTGATATTTATTTCACTACAATTAAAAAATATTGTCTGTACTACTGCTTCATGTAAACAAGTAGTTTTGCTTTGTTTTTGGTCCATAATTGACGTGAACATCTTAATAAACTGAAATAGAGATTTGATTCTCAGAAAAATCTAGATATCTATTTGAATGTAAAGTGCTAATATTCCCAATATAAATTTGCTAATTGTCATTCTGTTGCAAATATCATTGTAATAATAGACACTTAAAGTTACATTATTTGGTGAGTAAGCATTATGAAATTTGATCATAAAATAATATTTTACCATTAAATAGTTTTCTTCAAAGCTATTAAAATCCTTTATGTCAGGAAATATCAATGCTATCCTGTGTCAGCATTCGCAAGTACTTTGAAGATGAAGAATGTACTCATAGGCCAAGCAGGATCTTTCAAATCCCTCATTTAAAGGGAAAAATGGCTTTCTCTACCTTTTATATTTGACTTTACAAAAAGCTTTTAAAAATTTTAACTATAAACTTACCATAAAACATAACATCCCTGTTATCATTAATTCTAATGGCAACGAATGGGCTTTTGATGTATGATCACATTATCTCATGAAAAAGTGACTTTCTATAATTCAGAAACCAGTCTCCATTCTTCAGGTGTAAGCATGTCTCCTGTAAAAAAAAAGTGTGGGATCCAAAAACTTTATGGTTTTATAAAGACTGTCTATACATAAAAAGAGAAAGAAAATATGTACAACCATCCAAATACTCAGAAATTTTTGTGATGGTTTTGTTTTGTTTGGGGAAGCAAGGAAGGGTTGGATTATTTTTGGTCTTGATTTATTGAACCCACTGCCTCACACTCCCACCTGATTTGAAATGTGTAAGTGGTTCATGTTTGCTGTTACAGGATTGATAATAATCAGTAATCAAGGTTGAGTTCTGGGTCTATTCCTTTGGATACAGACATCATGCTATTTACCTTATGTAATTGTTTGAGCTCTTTAAAATAAAGACATTCATTTCATTCCCATCCTGAAGTAGTAGTAGAAAATCACACAGGAATGTGTGTCCACCTAGGAGAAGTTCAACATACAACTCTACCACAACTAGCATCATGCCCATGGAACACAAACTTACCTTAGAGATTATTTTTAAGTGAAAACTTTTCTGTCTCATTTCCACTTCGTTGTAATCAATAAATGTAAGCTGGATTGAAGGAGCAGCAGTAAAGTCAATTCTACTCTTTATGGCCATGAAAATGAGATATAATCTCTTTATCAATGTAAATTAATTTATCATAATTTATTTTGCCAAATACATCCTGAATACATTTATTCATTTGCTGAACATTTATTGATGGTACACTAGGTAACAGGAACAGTTCTAGGGAATAGGTATACAAAGATAAAAGCTACAATCTTGTTATTGTCCTCAAAAAGCTTCAATATTCATAAACAAATAAACAAAATGGAAACAGACTAATAAGTACAGAAAGCAAACTGGTGATTGCCAGATTGGAATGGGGCTGAGAGGCTGAGTGAAAAGGTGAAGGAATTAAGAAGCGAAAATTGGTAATTACAAAATAGTCACAGGGATGTGAAGTACAGTATAGGGAATGTAGTCAGTAATATTGTAATAACTATACATAGTGTCAGGTGGGTACTAGGCTAATCAGGGGGATCACTGGTAAATTATATAAATGTCTAACCAGTGATTCTATACACCTAAAGCTAATATAAAATAATATTGACTATAAACTCTAATTGAAAAATAAAATTTTTTTATAAAGCTTCAATATTCAGGTTAAACACATAGGGCCCACAAGGAAAACCCAGGAAAGCTACTCAAATGAGGCCATATGTCAAAGGAAAGGTTCTCAAACTAGGCAATGCCAGACCAAGGTTTGAAATTGGAGAAAGAGTTATCTTCAAAAAGAAGCAGAGTATGGATATTTCAGATAGATGTAACATTACATGACAAGAATGAGAGGCATAGCAAACCAAAAGAAATAGTCTAAGTATGATCATAGTGTGCAAAGAAGGACACAATGACAGGAAAAAGGAATGGAGTTAGGAAAGACCTGATAGTGAAAGACTTTGCCATGCTAATGAGTTTGGGTTTTATTCTAAGAGAAAAAGGAAATAGATGTATTAAAGAATTTTACAACGAGAGAATATGATCTAAAAAAAAAGTATGCTTTTTAGAGTTTTACTTCTGACATTATTATGAAGGATGAGTTGATATTAGGTTATTGTAAGATAATATATAAGAAACAAGGACCTCGCTTTTTTTATGTTTAATATTAGAAGTATTTGGGGTTTTTGGAAGTTTGATGATGTTTTTGTGACCAGAAGTATGCCATAGGAACTTTTCTTTATCTCAATTAGCCTAATGATTTATTTATATCAATTAGACCTCTAGTGTATCTGGGGAACAGCCTCCAAGTTCTGGCTCTACCTTGGCCAAGACTTTATCTTTAGCTTTAGTTTATCTCGCTTTGCTCATCTGTGTAATGGGTGGATTGGACTTCATCAAAGGATCCCCTTAGGCCTTTTCTGGCCTTATACACCATTTCTCTCAAAGTCACAAGGTCCAAGGACCCACTGACGATGTTAAGTGAGAACTTACCGTATTTTCAGGCACTGTATAAAAAATACGGTCCACATTTCTATGGGTTCTATCTTCCTAATAGTTCCTGAATCTGCCCCCTTTCTAGCCCCAGGGAGGTTGTATAGAAAGAAAAGGAAAAAAAAGACCAAGGACACATAAATTCCAGGGCACTAACCATTAAATAACACTCAAAAGCAGACTTAAAAGTACAAACTAAGGAAAGGTTAGTGAGATAAGAGGGACTCTAGGAAGTAATAATTATGCATAGAATTCAGTGAGGAAAATTTTCAAAATCCAGAAAGAGATCAAATTAGAAAAATGCTGTAAATATTCATTGGTAAGAAGATGGTTGGTCATCTTAATTATGTTCAGCAGTAGGATGATAGGATGAAAACTGGAATTGGTGGAGAGGTAGATGAAGAACAAAGAGAAAGCTGAATGTGGATCATATGCATCCAGAAGTTTTACCAGGTGCTCATCATGGTGTTAGGAATGTGTGACCTCCTATGTACATATGTCCATGTCTCTTAAATGCTAAAGAGGCAGACAGGTTTGTTTCAGTGCCTTAAACCCTGCTTGTCATTTAGCTGTATGAATCCTTTCATATAGCCATTCCTACATGTAAAAGGCATTTTACTAAGAAGTGAAAATATAGCCAACCAGCACGTCATCTGAGCTACACAGCACCGGGCAATCAGTTCGAAGGACTTTGCCATTGAGTTGATTGGTAGTTCTGGTCTCTTGCAAGCAGATCCTTTGTTGCCCTTCAGTTCACAATAGTAGCCAAGTCCGTTTGAAGAACTGTGTTCCTGGGCCTGCTAAGCTCCTAGGGAGCAACTTGAATTTTGGATAAATGAGCTCTGTTGAAGTCCATTCTGCAAGTGGCTAAATTGACTACGTGTGTCCTGCATGGGCTCCAAGAAGAAATAAATGCAAAAAAAGTAGATCAGAAATATCACTGTGTTGTTTTTATTTATTCAACCTACTTATTTAATCTTTAGTAGCTTTTATGCCACGCCCTGCCCCCAGGTACTAGGTTAGGCAGGATCTGCAATAGATATAGCAGTAAAACAGACAAATATCTGTGCCTTCAAAGAGCTTACATTTTAATGGAGAAAGGAGGGACCCCAATAGACAAAACAAATAAGTAAAATACTTGGTATGGTAGGTGATGAAAGTCCTCTGGGAAAGAAATAAAAGCAGGGAAGGAGATTGGAGTGGGTTTTTTGGGGGGATAGGGGGGTAGGGAGATGAAATATTAAATAAGATAGTAAGTGAGGGCCTCACTGAGAAAGTAACATTTGAGTAAATACCTAAAATGGAGAAAGAATGTTTCAGGCAAAGAAAACAGCAAAATGTATGAGGTGGCAAGTGCCTGGATTTTCTTAGAACAGAAATGTGGCTGGAGAGTGACAAAAAAATGAAAAGGAGAGCAGTGAGAGTTGATATCACAAAGATAATTGGGGGAGAGAATATATTGAAACCTGGGCCATTTTAAGGACTGTGTTGAGTAATTTCGAACAGGAAAAACTAATTCTGGAGTTCTAAAGGACTCTTCTTTGAGAAAAACATCTTAAGATTTCAAATAACATTTTCATATTGGTCTACCCTTTCTTTTGAGGGTGGTGCTTCCTGGATCCTCTTGGTCCCATTGTAGAAACCCTTTTAGTCTAAAGAAATTGACTATCACTTCTCTGAGAATGAAGAGGCTTCTCCAGAAGATTCACTGAAGGCAGTCTTTGTGCCATCCAGAAAGGCTTATAGTAAGATCAATGTGGAAATTTGAAAAAAACATTTTCCAGAACTTGAGGAGAGAGTAATGCATTGAATTCATTTTTTTTTTTTATACAAAACCTTCACTAGGAAAAATAAAGCTTTCACGTGAGAATTTTTAAGATATTCCGACTTTCATTCCTTTGCAACTAAAATACTACTCAACAAATGCCATCTCTTGAAACAGAATATGATTTTTTTGGGCAAAGAAAGAGAAGAAACACTGAATAAGCTCTTTGTGGGTCTTCCACATAATATATTTTTTTTACCATCCATATTATTGGGGTAGCTTTTAGTTACCTTCTTGAATATTCTTGAAGTGGTCTTTTCAACTGGAGTTTATGTATTACATTAGCTCACAGAGGAGTAAAAACTGTGAGGACAGTTAGATAAAAATAATTTGGCATCACTAAGTCAATGGTGGCCTCACTATCAGAACCAGTGTTTAATTTTATATAGTATGCAATCACAGGTCTGGAAACTTGGGTTTTCATTCTGACTATGCTGTTAACTGCCACTTTACTATATAAAGTAAATACTATCCAACATTTACTGAATCTTAGTTTTCTCACCTGGACAGAAAGCAGTTGGATGAATAATAATTATAACTTTTCTTGTTAAAAGCATTTATGAAAATCAGCTGCCATGGATAGAGTTGTGTCCAGGTTCTCTAAAAAGCTCAATGCTCAGAAATTCATTAGGATTATCATACCCAGAGATGTTAACTACATGGCATAGTACTACACTTCCCCATTTTTGTTCCCATAGACATTACAAACAGACCACAATACTTATCCCTATTGAGTCAATCAGAACTCAGCATTGATCAGAATCCTTAAAAAAATATATAT
>NW_006443138.1:8139781-8185198 GCF_000325575.1 Pteropus alecto
TATATATATATATAATTTTGCAAAGTAACTCGAGCAAGCATAACCAAATAATTAAAGATAGCACTCAGTTGAAAATGATTTGCTATGTTATCATTAGGAGCACGACTATATCAAAGTCAACCATTCCTAGTATAGCTAAGAAGAGCACTCATATCCTGTCAGCCAATTTCTCCCATCCCTAAAGGGTTCTAACATGTCATCAGTTCCGCCAGCATAAGTAGTTGCTGATATCCTGGGCATAACCAAAATGGATCAATTAGCTTTTCAGTCAAAGAGGCCTGAATATATATAATTCATTTCTCTTCTTTATAAAGCCCACTTCTATCCTGAGAAGAGAGCCTTCTGTAAAAGACACAAACCCGGACATTCAACAAGAAGAGAAGTAGTGACTTCTTGATCTTTGTCCTCTAATCCACTCACTTTCTTATTACTCAAATCTACAGGAGCTTAGATCAAGAAATCTGTGTTTGTTTCCGTTCTAACGGAAAGTTCTAACAATGTTATTAGACAACTGTGATGAATTTTAATCTGATGACAGCTTGTGACCCACAAATTGCTGTTTAAAATTAAAATGCATTCAAAATGAAACTGGCAAGAAAATCACAATATTAAACTTGCAATCTGCTGTGTAAAAACACCTATCGAAAGCACTATATTAAAAATGGATATAATTAATTTTTATATAGTATCTTGCAAGTGAAATCTGTAAAAGATAGTCCTTCAATGCACTGCCTTATTAAATTAAAATTGGTTAAATAATCTTTTATATACATATTTTTTTTTTTTTGCAAATTAAGGAGTCAAAATAGAAATGAATTGGTCTGTTTTTGGTAATACACCCTTTGGCTGAGCTCCAGGTAGACTCTAGGGCTACAGACTTCTAGTCTACTCCTTTGATGAACAAAAGTCCTCTATTTACTTCATCCCAAATGTTCACCTAGAACAAATTTAGAAGTGTTTTCCACCTTGCTTATTTTTAAGTTCCTTTATAACTTTTAAGCTATAATTACTCAATATATTAAATGTGATCTTTAGATATGTTTATATATTAATTTAAAAAATAACTACACTGATGTTTTTGATAGATCAACTAAATCATTCTTAAACTTTGTAAGAATTGAGGCTTTTTTGGGGGGGGGTAATGAATGTTTATGTCAGTGCTATCATTAAACAATAAGTAAAACTCAATCCAATGTGTATACTTTCATTCCATATTTCAGCATTAAAGATTTTTATGTGGCAATAAAAAGATTCATTACAGCTATTTGCAAATAATTTAATGACCAATTTGTGGCTATTTCTAGTTTTCAAAAGGTGCCAAAGAACTATTGAAATTTTCACAATATAACATAATAATTATAACAATTATCATGTGTGCTTAATTATAGCCTTAATGTTCCTATACATTACTTCTTCATGAGATTCACAATAAATTAAAATAGCATTAGCTAGAAATAAGAAAGTACCATACTTTACTCTCATTACTGCACATATAGAAAAAGACTCGCCCACTCTTTTTAAAAGATATCACAAGAACTGTAATTTGCAACCATTATGTTTATTCATTACCTCTGGAACATAGCACATATTCAATAAATGTTAGTTAAGGGAATGAATGAATATGAATATGTGTGATAGGATGACAAGTAAACTCAAGGAAAACATCTAGTCTTTGGTTGCTACAGAACTACTGCATGGACAACTGCTATCGCAGTAGGGTTCCTAAAAATCTCTCTGCCATATTCTATTTTGGCTCATGTGAGTGTAAAAATGATAAAGGATTCAGTCCAGCAAGTCCTTGCATTACACAGAAGCTGCGTGTATCCAAAAAGCAGGGTCTGTAGTGACATCGCATATAAATTCCCCAGGTACTTCCTAAGGTTTGCTCCCATAGAAAACCTGATATTGGTTCTGATAGTAAATATATTTATATTTGGGAGCAATCTCACTGTGACTTTTGGCTGGACCTCATCAGTTTCCCAGAGACGGTGCCTACCCTGGGTTGTCAGCCTTGAAACTATGACTGAGATTTTGTTCAGTGCCCTCGAATGCTGACCATGATGCTGAAAGAGAAGACAGGGTCCTATTTTAAACCTTTCTTTCCTCTTATTGGTTTAGAAAATTCGAGTGATAAGAGCAGGGGCCAAAGGAGCCTGGGGCGGCATCCTTAACGTGAACCATGTATTGCGACCTTTTGGGCGGAGATGTGGTCCATCAGGTTACAGCCGAAGCATCCCTCTGAGCTCTCGCTAAACCAAGAGACCTTACAGATGTAGCCGCTGCAGTAGAAAAGGTTACATCCAGCAGGGTGGCTTGTCTGGCTCCTGAGAAACTGGCACTCAACTGCATAGCCTAGAAACAGAATTGGGGAGTCTAGCTGGAGAGGAAGGGGAAGCAAACCTGTATTCATATTGAAAATGTTCACTATTACTTGTACAAGGTAAGGAAAAATCAAGAGCTGATTTTAGCTTAAGTTTTTGCCCTCAGTCTTCCAACAGGTGCATGACTCCCTCGCCCCTTCCCTGCCAGTACTGTCTTGCTTTCTTTGAGAGGCAAGCTTTTCCTAGAGTCCTTAAGCATGTGCAGTATCCTTCCCATCTCATCCCCAGCTCCAGCTCTGCCCGGCAACCCCTTACCTGCAGCGTGAAGATTAAGAAGCAAGCACAGCGCAGGGAAGCCGACTGCTCTCCGCATAGTGTTTGCATTGAGAGGTGGAGGAGAAACTCCGCCACGACCCCACTTCAGGCAAAGTGTTATTAGAAAGAGCCGCCGCCAAGGGGTCTCTGGGCTCCGGGATTCATTCGCAGGTCCTCGGCTGGGGTTTGCAGAGCGGTCTGCAGCGCCGCCTGAAAGCCGCCCTAGCTTCGCCTCCCTGAGAGAGGGGAGAGGAAGAGGAGTAGGAGGCGGCTGGTGACGCGGGTGGAGCAGGGTGGGGGCCGAGGCGCTCTGAGGCTGCTAATGCTTGGCCTTCTGGAAGCCCGGCAGCCGCGGCGGAGAGGGCGGGCGGACTCCCGCGCCGGCCCTGGAGCCGGTGGCGCGCGGTCAGTGCGGCGCGAGCAGCAGCCAGACGCGCCGCGGCTACTGAGCATGCCCAGCGCTGGCCCCCGCGCGGCACCTGGGGTTCAAAATGAAATTCCACTTCTCCGGGTCTTAGCGGCCGCTGCGAGGGGAGCAGGCGCCCCCTCGGGGGGCTTCCTGGGACGGTGATTTGAGAGTCTGTCAAAAACCTGGTCTTGACCAGAGGAACTAGAGGAGGGAGCCTAAGAAAGTGTCAACCCCAAGACCCATCCTGCTCTTTCTCCAAATCTTGGTTTACGTGTGGTCAGACCGCACTGCCTGGAGTTGACCTTTGCTGGGCCGCAGATCGACCAGCTTCTGGGGACAGCGTACAGGAATGGAGTATAGGTGCCTGGGGAAGCCTAAATGAGTGTCCTGGGCTGCCTTGTGCTAACAGCTTTCTTTTTGTTTCTGCTTCCCTGTCTCTCAAGCTCAACCCCTATATTTAAACTTTCTCCTTACAGAAGTCCAAAGTTTTTGACTATCGTGACAGAAAGAAGTGAGGCCACACTTTTAGACTACTAGGAAATTTCTGTGTAATTGAAGAAACGAAAGCGCCTTTTTGTTTTTTGGAGATAATTATCCTTAGTCTCCATTTTACTTTCTAAGGTGAGAGGTAATAAAATCATTTCTGTGAGTGGGCTCCTCCAGAGCAGCTTTGTGCCTCTAGGGAGGTTACGACAATCTGTGTAATACAGGTGACCCCTCCCCCCATCTAACACTTTGGAGTGTCAAAATTCTTATATTAGTCTAGTGACTACATAAAGTCCCTCGGCCAGACTTCACTCCCTTAACTATCCCAGGAGTTTTCTGCCTCTGTGTCTTCAGGAAATGCTGTTTTCCTTTCTCCATTCTTCTCCATTAGCATCACTACCACACTCAAGCTTACAAAAGTCTAACTTTGGTCTCACTTTTCCAGAGATCCCTGTCCTAAATCCAGATTACAGTGATATTTCTCTATCACATATGAACGTATACATATGCTTAGCATTGCCTCATATTTCTTTTCAGATATTCATTTATCTGTAGTTTGTCTTACAACACAGTCTAGGTCTCCATAAGAACGTCTGCATCTTTCTGTCGCTTAACTTGAATAAAGCCATTCTAGGCAAATAAAAGGTACTAATAAGTGATTATTGAATTGAACTGCATCTCTCACTCAAGGCTTTCTTCCTCCATCCACTGTGAATTGGGACAATTAATAGGAAATATGCTACCCACAAGGGCTTAAATTAGTCAGGATCTCATAGGATCTGAGAGCCTAGGCAGTATCTTTTTCTTTATAATTTATTTCATCTTCAGCACTGAGAGACAAGGCCAAGAATTGCATTCGAACAAGTGGGAGAAGGGGAGAATGAGATGTAATTTTAATACCTAGACAGGTCTCTTATGCTGAAAATAGACATATGTACAGCTTCTCTCTCCCCACTCCTCTACTTCCCCATATGGGTATGTCATGCACCATTTCTGTGGCACTACCATTTTACCCCAAACCACTCTAAGCTGCAACCTCTTCCCCTACTCCAATTCACTTTTCCCCAGTCTTTTTTTTTCTACATAGAATGTATCGCTTTCTAACATACCAAAAGAATTGCTTATTAAATCTCATTTATTACTTGTTTCCCTCCCCCTCACCTTGCAGTGATATTCCTTCTTCAGTGGTAGAGATCTTTGGCAATTTTATGCATTGATGTATCTCAACTGATTAGATCAGTGCCTCTCACAAAATAAGTGCTCAGAAAAAAAATAAATTGAAAGCAATTGGTTGATAAAGTTTAATACTGACCATTAACCTGGCTCTTTGGAATTCATACAAAATAAGTATTTGAGATAATTTATTTAGCTGTGCTTAAAGCTTAGAGGAATAACCCTTCTTGTCTAACATCTGGTATTAGAATTTCTGCAGAGTTGAGAATTGGAGGGAAAGAATAGTAGGCCACTTTGATGGAAGTGCTTCCCTTATTTTCTTCTTTCCTAAAAGAATATTAATTTCCAAACCTACATAGATGTCCAAGAAATAAGTGCATGTATGATAATGAAACAACCTGCAGCAGTGTCCTGAACCCCTTGCTTTCTTACAGATAATCCAACATTTTGGTGTGTGTGAGGGGGAGCATTTAAAGTTTCAACTAATATAATTGCCTGAGACTTTGCCAACAAGCAGTCAGCAAGCTATTTATTTTGCCCAGGGGTACAGGTAGCTGAGTATTAAACTGTGCATAAAGATCTCCTTAGCAGCAAAATTTTCCAATTTCCAATTTGACTAGATATACTAATAAAATAGTTCAGCATAGTAAAAATAATCTTGAGTAAGCTGTAATTTTAGTGACTGGACATTCATTATTAATTTACTTGAAAAAGATAATGGAGCAAGAAAAATTCATGTTCGTTAGTGAGTCAATCTAATATACTTCTAATGGAGCTGATACCATGACATGTGAAGTCAAAGGACAAAAAGTGAATTAGGCAATTAGAGAAATAATCAACCCCTTAACATTTGAGAAATATTCCCAGTGAGTCCATAGATGTTGCTTTTCTTTGACCCTGTGATCTAATACTAGTGAAGGTGATTTATTTTTTAGAGAAGCTTGGTTAAAACGCTGCACCAGAGTTTTAAAAACTTAGTTCAAATACAGAGAAGCACAGAAATTAATATGAGAGATCTATGCAAATTAGTAGTGGCCTACAGAGCTGTGTCCTAAAGGAAATCATTTACCTTTTAAAAGATAAATAGAAAGTTCATATCATATAGACTTTCCCTCTCCAGCAAATGCATAATCTCTTTCTTATGAGGTAAGATTCAGGGAGAATTTATACAGAAGAGAAGCCTTTTAGAGCCAGTCCTCAAACCCAATTTAACTGTTATAAGCCTCCATCTTTACTTGTCCATAAATGGAGAAATATATTGGCTATCCTTCCTTAGGACATTTTAGAGAAATTAGATCCATAGACTTAGAGTTTTTAAAATTTATTTTAATTGTTATTTTTAAATATAATGAGAGATAATATTAATTGAGTGCTTTGTATGTGCCGGGTTCTGTTCTAAGTACATGGATATTCCATTTAAACTTTATAATATCCTTTCAAGGAGGCACTGTCATGATCTCATTTCAGAGATAAGACATTTAAGGTACAGAGAGGTAACTTGCCCCAAATCAAGTAGTAAGTAATGAATCAAAAGGTAGGTTGGTAAAGTTAGGATTCACAATCACAAATCATTAGGATATGCTACTTCCCATGAATGCTCAGCACTCCTGTACATCAAGGGGCATCACCAGGTTCACTCACCAGTAACCAGGGCTGGCATGAGTGCGAGAGAGAGAGTGCGAGAGTGCGAGAGTGCGAGAGTGCGAGAGTGCGAGAGTGCGAGAGTGCGAGAGAGAGAGAAGAGAGAGAGGAGAGAGAGAGAGAGTGTGTGTGTGTGAGTCAGATATAGATGGCTCCCTAGAATTAAATCTGGACCAAGCAGGAGATGCTGACCCTAGACTTGCCAGAGCTTTCTCACCCAAAGCTCTGTGGTGACAAACACCCACAGGAGATTGTCTCCAAGAGAATGAGGCCCTGCTTGTGGCAGTGTACTCTGGGATCTGGCATCTAGTGAACAAAGACAGACAGTGAGTAAAATCATGCTTGAGAGAATCACATTAGAGGGATGCTTAAAGTAGAGCAGAAAAGAGGAAATTGTCTCTTCTATGGAGGATGGGAATAGAGGTGGGGTAGCAGGCAAGAAACTATTAGCAGAGAACAGTCAATGAGCTGAGTCTGGCTGGGTGAGTAGAATCGAATTGTTCCACATGAAGAGAGAGGCTCACGGATTGTGTGAGCCAGTAGAAGAGACATGAAATAGTGAAATGGATTCAAGGAACTTCTGAACGTGTACAAATATGACAGGTGACAGTGACTAACACTTGGTTGAGATTTGTATCCTGCTTACCCTGCCCCATCTTTTATGCAGCCACTTTATCAATCTCAAAGTCAGTTTACTTTTGTCTGAGCAGTATCTATGTATAGGAGGGAATAAAAAGCAATAATTTATTTTTACAAAGAAAAAAATGATATGAATTAAGCTATCTTCAGAGTGGAATGTTATAGAATAAAAAAGGAATGAATTGAAATTCATAGGCGAAGACATCATATGTAGGTATGTAGACTCACCATTACTGTTTTTAGCATTTTCCCAATCATAACCAGGAAGAACAATCTGCCCTTCTGTATGAGCATACAGTGAAGGAAATGGGGAAATAACAAAGGGCATTAAGAATAGGGAGGAAAAGCACTAAAATTTACAAAATATATATTTTCACATTCAACCCTTGCAAGAGCTCTGTGAGGTATTATTCTCCTTTGGTGATGGAGAAAGAAAGGGAAAATGAAGCTAGTAATTTGCCCATGTTCATCCAGCTGGTAAGTGGTAAAGCTGGCATTGGAACTCGGAACTGGTGACTCCAGTTAACGCTATGCTGCTAATGACTGTTGTGCCACCTCTCTCATAAGTGGAAGGACTTACTTCAAGGCTTAACAGGAAAATGTAGTGTTTTCAATCCAAGAAACAGACTTCAAGATAGTTAATGACAATTAAATTTTACAGGTTACAGCTCTACTTTTATTAAGATCTACCTATATAAAATGTTTGATATGCACACACACATACACATATACAAACACACAAAAGACAGCGATGTGTATTCTAAAAAAATTAGGTACACAAAATAAGATTTTTTTATACATCTATGAAATATGCAGTTCTAGTCAAATACAAAATATCCGTGACAGGAAGGCTATGGGTGCCTATGGATTCTGCTATTGATTCATCATTAAAATCTTATTCAAAATAAAGTATAAACTTTCCTTGGAGCTAGCTCTTGATACTAGTATGTTATACTGTCATCTACTCCAGCTCTGCAAAGGTCAGATTCATCCAAGATGTCGGTGATAGATTTACAAACCGCTGACTCTCCTGCATTAGCTCTTTGTCCATCCCAAGACACTAATCAGGCTGCACTTACACCATCCATCATCCTGAGATAGCACACAGATGTGAGAGCCCTCTATTATGGTTTAGACTAGCTAGTTGCCAGTCAGATACTTTTCTGCAATGCTTGGTCATTCTTTTAGATTTCCTTGAATGAGGCCACTTTGAAACAACTCATTCGCTCAACAGTCCGAGACACTAAGAACATTCTATGAATGTAGCTATGGCTTGATTAGATTTTTTAATCTCACTCCGCTTCTGTTACATTAATTTCTCACATAACTATGAGATGATGGAAAAGAACATCTTCCAAATATAGGCCTTCATGCTTTTCTCACTGACCATTCACTCTTTGAAATGAAAAGTCATGTTTCAATGCTTGTCTCTGTCTTATATATCTGTCTTTCTCTCATTATTGCAGTTGTATGTCTACAGTAGAGAGGGGATAACTTATCAGTCTATGTTTTGGGGTCGAGAAACATTTTTAGATGAAAATATTCCTGTGTAAAACACCTGTATCTCTACCACATAGAAAGAAATCTTATTAAAAATGACCACTGACTATAACATGACCATGAATATATTCAAATGCCTAAGCAGTCATCTATCTATGGCAGAATCCACTTGTGCTGAGATAACACTAGCGTCTTTGTTCAGTGAATATATCAAAAAATATTATTTGAAGTTGAGTTACAGTGGGATATGCTAAATAACATGTATTCCAAAAATTGTGGAATAATCTGCTGACATTTTATTGACATATCATTTGATTTCAAATAATTAAGCAAATATCTATTGAACACTTATGATGAACTAGAAAATGTTTTTTAAGTACTTGGGATATATTATTGAACAAAGTAGAAAAAGATTCGTGTCCTCGTGGAGCTTGCATTCTAGGAAGAAAAGATATACATTTAATAGCAAGTATAAGAAATAAGTAAATTACATAGTATGGTAGAAATTGACAACGGCTATGTGAAAAGGAAAACATCGATCAAGTACAGGGAGTTGAAGGAATGGAGTGGGGAGAAAATGTGAGTGTAAGGAATTTGCAGAATTAAACAGGGTCTATAATATAAACCACGTGGAGAAGGTGTGCATTGAGAAGAGACTTGAGTTGGTGAGGGAGTTAGTTATCAAAGCAGATACTGGTTAAAGAACTATCCAGGAGGAGGGAACAGCTACAGCAAAGGCTTTTGTGATTCCATAGCCATCTTAACCAATCTGAAAAATTGCACTATGTGAAAAAAGTTTTTCAGCATACCTTTACATATAGTAAGTATGTACAGATATACAGTTGAAAAAAAAAAAAACGAAAAAAACACCAAATTAGACTACCTAAATAATTCTTTGCCAGAGCTTTTTATTAACTCAAGTTGCACTGATTTCAAGTTACAATAACACAACTGTGTGAATCACAAAGAGTCAGAGATTGTAACTACCTATGATGAGCTGATATGTTACTCAGAATTCCACTCTTTATTTTACATTTTTGGTATAAAATAAATACCTTATTTATACAGAAATGTGGGTACAAAATTTGATATTTTATTAATCTTAAGAAATTTAGAGTAAAACCTTGTGAACTGCCATTATACTAAGCTACCAACAGAAAAATAAATCCAATATATTATAGAAGAGAAACCTAAGCAGAAAAAGAATGAGAAAAATACCCTAAGCAAGCATTTTTGTGTTCTTAGCTTCCCAGTTGGCAAATAGCATCAAAATACCTGGGTTAGGTATTGTTCAAATGCTAGAGAATAATAATTTCACATATTCTCTATTTCTTAGAATAACTCACTCAATTAATTTTGATTATTTGTTATTTGAAGATGGAATAAAAGGTAATCTCATTTTGTATTTTAATAAAATGTCTTCCCTATTTAATTCCTTGTGGTTAGTACCCATCAAAATACTACTTTGTTGTTAATACAAATGGAGAGATAATATAAATCATCTCTCTTGCAAAGCAGTCATTTGGATCCTCTAGTCTTAAAAATACTCTACTTTCGAAAAGAAAGAAGCAATCTAGCCTTAATTTTGACTGCAGAACTTATATAGAAATCATATTTTGTTTTAGGTTTGGGCCAAAAGTGATGATCACAAAGATTGAAAAACATACACCTTTCAAAACCAAATTTAGTTACAAATTTTGAAATTAAATTAAATTAAATTATTCTCGAACCAGCTGTAAACATAATTAGATTGCACTTCAACTTTATCTCACTATTTTAAGGAAGTGGGCAAAATTTTTTCTCCATATTTCTGAAGTTTTCCTTTTTTAAATTGTCTTACTCTGAAGTTGAACATTCTAGATTATAAAAGTAAAAACATCCATTGAACAATAGACAGTACAGAAAAAAAGAAAAAAAAGTGCCCATGGATTTCATTAGCTGGTGATTAACATGGTTAACATTTTGATATATCTAGTTTCCCTCTATTCTCGCCCTGGGGATATATATGTCTATGCATGCATGTAATTACAATTATTGTTAATTTTAACATAATTTTTATGTTGCTAGGATCACACTATGGATTTGAAAACTGTTTCTTTACCTAATAGTATTATAAGAACATAGTTTCATATCATTATTTTCAATTGTTACACAGCATTGCACTAAAGCATTGTAATTTTGACTTCTTAGTTTTTGGAACTCTTCCTCAATTAATTTGAACTGCTTTAGAAGAGCAATAAAATGCATTCAAATGACTCTAACTTACCCCCTAAAACATTTGAAAACATGTACAAGAGAATGAAAGTTATAACATTCCTAACGTGGTAGTTCTATCGCTGGCAAAGCCATTGCCTAATTAAAAGAGAAATTGTAAAAGGTCAAACCAGGTGTCAGAGATGGGAAAGCAGTGATTCTGAGTCATACCTCAACCCATGGCAAATTAGGAAGAACCTCCATGTTGTGTGCATTCCAGTCAGGCTCCTGACTATCCAAAGAATGATGGCTAAAAAAAGCAGGGGGTGGATGAAAGCCTTTGTTCCTTTTTTTTTCCCATTATTATTGGAACACTCAGTCAATTAACACTAAATTATCATTACAAATATTGCCATTAGGTAAAAAGGACTGTAAAATGAATTGTACAAATAGGAGTTATAAGTAATTGTGGTATTTCTTAATTTTTTTTTTTTTACTTCTGGTCTCTTCTTATTTAAAAATAAACAAACAAACAAACATCCTTAGCAATACAGCTATACTTTTCACCCTATTCCCTCAAATGTAATGACTATCATGATTTTTGTAGCTATCCTTTCTAATCACATCTTTAAACTTTGTCATAGGTACCCATAAACAATATGCAGTAATTTTGTATTTTAAAATTTACTGGCATTATATCCCATAAAGCTAATTGTTTCTATTATAATTTTTAAATCTTATTTTAATACATTCTTGCACATTTTCCAAGCACATTTACTATAGTTTCTCTAAGACACAGACATAAAAGTTAAATTGCTTGCTTTAGGCTGTAACCATCTTTACCTTAAACTCAAAATACTAAATTGTTCTATACAGTGTTGGTAGCAATTTGCATTCTCAACAGCAATGTATAAGTGTACCAATTTTCTTATAGCTTCACCACACATAAGTATCAGACATTTTCCTGGTTCTTGGTATATCAAGTAATTTCAGGTTTTATCCTGGACATTTTGAATACTAGGCTCTTAAGCTTCTGGATTCTGTTAAAATCCTCTGGGCAATGTAAGGTTAATGTTAGATCCAGTTAAGACTACAAGTTCTGCATTGCCTTCTGGTGCTATTAGTAGTTCCAATGTCAGTTCAGTTGTTGAAGTCTTTGCTAAGCTGCTTTGCATCTGTCCTACATATTCACTGCTCAAAGAATTGTGATGGGTGGTGGTTTAAATTTCAGTTCGGTTCTTGAAGACTTCACTATGCTCTTTTGGGCCTGTTTAAATCATGTGTAACTCACTGGTCATCATTGAAGGTTCATAACATTGAATTGGAAAGGTCCGTTCTCCTTAGATGGAGCCTATTCCTACCCATCTGTGATTTAGAGGTTAGCCAGATTTGGGGGCAGAATTTATACACATGATTTGGGGTTTCCTCTTTATGGTTCTCTCTTTTATGGGATTCTTTTCTGATTTTCCAACACTGACGTTGCCTCAAATTTATCCCCTAGTTTTTATTCCCAGAAAAACTAAAAGTTTCTTAATGGAATTTTAGCTGCCCCACATGATGTATGCCTTCTTGCTAAATGCTACCACGGTGAATAACTCACTCTATGTCATTCTCCTCAAAATGTCTCCTCTGCAATCTACCTACTTTCACCTTCTCTTTAGTGCCTTAGGTTCATCTCTTTTGTGTAGTTTGTCCAGTGTTTGTAGATTTCTGTGAGATCATTGGTCTAGTAGCATCATGCCCAAACCAGAAGCATAACTCATTATTTTTATATTCTGTATTTATGACAGTCCTTTAATGATTCCAAATATTAATTATTTTCCAACTCTCTGCCTTACTTAAGGTTTATGGTTTGTCTGTATTAGGAATTAAAACCCAATGTCTTAGCTATTATAAAATATGATAACCTCAATAACTTTCCCCTATTCTGTACCACCACTTCTGCCACCATTCTAAATCTCCTCTCCTTGTCTCAATGTCAAGTTGTGCTTAATATCCTGACTTCCATTTCTCTGTTGATTTTTGTCACTTGGGGATGTTACCTTTTTAATTTTAAACTAAGCTATACTTAAAATTTAACTGTCATAATTTATTCATTACTTCCAGGTATTTTCTAACAGAAGCCTTAAGAAGTTAGTTTAGTCTGCCATTTATCGCAATGAGAATGCTATCTTTGCCTTCTTTATTTTATTGTTTTTCATTTTGGCATACTCTGAAGCAGTAGCATTTTATATATTTGCTATAATAACCATTGTCACTTGGTAGAAAAGATAATAATGATGATGTTGGTGATTATTTTACTTAAAAATTCCTATAATCACAAAAAATGGGAGCATTTCTTTTTCTCTCTTGATGCGCTGTTGTATAATAATGCACTGTATAAGTTGCAACTCAGTGAGATCACCATGGATTATCACTATAGCTCATATTATCAGCAGGGCATTGTTATATAAGCACCAGCATGAAATCAGGTACAGTTCACTCAGTATTAAGAAGCTGAATCAGGAACATGTTTTTCTTTTTGAATTGTCCTCAGGAGCTCTTTAAATATATTGAACGGATAGATATATGAAAGTGAATCCAGTTAATGATTGCTTTCTGCTTACTCAATTAGCCTGAAATAGCTTCTCAAAATTAGTTATACCTACAGTCGTAGTTATGTCTACTAGGCCGAAAGAAGCCAAAGGCCTCTTTCTAGAGCAGATAACTGTGAATGTTTATTTGGGAGATGGAGGAGGTCAACAGTAAACTGTATTTCCTCAATAACTTCACCAGTTCTGCTTTAGTAAAAATAAAAAAGATAAAGTAATATTCCATGCCTAGAAAATGTACCAAAGTGTTGCTCTCTCTTTTGATAAGTCAGAACATGATCTATTGATGCCCTCCACTCAACGTCTGTGCTGGCCAGTTTGTTTCTCTCTGTTCTGTCACCACAAACACACCATTTACCTTGGTCAGCTATTAAATAAATATGTGCTCCACTTCTCACTGGGAGAACAAATAAGCAAGAAGACATAAATCAACAAAAATGTGGCTTTACTCCCAGAAAAGGACTTTTCAAAGCAGTATAATACTCCTACATCAAAAGCAGCATTAGCAAATTTTGGGGTAGATACACAGAAGAAGAATTATTGGGTCATATGGTAATTCTATTCTTAACTCTTTGAGGAACATCTATACTGTTTTCCATAGTTGCTGTACCAATTTACATTTCCATCAGCAATGTATGAAAGTTCCTTTTCCCCCACAACCTTTCTAACACTTGTTATTACTTGTTTTGTTGATAATAGCCATTCTAAAAGGTATGAGGGAGTATCTCATTGTGAGTTTGATTTGCATTTCCTTAATAGATGGTGAAGTTGAGCATCTTTTTGGTGAACACACGATGCAATATACAGTTAATGTATTATAGAATTGTATACTTGAAACCTATATAGTTTTATTAACCAATGTCATTCTAAAAAATTTAATAAAATTTTTAAAAAGTAGCATTAGTTTTGCTCTCAAGCTGTTGTACCTGACCATTGGGAGCCACTGGTGATTTGCTGTGTGTAATACAGTAATCCACAGGTCATTTGGGAAAGCTTCACAAGCAGGCTTTGATCACCATTATATCATACATTGCTTGAGGAAGATTTCTACTGAAGGTTTTCTCTTGCATTTTAGTTAAATAACTTGCTAAATGAGCAAAAGGACCATTTTCTATTTTGATATTTGGGATAATGCTTTTTGGTCCAATTTTCAAAATCCTTAAAACTGGAGATCCTCAATGCTTTGTTAGTTTCATAGATCAGATGAAAGATGACCTAATGTCCTGTGATACTTTTAGATTTTCTTGTGTAGAGTTTTATCAAGTTTTAGAAAATCACAACCCAGTAAGTTTAATAGAGAAGTAGAAACACAAGTGAATACTGATATTCTGTCATTGATGTGCTGGGTGTTTTTTTTCTCTCATCATTCTATTCAAGTTATTGTCAAAAGAGAAATGTAAAACTATTTTCTTCCTAAAACTCAGATAACTAGAAAAAAATGCAGCATAAAATTTCCCAGAGAAAAGTCATAGTATTTCTCAATAATAAATTTTTTTTTATATTGCAACTACTCTTTTAATATCAAGTTTCCCGGAGAAAAGTCATAGTATTTCTCAATAATAATTTTTTTATATTGCAACTACTCTTTCAATATCATGCATAATTTTCATAGATAAATTTCATTTGTGAAATTTGACTGTGAATGAAAGGAAAGAACTAGTATTCTAGCTAGAGCATAAAAAGAAATTTATTTTTTTCTCTTCTAGATAAGGAAGAGGAAATAAAAATATATACTGCAATTTAATTATAATTATAATCCTCTCCATTCTGAGCAATTATTGATTTTGTCTGATGAGCCTAATTATAGACCATTTTATCTATTCCTTAATGCCAAACTCAGTTTCATATCCTGCCTGAGATCCTTATTCATTTCTCAACTTACACTCATCTCTTCTTTCCCTGATTCTTTTAGCTTGAACTGCATGCACCAACCATTGTGATAGTTCTTGTGTGAGCTACACAAGGAAAGGTGAGCTCTCTTATTCATGTATGTCCCTGGTGCCCAGCACAGTGCCTGACACATAAAGCATTCATCACATTGCATTGTAAATTTCTGATTGCTCCTTAGTTTACTTCCAAACTAGACTGCAAACTCTTTCAGAGTAAGGACCATGTCTTATTAGTTGTCAAATCTTCAATGCCTGTCATAATGCCTGGTATATCATTGGTAATCATAAGCATCTTCTGAATGTATTTTATATATAAAACTAATGCATAAAAGTTTATAAATTATGTTTAGATATTTTGTGAAACATGCAATATACCTAATTAAATAATAATTATGAAATATCTTACATACTGATTACACTGCTAAGTTCTTCAGATTAAGATCCATACCTCATTCTCTTCCTGTATCCTTACTCTGCAAGCATCAGATGAATTCACTAAACACTTTTAAAATTGAATAATAACATATAATTATGAGGAGCATCAAAGTTCAAGTCATGCCCCATGTATCCATAGTAATGTTAAAAACACCTCTCAGTTCACATAGGAAACAATTACTTAGCATTTACCACATGTCAGGCACTAAGCTAGACATTTGGGATAGAAGAATAAAATAGAATAGAATAGAGAAGCAGCTCATAAGGAGCTTACATAGTGAGTAAGAATGACACACAGGATATTGTTATAAGTAACATGAATAACATGGCTCGACATTGGATATTTCATGGGCACAGAGGACCACTTAGTCCAAGCTTTGATTAATGTATGACTTCCAGAAGAAAAATAACACCCCGAAGGATGAGAAAGTGTTAGCCAAGAAAAGAAAGAGGGGTGAGATCAAGGTGAATGAAGGTATAAAATGCTAAAAGAACATGACTATATTTATTACTTGTATAGCTGATAATAACCAACCTCAAAATATGAGGTTGAGAGTGAGGAGAAATTAGATGTAGAAGAGGAGATCTTAGAGGGATCAAGGTGAATGGAGGCACAAAATGCTAAAAGAATATGATGTGTATATATTAGAGTATAAAATATGAGATTGAGAGAAAAGAGAAATTCAGTGTAAAGGAAGACTGTATTAGGACATAAAAGCATTTATATGCCACTCTAAGGAACTTAAACTTCATTTCATTGTCAAAGGAGAGTCTTTAATTGTCTTAAGAACTAGAGTGATATGATCAGGTATACACTGTAGAGAGCTTTAGTTGTTGTACAGAGGATTAATTAAGGAGTTGGGGCAAAATTAGAGTAAGAAAAAAAGTTAGGAAGCTACTGAAATATTTTAGGCAAGGGATCGTGAGGGCTTCAACTTGGTCAGTAGAAGTAGGTATACAGAGGATCAGAAAAAGAGTAGATTCTGGAAACATTCTGAAGATATAATCAGCATGACTTGGTGATGGACTGAATGAGGAATGTGTAGAAAAGAGATGAGTTAAAAATGACTTCCTTGTTCCTGAAGACGAATGGATCACCAACTAAGAGAATCAGAGTGGAGAATGAAGAAAAAATGGGCCCTGTTTTTGGCATACTAATTTTGAGGTGTTGTCAAAATTTGAGGTGTACAGGTATACAGCCTGTATTTAGATACATGTGAATGAATGCAGAGTAGAAGCTAGAACTGAAGGCGAAAGCATATATGTAGGTGGAAGATAAAGACATCAGACTGAATCAGGTAACTCATTAATACTATGTGAAGAGAAAAGAGCAATGGGTTAAGATATTGAAGGCCAAATAACATCAATATTAAAGAGAAAGAAGTAGATAAGGGAAAGTTTACCAGTCATAATGGTAAGAGGAATGTCAAGTTTTAATAATATCAAAAGGCATGAGAGATCAACAATATCCAACACCACCAGGCAGGTGTGACTTTATTCTTCAATACTAGCATTTTAGCAATGTTCCTCTGTGTTATGCCTTGTCATCACACACAGTATCTATTTCTCATAAATTGCTTTTTACAAATGACATAAGATTGTCCTAAGTCACTAAAGGTGTATTAAATGATAATGCATCACAGAATAGAGAACGGTGGGAGCATTTGTTCACAGCTGTGCCCTTCCCAGTCATGCTGGGAAAGCAGAGAGTAGGCCTGTGGAGGTACACTTATCAAAGGGCTTATGCCAGCTCAGTGTTAATGGAAAACCACAGATGGTGAGCTGAGCGTGGCGGGTGCACCCTCCCTGAGACACATTTTAAGCAAACAAATGCTCTTGTGGATGGCTATTTGAACTACCCACGAATATGTGTTTTGATGTGGGTTTTTAAAGTATCTTAAACTCTCTACACAACTATAGTCTTTTCTGTGCCCAGAAGGAATGTTATTTCTGAATCTTATTAAAAATTAACACTAGTCTATTATCCATACTCTGTCTGTCATAGATGATGAATGACATATGTTGATAAGCACAGCCACTCTGGTTTCTGGACCCAGAGGCACTGGAAAGCATCACAAAACAAATTATGTGATGAGACTGGCCAAAACTTAATGATTTATCTAAATGATGTTCAGAATTTCATGTGTCATTAAAGCTCTTTGGTGGCTATAAATCCAGAGAACTCTATTTCTATCTGTAAGGGGGAAAATATATTATTCCATGAATTGGGTCCAAATTCATATATTGCTGACTGCACCTGCTTTTTACTCAGGCCTCATGTGTTAGAACAAAACCACTCGTCAGTATCCCACCAGCGATGGCTATAGTTTGAAAGAGCAGCTACACTGAGAATGAACTGAGAAAACCTTGCTAATATTACAGATTCCTTGTTGCAACAGACAGTTGTTATAGCTATTCAAGTGCAATTCATATCTTACTACCTCACAAAAATGTATTTGTTGGAGGAATGAATAAATAGATGATTGCTATTCCATGTATGTAGTCTGCCTATGTAGGAAAAAAAAAAAGTGTCGTACATAGGATTGCTATCTCCTTCGCTAATGTATATCTGTTATCTTCATTGTCTATGAGACTTCACCCTGAAACTCTTTATTTAGTAATGAATACCAGGTACCTGATTTTGTTCCATGTTAATGAATCAAGACTTTTAAAGACATATGAGTTCCTGTTGTGTCAAAAGTTTCCCCATCATCTATTCCTAGAAGCTTAACACAATTATCCATATATGGGGATCTTACCTTCTCCAGATCAGCTCTGAGGATTGGCTGGTTATGATTTAACTACAGCTTTAGAATCTCAAGGGAGGCTAAATTGTTTTATACTTGATCCTTTCATATTTTTATGGCAAAGATTAAGAACTTGGTTTGGATGTATGAAATTGTCCTAAGACACATGCTAATAGCACTAAATTAAATAAAGTCTGTTTCCGGTGGACATGAAACTGACCAAGATTATAACCTAAATTCACATCTTCTCTGATTTGAGTCTAACAAGAAGAGATGAAGCTGAACCATTAAGCCATAAGAAACGATACTATCTAATTCAGAATAACTCCTTGTCTAAAAGACAGCATCCACTAGCCAATGTTTTTTAGCAACATATAATTGGAGATACTGGTTTAGTACCAAAAGAATAATCAATACTTTCTTTTCTGTTATGTTTTTTTGCAGAAGATCTATGATGTGAGGAGTCAACAGGGTGTTTATTCCTTAGAGTTTACATATAAATAGGATTGTGTGGGCTAAGTATTATTGGGATTGTGATATTTGGTGGTTTCACTGTGTGTGATACACCCTCCTGGTAGTAGTAGTAGTGGGAGTAGTAGTAAAGGGAGTAGTAGTAGTGGGTAACAGTGAGAGTCTTAAATTATGGGACAGCAAGTTGTTGCCATTTACTTGCTTCTGTATATACCATAGAATTCACTGTGCGATGCTGACAGTACTGTAGAAGAAATGGCAGAAAGACAGAATTTTCAAATTCTCTCTGCAGGAGAAGATACAATGGCAACTTTTTTGATATATTAATATTTGTTCTTATATTCAATAGAAAATGAAGATTGCGATAGTACCGTTTTTCTTCTTACAATTTGGATTCCTTTCCTTCAGTGAAATTAATATTTGTATCTTATTTACATTGTATCAGAATAATCATAGAAAAAATGCCCACCTGTCATTTAACGCAATGCTTTAGATGAAAAAACTAAGCATAGCTCTCTTAATAGCAGAAACATTTGAAATGTATTGGGAAGGTATCCTTCATAAAAACAGCTTATGTTCTCTCTCAGACATCTGTTTTATTCTCCTATGAGAATGTATTTATGTTTTAAAAGTATTATGCTTTGGGATATTGAGTAACTTGAGAAGTTGCTATTATTTAAAGCATGTATTAAATAAACATATATTTGTTGGCTGAAGACTTTAAATTTATTGGAATATTATGATAAAACATATTTTTGTTCTAGAAACTGCCCCCAGCTATTTTATGTTGAATCAACCTTCTCATTGGGTAAAAGTTCTTTTCATAATATTTTGGCCAGATTCTATGACTTTCCTGATACCCATTGTTATTAAAACAGTCCAATTTTAGTTTTTAAAGCTCCGAAATGTTTGTTTTAAACCATAACACTGAAATGCAGCAAGCAAACAAACAAAACAAACAAAAACAAACTCATAGATACAGAAAACAGATTGGTGGCTACCAGAGGGGGAAGGGGAGTGGCACGAGGACAAAGAAGGTAAGTATACAGTGATGGAAGGAGACTAGACTTCGGGTGGTGAGCATACAATAGAGTATACAGATGTTGTATTATAAAGTTGCACACCTGAAAGTTACATGTTATTAACCAATGTTACCCCAATAAATTTAATTTAAAAAAATGAAAAAAATAAAATTATAACATCAAACTCTTTATAAAGTTTATCTCTCTCCAATGATCAATGTTAACTAGATATAAGCTAGGCACACAGAACACTATAAGTACTTTATCATCACCATTTTACAGATATAAATATTGAGGTTCATAGAGGTTAAGTTACTTGTACAATTTGCATAATAACAAGCAGCAAATAACCTTAGCTACCTAATTCCACAGCCAGAGCAATTTCCAGAAGACTACACATAATAGAAAAGAAGGTTTCATAATCATGATTTGTATAACAGTTAAGTCATTTTTTAAGAGAAAGGCATTCATAAGTATCTGGAATGACATTCGTTAAACATAGATCTTGCTTATTTCCTATAAGGGCCCCAGAGGTTAAAATTTTATAAATTTTTTTCTCCCTTAAAAAAAATAGTCCCTTTTCAATTTTCTTCATGGACATCAATTTCTAACACTCAATCATTGTATACATGAACAAATCAGCAATGTTGTGAATATTATTATAAGGTGCTTTAACATGTATTAACTATCAGATCAAGATTTCTTATTTACAAGTTGTATTGCTGAATATAATAAAGACCCTTGGGCAGTTACCGCTTTTTCATTTCATTTGAAGAGGGATAGCAGTTTTTTGTTTTATGTATTTATAATAGTGCACATTTCTCATTTTGCCACATTGAGTCTTTTCTCTAGTTTCTATTTGACTTCTAAAGCATCAGTCACTGTTAGATATTCACTTAGCCTGTTGTTTGCCCCACGATTTTTATTCCTTTGCCCAATACTTAATCTTCAAAACTATGTTACCTGGAATTGCTGATATGTATATTTTCAATTTTCTCCAAGTATTCCCTTGGCTATTTTGTCATAACAACAAGAATGATCTAATGTTCCTTTTTGAAGACTGACTTAGAAGAAGCTCTGCATATTCTCCCTTACAAAATTCTCATGGTTTATTCTTTCTCCTCTTTTGATAATACATTTATTTTTGTTTTAGTATTTAAGTGTACTTTAATGAAAGTAAGTAAGCTATTCTAAGTCTCCTGAGCATAAGATCATTTTTCTTTGAACAATAATTGATATTAAATACGATATGACTTAGAATTCCCCAAAGAATTAAAAAAAATCAGCAAATCCAAAAAAAATGTTCATGGTCATGTTAATCAAAATAGCTCATAGATGTGTAATGAGATACTTTTAACTAATGCCCAAATGGTCATGCAAAGTTCAGCTTACCTTGGCAACCGAATTTTTGTGTAAACAAGTCTAATTGTTGCTATAACTAGAAAAGTGGGACCCCTAAATTCAAGATTCGATTTATCTAAAATTATCTAAAATTCTAGCACTACTATTTACCTGCACAATAAATTGCCCAGGTCATTTGATTAAAAGGGAATGTTTAGGGTTTTGACTGTTATTATCTACTAAATTTACTTTTTATTCCTCACCTGAATAATTGTTCTTCAAGTAAAGGTACATTGAAATAAACTGTCACAGACATTTTTTAAATTTTATATGTTTAAAGGTGATTGGCATGTATACAGTTTATCATGTGGAAGATATTGAAAAAGCAGATGGGGAAAAAGTCATCGACTTTTTAAAACAGACTATTTTTTAGAATAGTTTTAGGTTTATAGCAAATCGAATGGAAAGTACAAAGATTTTTCATTTACTTCTTGCCCTGAAACATGCATAAATTCCCCCATTATCAATATCCTCTATCTCAATGGTACATGTTTTACATGTGGATTTACATGACTCATCATTATCACCTTAAAACTATATACTCTTGGTGCTGTACATTCTATGGGTTTGGACAAACTTATTTTATTATTTTATTTTATTTTTTAATTAAATTTATTGGAATAACATTGGTTAATACAATTATATAATTTTCAGGTGTACATTATAATTTGACATCTATATATTCTATTGTGTGATTACCATCCAAAGTCCAGTTTCCTTCAGCTACCTTATATTTGATCCCCTTTACCTACTTCACCCTCCCTCTACCCATCTATATTTGACCCCCTTTACCCCATCTACCTCTCCCCTCCTCCTCCACTCCCTACCCTCTGGTAACCACTAGTCCATTGTCTATGTCCATGAGTTTCTGTTTGTCCTGTTTATTTGTTGCTTTTAGGTTTATATTCCACATATAAGTGATACCATGTGATTTTCAACTTTTTCAGTCTGGCTTATTTCACTTAGCATGATTACCTCGAGGTCCATCCATGATGTCACAAATGACAGTATTTCATCTCTTCTTATGGCTGAGTAATATTCCATCGTATATATGTACCACAGCTTCTTTAGCCAATCATCTATCATAGGACATTTTGGTTGCTTCCATGTCCTGGCCACTGTGAATAATGCTGGTATGAACATCAGTGTGCAAATATTGTTTCGGATATGGGTTTTCAAGTCTTTGGGGTAAATATCCAGTAGGGAGATTGCTGAATCATATGGTAGATCAATTCTTAGTTTTTTGAGGAAACTCCATACTGTTTTCCATAGTGGCTGTACCCACCAGCAGTGTATGAGGGGTCCTTTTTCTCTGCATCCTCTCCAACATTTGTTATTGCTTGTCCTATTAATTATAGCCATTCTACCAGGTGTGAGATGGTATCTCTTTGTGGTTTTGATTTGCATTTCCCTAATAGCTAGTGATGTTGAGCATCTTTTCATATGTTTGTAGGCCACTTGTATGTTCTCTAGAGAGAAGTGTCTGTTCAGGTCCTCTACCCATTTTTTGATTGAATCGTTTGGTTTTTGTTGTTGTTGTTATTGAGTCGTATGAGTCCTTTGCATATTTTGGTATTAGGCCCTTATCGGAAGCATTACTTACAAATATATTTTTCCATTGAGATGATTGTCTCTACCTTTTTGATGATTTCTTTTGCTGAGCAGAAGCTTTTTAGTTTGATATAGTCCCCTTCATTTATTTTTGCTTTTACTTCCCTTGCCTTTGAGGTCAAATTCATAAAATCCTCTTTAATTGGGCAAATTTATAATGACACGTATCCACAACTGTAGTATCATACAGAGTAGTTTCACTCTCCTAATCATCCTCTGTGCTTCACATATGCATCCCTCCACTCTAACCCCTGGTAATCTCTGATCTTTTTATTGTCTCCATAGTTTTGCCTTTTCCAAAATGGAATCATATGCTATGTAGCCTTTCAGATTGGCTTCTTTCACTTAGTAATATGCCTTTCCTCCATGTCTTTTCATGGCTTAATAGCTCAAAACTCTTTAGTGCTAAATAACATTCTATTGTCTGGATGTATCACAGTTTATCTACTTACCTACTGAAGAATGCTTTGGTTGATTTCTAGTTTGGGCAATTATAAATAAAGCTGCTGTAAATATGCATATTTAGGTTTTCAAGTAGGTATAAGTTTTCATCTCATTTAAGTAAATACCAAGGAGTGTGATTGTTTTATTGTATAGTAAGAGTATGTTTAGTTTTGTAAGAAACTGACAAACTGTCTTCTAAGGTGGCTATACCATTTTACATTTTCACTAGCAATGAATGAACTCCTGTTGCTCCACATCCTTACCAGCATCTGGCCTTGTCTGTGTTCTAGATTACGGCCTTTCTAATAGGTGCGTAGTAGTATGTCATTGTTTAAGTTTGCATTTCTCTGATGACATTATGTAGAACATCTTTTAATATGCTTATTTGCCATTTCTTTGGTGAGGTGTCTGTTAAGGTCTCTGGTCTACTTTTTAATTGGATTGTGTCAAGCTGAGTACCAAGAGACTGTTACTAATCCCAGGGAAGGACTCCAACTACATGGAAGATAGTAAAGATCATTCTGCCCATTGCACCTCGACATCGCCAAAGAAAGCACAACACAGTCTAGCACTGGATGGAACATCACTTCACTTACATTGAGAAGAGAAAGAACAATATCAGCTTGCATAGTGGACATCACTCCCCCATAGCCAGAGATGCTTTCTTCCTCTTTTGGGACAGTGAGAGGAACCTTACTCCTCCTCTTAGTGGACAGATAAAGCAGGGGGGTTGGCCAGTTGCATATGACACACACTCTTTAAGCAGAGACAAAGAGTATGCACTGAGCCTGAAACAAGGAAAGATTTTCCCACACAATGTGACAAGCCCAGCCCAAGGTCCATCCTTGTGCAATCAAGTGAGATAGAAAAACTGTGTGCATGAGACTGCCTTACACAACAGGTAGTTTTTTGTGAACTTTTTGTTGAATTTTAAGGCTTTTTTGTATATTTTGGATAACAGTCCTTTATCAGGTATGTCATTTGCAAATATCTTCTTCCAGTCTGTGACTTGTCTTTTCAATCTCTTGATAATGTCTTTTGCAGACCATATATTTTTAATGTTAATAAAGTTTAGCTTTTCCATTCTTCCCTTCCTAGATCCTGCCTTTAGTGTTGTATCTAGAAAGTCATCATCATATCCAAGGTCATCTAGGTTTTATTCTGTATTATCTTCTAGGAGTTTTATAGTTTTGCAGTTTATATTTAGGTCTGCGATCCATTTTTAGTTAATATTTGTGAAGGGTGTCAAGTCTGTGTTCAACTTTTTTTTTTTGCATGTGAATATGTAGTTGTTTCAGCATTATTTCATGAAAAGATTTTTTTTTTATTGTATTGCCTTTACTCCTTTATCAAAGATCAGTTAACTATATTTATGCAGGTCAATTTCTGGGCTCTCTAGTCTTTTCCATTGATTTATTTGCCTTTTCTTTCACCAATATCACACTGTCTTGATTAATGTTGTTCTATAATAAGTCTTGAAGTCTTTTTTTCCGATTAAGATGAAGGACAAGGAAAGGATGTTTTATATAATTGCTGCTTTTCAACATTGTACTGGAAATCTTAGCTAATGCAATAAGACAAGAAAAGGGAACAGAAGGTACACAAGATTGGAAAGGAAGAAATAAAGTTGTCTTTGTTCACAGATGACATGATAGTCTATGTAGAAAATCTGAAATTTTGATAGGTACGTCGTCCTTGCAAAAATTTTTAACACTGTCTATTTTTATAAATAGTAAGGCAATTCAGATTTTGTATGAAAAACAATTGGAACATGACATGTACTTTACAGATGTGTACTTTCAGTAATTTCGATCGAATTTTACTTATTTGGTAAGCAATACCTTTAACAGGGTTTTCTCGATCCTAAATTGGGATTTAAAGTCTGGTTCTTTGCTAAAATGGTAACTTTGCTGGACATCCAGTTGCATGAGCTGGCATGTATAGAAACTATTATTTGGGGCTGAAGAAAAGTGAAGAAGTTTAATATTTTTTCACTGGATAAAGATGAGAGATTACAGTGATGGTGGAAAGAGAATGGCTTCTATCCTACTGTGTCCTAGGATATAGTGTGCCTGGTTGGAGACAGAATCTAATCTCTTTCATGAAAGACTGTGGCACAAATAGCACCGCTATGGATTCCCCAATCAAGGTTGAGTCATTCTCACTTCCACAATACATGTGGATCCCCAGCACATACCAAGGAGGCAGTCTCAGTAGACTCATGTTGTGTGCAGTGCGGCCATGGCAGTGACCAAGGACCTCCCTCAGATAGTTTGCAGGCAACAAACCATGAATATGTCAAATTTGAATAACATGAATAGCCTTCATATGACAGTAGGTTGGGATAATAAGCCAACAGAATTTTTATATTGATTATTTATAACTACAGGGTGGTGGTTCTAGAAAATCAGAGTCACTACCCTATTACAGAGGTCTATTTTTACTAGAGATAAGGGAATGTTGGATGTGGAATTCTGGGAATTTATTAAAGTCAGTAACCTTCTTTTGTGTATGTATAGTGTGCTAATCATTACAATGACTTACATAGAACTGTGTATAATGCCACACAATTAAGCTGCCATATATCTAAATAATTTATATTAGCAATGTTCAAGGTCAATATTGATTACTACAGCCAAGTTGATTATATTAGAATTCATATCAACTATTAAGGCTGACCAACTAATTTGCCTTACTGGACATCTTTTTTTCGGTGTATAGATCCATCATCTAATATGTCTTCATTTAAGGCTCATCTTACGGAAGAGGTGTGAGACTAAACCTGCTCATCCATGACCACTTTGGAGAGGCAGGAGAATGTACTTGTCTTAAAAGAATAATAATAAAGGATAATATCAACTTGCATTTGCATAGCTAGATTTCCAAAGGTCTTTACTTTTTATTATTTCATATTATTCTCATGAAAACTCTGTTATTTAGACAGCACAGTTATTTCTCTTTTCATTATGCATGTGATGAGGTTACACTAAAAAGATAGTCAACAAGAAAACACAATTGCTTTACTTGGGACCCCAGCTCACTCCAGTATCCAGCATGCTTTCCTTAAGACCACTGACCTTTAGTTCTCTGAGTGCCATGTAGTCAGCAAGTGTACTATGAACTGTCTCAAAGTTCATACAAATATATTCAAATTTCTTTTTCCTTTTCTTTTACTTGACTTAGAGGAAGAATATTAATAAACCTACAAAATTGAACTCGAATCACTTATAATGGAAAATGATTCCATTGGTTTTCAGATATAATGTGAGACATCTGCTAGAATGGTTTGATTACTACTGGCTATATAATTCTTTTATCTTTGTATTTTTTACTGATCATTTTATGTGCTTTAATTATTTTCTCAACTAGATTATAAACTCCTTTAGAGAAGAAACGATAATTTATACTTTGTATTCTTAGCACTTATGCTTACACATAGGTAGTCACCAAAAATAAATTTTTGTTGATGATGTTTATGTGGAAAAGTTTTTAATATATGTATACAATATGGCTCTAAGAGTTTCCAAATGAATTAGAATTGCTAAAAGAACAGCTTCTTTCAGGTTATTAAATGTGCCATGAAACCTAGGCATGGCTCGACATCTGTTATATTTAGGTTTTTTATATTGTATCATATTTCATATTGGAAATATCACTATAATATTGACTTTATAATTTTTTTCATTGCCATATAGTATATTTTGATCTATATGAGGTTCATTCATCCAGAAAACACTTAATAATCTCCTTTTATATGCCAGACACTGGCTATGAGCTTGGAACATAGGGTATTCATAAAATTGGCTCAGACTTTAAGAAACTTTACATTTTATAGTTAATTTAAAACATGTGCATTCCTCTATTCTTCTATTTTTCTCTATTGCGTCTCACTACCTATATCTCCTCAACTTTTCTCATATTTGTTTATCTAGTTCAGTAGCAGCTGGTTAATAACAAGAAGGCTTCCATTTGTTGAATAATCACCGAATAGTTGTGCTAAGTGCTCTTCGCACAATGCTTTGTTGAATTTCACTTAAGCCTTGGAGCAAATTTACTAGGTGGCTATTATTGTCACATTCATTTTACAGCTGAGAAAAAAAGGTTTAAAGTGGTTGGGTAATTTGCATAAGACCAAAGCCTCCTGAAAGGGAGCCAGGCTTGAACCCATATCTTCTCTCTTCAAATTCCACTGGCTGACCCACTACGTCATTAGCGCCATTTAACTAAGGAGGAGGTCAATCATTTATATAATGTTTGACCTTTTGTGGCATGTACACTTCTATTTTTCTGACGTATATGAATGAATAAGAGCACTGTAGAGAATAGGAAAGATATAGAGAGGGGTTTGAACTAATATCCAGGAAGGCTGAAGGAACTGAGACTGTTAAGATGGAAAAAGAAATCTCTGGCAGGACATAACATCTTTCTGTCTCTAGCGCTGCCATGCGAAAAAGGAATTTTACTTCTTGAACATTACTCCAAGGATAGAGCTAAGAGAAAGTTATAAGTTATAAAGAAAACAGTTTGAGCTCCACATGAGGAAAGATTTTCTGATAGAATTGTTGTAGAAGAAATAAACCAATTCGGGAAGAAGAGAATCCAGTATGTGTAGAAGTCATACATGAACTAGGGTTGTGGAGGAGACTCAGTAGGATGGGAAGGTGGGTGAAATTGTGGCTGGGGTCCTGCCTCTGGCTCTGAAGGCTAAGTAGCTGAAACACTTAGTCTTAGGAATATCTCCCCAAATTAGCCCCACCGAGCAGTAGGTGTCACTGTTTCATAGAAAGAGGAGTAAAGAGGCACCTTTCTGATTGTAACTAGGATGATTTTAAAAGATATACTCAGCTCTCCCGCTATTTTGTATGGAGAGAAGTTTCTAAAGATTACTTAAGGTTAAAATTACATCTAAGAAACTTGCAATGAGAAATCCAATATTTTACAGCATTTTTGCTTAAGAATTCAGGCTCTCCCACCTCCCTTGAAAGGTTTAGCCCAACATTGTAGTAGATTATAGTTCCAAATATATACACCCTCAGTACGTGTATTTATACACATATGAATACACACACATTTTGAAGCAATGCTTATTTTGTTTGCTTTTATGATCCCCTTTCTGATCTTTTTTTCTTTCTGTGCTTAACTCAAGCTCTTTAAGGAAAATGTTATGTATTTGACTAGTATTTGTATTTCTCAATTTGGAGGCTACTCAACCTGAGATCACCATGAATTAAGTTCCAGGCAGAGGGAGCTTTTCTTGACAAAGTTATAATCTGCAAAACCTGGAAGTTGGGATTGAAATGACTTCTCAGCCTCAAAGAAAGTCTCAAGGTCACTGACACTGTTCAGCAGTAAGAGACAGCAAAGCCCTCTCGACCACATTTCAAGTGTGTGCTCTTCCCTCTGCTTTGTCTCTTCAGTTCCAAAGACCCCTACTAGAGCACACAGGACTCATCTTCATTTGACCTGTCTCTCCGGGGAGCTTTTCTCTGGGTAGAGGTTTCTTCTGTTTCAAAGAGACTTCAAAAACAGAGAGCATGAAGCAAGCAGATGGAGTCCTCTAAACCTGCCCTCTCCATTGGCTATGAACTACTTCAACAATGGCTTCCTAAGAATCTATAAATGCATGTAGCTATTTTGTATGGAGAGAAGTTTCTAAAGATTACTTAAGGTTAAAATTACATCTAAGAAACTTGCAATGAGAAATCCAATATTTTACAGCATTTTTGCTTAAGAATTCAGGCTCTCCCACCTCCCTTGAAAGGTTTAGCCCAACATTGTAGTAGATTATAGTTCCAAATATATACACCCTCAGTACGTGTATTTATACACATATGAATACACACACATTTTGAAGCAATGCTTATTTTGTTTGCTTTTATGATCCTCTTTCTGATCTTCTTTTCTTTCTGTGCTTAACTCTGTACATAACATTTTTGAGGAAAATGTTATGTATTTGACTAGTATTTATATTTCTCAATTTGGAGGCTACTCAACCTGAGATCACCATGAATTAAGTTCCAGGCAGAGGGAGCTTTTCTTGACAAAGTTATAATCTGCAAAACCTGGAAGTTGGGATTGAAATGACTTCTCAGCCTCAAAGAAAGTCTCAAGGTCACTGACACTGTTCAGCAGTAAGAGACAGCAAAGCCCTCTCGACCACATTTCAAGTGTGTGCTCTTCCCTCTGCTTTGTCTCTTCAGTTCCAAAGACCCCTACTAGAGCACACAGGACTCATCTTCATTTGACCTGTCTCTCCGGGGAGCTTTTCTCTGGGTAGAGGTTTCTTCTGTTTCAAAGAGACTTCAAAAACAGAGAGCATGAAGCAAGCAGATGGAGTCCTCTAAACCTGCCCTCTCCATTGGCTATGAACTACTTCAACAATGGCTTCCTAAGAATCTATAAATGCATGTAACTCTTGCTTGCATTCTCTTAAAGAGATTGTATCCTCAGAAGAGGGATGAACTGTAGAAAAATGACATAATAAAAGTGCAATGCATCCTCAAAGTAGAAGACAGAGCCATCTTTTTTAAAATAGAAAAGTGAGCTGGAATAATCAAAGAAGGCTTTTTTGAACCTATAAGATTTTGATTAGGACACTGAAGGCCAGGCAGAATTTTGATACCTGGAAAATGCAGGGGAATGGCATTCTAAGAAAAGAAATGGTCATAGTATAGGTACAAAGTTGGAATAGGAAGGGCTTTTGACTTCTCATTCAGATTGGTTGAAATGTAGGACTCATATAGGGGACATAAAACTAAACCAAAATCATGATCATAATCTTGCTTTGCATGTGAGGATAGACACTGAACAGTTTTTAGGAGGGAAATGATAGTCATAACAGGAATGCTTTAGTGAGATGATTACAATAGCTACTATGTTGCCATGGTCTTTTCTATACAGTGGTGATCCTTTTTGAAACAGTAAGCTAGATCTTTTTTTGAGAATAAGGAAGGTAGACAAGCAATTGAGATCTTTAAATGTATGCAAATTTTGAGAAGTCACTATGGGAATTTCAATCTAGTAGGAGAGAAATAAAACATTGCAGGCTGAGGTCAGCGAGCACAGATTAAGTGGCATGAGTTAGAAACTGCCAGCATAATAATGTAATTAGTAGTATTAGGGTGGGAACATGGGAAGCAGATAATGACAGCTACTAAGGCCTAGGAATGTGTATGGTGATTAGGACTAAGAGTAAAGAAAGCTAGGAATTGTAGGGTATAGAGAATGCAGAATTGAGAATGGCTGAATACTAGCTCCTCTTCAGGAGGAAAGGTAAATTAAGTTTACAAGTGTATCTACCATTCCAAGCACCTATGTGTTCCAAGCAATGTGCTAAACAATTAATGTTTACAAACTCCATGAATTAAACATTGATGTGTTCATTTCATGGACAACAAAATGGAGTTGAGGGGCTCATATGATTGGCATGAGACAGAATTAGGATTCTAACCCAGGCCTGCTTGATTGAGACAGAAGCAAGCAGTTGATAGTCTCCTTGCAGATAGTAGGGTGAAGGAGTGATCTCTTTTGGAGAAGCCTGGATCAAGGCATGGTCAAGGTACACTGGGTGATTGTGATACGGGACATCACTTGTAAAATTCTTAATCTTTTAGCAAGAAATGATATGACACATCTCTTCTTAATCTTTTTACTAAACCTAGTTAAGTTTTCTTTCCTCCTTTTTTGGGGAAAAAGGTCATCTCCCTCAAATTCCGATAATTGCCCTGAAACTGGTGACTCAGATCCTCTGGCTATTGATAAGGGTCATCGGCTCACTGTTTCAGAAATGGTGGTAGGTCCCTTAGAGTCCGAGAGGGGAGGAGACTTCAGGCCAAAGGTCTTTTTACTCTTTAAGAAATATATTAACCAAGCCTGTTTCCCTTTACTCATTTAATAGGCAAATCAATAATAGAAAATTTATAGATATATGATTTAAATAACAAGTTTGTATCTTCTTTCCCTTGTCTAGTGACTGAGGTGGTACTTCAGCATGAAACTCAAGACCCTGTTCTGACTAAGGCAGAGAAGGAAAGAGCTCCATGAAACCCCAATAGGTAGGGACTATGACCCTTCTCAGTGCGAAGCAAATACAGAAGAGACCTCCATCTCTCAATATCCATGCTAATAATAAAGGGGTTTATGGCTCTTAGAAAAAAGGCAGGAAAGTTAGCTAGGAGGTTTTGGGCCTGCCTGCAAAGACACTGAGGTCATCCTATCCTAGAAGAGGTCCACTCTAGTCCATCCACAATTAAGCAAACCAGAAGGCATATTTGGGCTAAAAGGAACTCATAGAAAGAAACAAGTAAGCAGGAAATTGGGTACTAGTTTCAGCCAGTCACACACACCTGAGCAATAAAGACCCCAAAGATCTTCAATTTACCTGAGCCTCATTATAATATAATGCATATGCCCAGAAGTTTATTAATATCATTATAACAGACTGAATTCTGGGAATGAGCATGTGCAGAAAGCAAATGATGAATCACTGAGTCCTGTCAATCTTAGTTGCCAATCAAAGAAGCCACTCCCCTAAGTAACCACCCACAGCAAATAAGGATAAAAACACCAAAGGCTTTGTTACCAGGCCTTTTGAGCCACACTTCTCTTGCTCAGGCCCGCTTCCATGTCTGGAAGTGTACTTTCTCTTCTAATAAAGCTTTTCTTTTCTGCTGTATTTCAGTGTCTTGTTCAATTCTTTGTTTGAGATATCAGGAATCAAGACAACACACTGGGAGAGGATCTCCACTCTCCAGTAACAGTTGTTAGGATGTAGAAGGCCAAGGGTAAGCTCCACAATAGTCATTTCATATCTTAGGTGCTATGATAATGGGATTCTCCAAAATTAATATCATGTGGTAGGATTGGCCTAGGTGTGGTGAAAAAAAAAAAAGAAGAAAAAGAAGAAATCTTAGGATCAGGGTGGCTTTCAGGAGGAATATGAGCTAACATCCCAGTGTTGTTGTTAGAATCTCTTGAGATCCTATGAAAGAGATGCCCATCAGGCCAGCAGGAGTGATTTGCAGTCGGTCACTCTGCTGCAACTGGGACCCATCCAAGAGATAAGCTCAAACTGTGAGTCCCGGAGCACCTCAGGGCACCTGGTTGAACATAGGAGTACCAAAGCCAGGAAACAAGGCTGAAGCAAATGGACCAGGTCTAGGCAGGGGCATCTGCCTGGTGACACTGTCTGCTGGACCAATCCCAGCCAATAGACAGGGATTTACAAAGCAAGGGGTGGAGGGTTGGGCAATGGAGGGCTGATCCTTGAACCCCTTCTCCAACCCCATGGCTGCCCTGCTGTAAGTGCAGTATTGCTTATAATAGACTCTTGAGTGTTGAAGAGCACATGTACAGTGATTGGCACATTGCCTGAATTAAGAAATGGTAGCTACTATTAGCTACCATTTAAATGGTAGCTACTAATAGCTACTATTAGCTGATAGTAAGTCATGGAAAAAAGATAAGAAACTGTCTAAGAATATGTTTGCTTTAAAAATTTAGATTATTTTGTATAAAGTCACTAAATAGTATTTATGGTAGGATCTCATTTTTGTAAAATAAAAGAAAAGGAGGGTTGGGATAAAATGAGAAACTGGGAGTGAATTATCGATTGTTCTTTTTACTTTTTTGTGTATCTCTTTTGTCAGTAATATGCGTTGCTTTTGTAATAAAACTAAAGTAGAGAAATTTGATTGGAGGGGCTTGTATTGAGAAAGTGAAAGCACAGCTATAAGGAACATTTATAGGTTTATGTTCCTCACTGTTCCCTAAGTCTCAAATTTAAAATGCTTTAAAGTTTATAATATAACATTTTTGGTTCATTTAATGTTTTCACTACATTACAATACCATGCCTAGTGATTTCAAAAGAGATACATTTGCTCATATATATTTTTGATTCTCATTACCCCAAATTTTCTCCACTCAGACATAACTGTTTTTATTTTTTCTATTCCACTTCATTTTTTGTCCATATATAAATACACAGCACATATTCTAACCATAGAGAATATAGATTTTGTATGCCTTTTTCACTTAACGTTTTTTTCTACATTGCTCTATCATCTCCATTTCTATGACTTTTCATGCTTCCTTAGTAGTAATATTCTACCAAACACTAGGATCTTATTTGTCAATTCCTCTAAGATTTAATATTTCAGATTCTTCCACATTCTTACAAACATGAACTAAACCCACTGACATAAACATTTTTGCAAATATAACCTTTTTCTTCTTGTGAACTGTTCCCTTAGAATAAAAATTTCAAAGATAATTCGGTTCTTTCAAAATGACTCTACAGATTTACAATGCCACTTTCCTGGCAACTTCCACAGCTGCTTGATTTTTCTGGCCCAAGCTCACAAAATTCCCATTATCATTTTAATGTGCATTTCTCTGATTACTAGCAGGTTTGAGCATACTCATTTATACGTTTGTTTTTTATTTTCCTTCTTGAAGCTCTGATATTTGTAAATAAATGTAACTTTTGAAGTGTGATTAGAACCCCAAAAATCCCTTTAATGTTGTCTTTTCTCTATACTTTTTAACTCCAACAAAAAATATTCATTCTACTTTTGAAGTGCTCTACAATGTCAAATGACATAGAGATCAAAAATAGAAACAAATCTATAAATTGTCTTGCTCTTGTGTCAGTCCATTTCAGGAAAGAAACTGAAGGCCTCAATATATCCTTTCTCAACATTCTGAGGCCTGATGGCACCAATTCAATAGCTTCCTGGTGGAGTTATTTTGGGGGACAGTCAAAACAGTCATACTCAGAACAACAGATTGGATTACTGACCAGGATCAACACTTAATGGACCAGTTAGTTTGGTTGTTATAGCAACAAAACTTAATTTGCATTTGGTTATTCAATCAGCAGTTCAGCAATTGACCTACAAACAGTGCATTCTGTTGAAATGGAAGGCTGCCTTTCTCTCTTCGACAAACCTTATGTCAACATCCATCTGAAAAATTTCAGGGCTTAATATTTCAAGTTTAAAATGTGTGTCCTTCTCCCCATCCCCTCGAAAAGGGATCCTACTCTTCCTCTGGATATTTGTGTCAGCTTAAGTCAGGCATCATAAAAGATGTACACAGCTGCACAGCTGGATACAATGCTATGTCACTCATTAGATCTGAAGCTTGAGAAGCTGGGGATATTTGATTTGTTTTACTCAATTTTATAGGAGCACCAGAGAAGATGGCTGCCCTGGAGGATTAAGCAATTTCTCTCCTTTTGAAGCTTCTTGAATTCTACCTTGTCCTTCATTAATCATTCTGAATGCGACTCTTCCTCATGGCCCATTGTGCTCAATTGGATCAATCATGCTTTCAAAGTGCTGTAATTTCATACATATTTCAACACAGACCTAAGAGTTTCATATACTTTGACCATTTGGGGTAATGCTTCATAGACTGGTAACCCAATATGCTTGGTAATCCCTTAGGGAAGCAAATGTGGCAGTTGACTGCAGCTCTAAAAGTAAAACCATACCTGGATATCTGTTTGTTCCACTATTAAGAAGTTTTACATTCTATCTTTAGCTAAATATTACTTATACAATTAAACAAAAATGTATGACATTTTCATCCAAAAACCTATTTTGAATTCAAATTAAAACTGTGTGTGTATGTGTATATATATGCATTTGTGAAGTCTTGAAGCTAAAAAAAAAAAAATTTTTAAGGATGGAAACAATGCTTACTTGAAGCCTGTTGCTCATGTGGCAACATTACATCTAAGGTAACTTCCTGTGAGTTCTTCCACAAGATGTGATACGCATAATCTGGATGTATATTCTATTTAAGAAAATAGTGATCTAGAATACATTTTGATTTCAATTTCTGAGATTTTTTTGATAGGTTATTTTATTTTTGCTGATCTTTGTACAAGAAGACAATGCTACCAACCAACCTTCAACCAATATAAGCTGTACATTTTGAGGATATTTATTTGCTTTTTCAGAAATAGGAATGGATTTGATTTTTTGCATATTATTCCACTTTCTGTCTCCAACCAACAGTATACGTGGGGGAAATGATTAGCCAGAATTTAGATTGCAACAAAGCTAACTGACCCACAAAATGATGAAACCTGGAGCACTGTCTTGTTCAGTTTGCCAAGTCAGTTTTCTGTTACATGGTAGCCTTTTAAATAGAGAATGTGGCAAACTGGAGTTGGTTACTCAACTTTATTTCTTTAAATCAAGGAAGAACTAATCGTCTTTTGTAGACAATGTTTTTTCCTTCTACTTGCTTTGTTATTGAGTACATGCCTGAACAACTTAGCAATTTTTTTCAATTTAACAAAGTTAATGCAGCAGTTTTTAAAAAGAACTTTTTTCTAACCTGTCATAATATTACATAGATGAGAGTTTGTATGATAGTTCCTGACTTTGTTTTGATAAAGGCATTACATTATTAAACTCTCAGGCAAGAACTTGGTAACTTCCTCCAGCCCAGAATACTTCACCATGAAAAATTCCTGGACAGAGAAATTTTCTAAATATGTGTTCCTCTGTTTTTCAAAGAACATATTAGTTTTATTTATATAAACTAGTTTCAAACCAAAATCACAGATAGTGTTTCAAGAGTCAAGGTCATCTGGTTTGGGTCTTTAATTTTTGATGTTCACAAATTCCACAGGTCTCTCTCTCGCTTTCTCCTTTTCTCTCTCTCTCACCTTAAAATTGTTTTTAGTATCAAATGTTTTCTTTGGCTGTTCTTGCTTCATTGAGAATGAAGCTAACTCCATGTTGGCCTTAGGACTGACAATAGGGATTCACCTAGGGTTGGGCAAATTCCCCCATCGGGGTGATGAAAGATCCCTCAAGCCCCTCTATCAGGCGGGGTCTCTGGGGCACTCACCCTTCAAATTCCATCAAAGTACAACATTTAAATCCCCATTCAAATATTGGATTCTTTTCTTGAAGTTACCTGCCTCTGTCCATCTCTTTCTGCTTTTCAGGATAGGGAGCAAAAATTCACTTTTGTTTAAACACTCACTCTCATAACCATTCTTTTTCAGTTCTATATCCTTTCAAGGTTCCCTTCTTTGGATCTGGACTGCTCCAAATAAGTGTGGTGCCAGGCTATTTGATATGTATGGTTTGCATCATGACCATTTAACCAAGCCATTCGTCTACTTATGGCAGTCATTGATCTTATCAGTTTCGCTGACATTACTTTAAACCTTTAAAATACCATTTAGCTTTAGTTTTAGCTAACACAAATAGAAGATTTGGACATGTGAAATTTAGTGCTACAGATAAATAGAGTCATTTAAAAATCGAGCAGAAGGTAACTTTCTTTTCCAGTAAATACCTCATCTGATCTCATTCTTGATGGATTATTGTGTTACCATGTAGGCCTGCTCACTCTAACTCAACAAGAGTTGCCATTTTTAAAACAAGGATCGATAATCAAACATGCCCTATTTCTGATATCTCAGATCAGAGTCAGGAAAGGAAACGGTTTACTTTGAGGGAAAAAAACCTCACTTTTCTGCCTCACTCTCTAATAATGAAAAGCACTTGATATTGGCCCTGTTGCCTGGAAAAAAAGATCACTTGTACATATTTGGATTTCAGTCCTGGCTCTGCTTCTAGCTGTGTGACCTTAAGCAAGTCATAACTTCCATGTCTATTTCTTAAAAATTATATAAACAAATTAGATTTTCATAACTCTTTCAGTTTAAAAAGTCTAGAACCAATATAAAACTGAAAATAATAAAGCCGTTTTATTTTTCACTGTGCATTTGTGAAGCAGTCACACAACATGATTTGGATTGGTAGTAAGTAGAAGACCCAGCCTGAGTATGGTTAGTCAGGACTAAGGTTAAATGTACATTCAGTCAACGTAAGAACTCACCAACTAGTGCTGTTCCACAGAGGCACCTTCCAGGAATTTATCACAGTACGTGCAATCTATCAGCCAACTTGGGACCTCCTAATAACAATGGCTAAGTAATCTTCCCCTTTTATAGGTTAAGAAAGAAAAAGCTACTTTTCAGTCAAGAAAGAAAAGCTACTTCATCCAAGATGCTGTTTGGGCCACTGTGTAGGATGCACGTATGGTCTACATTTTTAAAGATCAAACTTTGAAAAATTCTTGGTAATAAACCAGGCTACAGTGTACACAAGAAAATATATTTTTAAATAACAGAGAAAAAAATTTCCTCTTTTACAATAGCAAAAGTTTTTGAGTCAGATTCTTTGATTTAAATTCAATTCCCCCATGAAGTTTCTAATGTTTCTTATCATTTAAAAAAATCAGAAAATATTTCTGTTCCAGAGGCACAACTCTAACAACAGAAACAGCATACTTTTCCCAACAGTTATATCAAAACAATAGTGTTAGGCAGTCTGGGAATAAATGATATTCATTTTAAGCCTCACCATAGTCTCAAGCCAAATGATATTGCCAACAGTCCAACAAAGATTATCTCTAATGGAGAAGAAATGACAGCCTGCAGAATTTCTTCTCAAGTTTCTTCCACTTGTCAGTGAGTCAAAACCACAGAATCACTGATGCAATAACCCAGAAATAGAGGAGGAGTTGAAAAACTTCCAATAACTGTCAAAGATACTTCTAGTCTTTCTTGAGTTTTTAAATTAAGTTTTACTTATGTCAACCCCATCAGCACAAAGGAATAAACTAAGACTGTGTTTATATGACAACACAACAACCAGTCAATTAAGTGGAGAGTGAACTCAAATCCTTTGACTGACTCAATTTTTTACTTTCAGTTTGCTATTTCACTGTATTTAATTGGTCACAGCCTTAACATAGGCATAGTTATTCAATAACTTTCATGTGGCATTTGATCACTACTAACAACTTTCAGTCCAAATTAACCCTGGAAAACTCAAGAATATATAATACAAAGGCTCTTGGTCTGTATAAGTGCATAGTAATTTCTGAGAAGCATTTCTGCTTTGAGCTGTCACTGAGAAATAGTACAGATGAAACCAATGTAAAGATGGTGATAAATATGGTATCCAAACAAATTAGACCCAGATTAATTTAAACACTGCAGGGTAGAAAGAGCAAATCTTACTCCACTGTTATTCAAAGATAAATATGCACACATACACATGAAAATGGTGAATATATTAATCATATAATGTTATAATTATAGAATTGTACTTTAGATAATAAACCATTATGTTTTACATTAGCAAATATAACAAACGGAAATATTATCTACTTTTTTTTTTGCCAAAGAAGTTATTAGATAGAAATCACTTTTCACCTACAGCATTATCTTGATATTGTATAATTTATACATAGGACAATCTCTAAATATTAGCTTTCTTGGGTTAAAAATAATGTATTAATAAGTATTTATTTATTCCAAAGGAAATTAATCTGGTCTAATGGGAAGAAATTTGGACATGGGGTCAAATATTTCTATTAGTTTCATTGCCTCCTAGCTGCTTGATCTTGTGAAAGTCGTTAATCTGCCAAACCAACAGCTTCTTAATATGGACAATGAAAAAAATCTGTTTTATAGGGTCAGATGAAAGTAAATAATCATTACGTGTAAAAATGTGTTATAAAATTATAAAGAACCATAAATTGCCATTATTATTTATGGTATAAAATTATAAATACTCAATAAAATAATTATTGAAATGCCTACTATGCACAAGCAATATGTAAATTCTTAATTTTTACAATTATCTTGCAAGAAAGGCAGGTGTCATTACACATGTTATATAGAGAAAGACACTGAAGTTCAAAAAGGGCTAGTAATCAATCCAGGAACATATACCAACAAGCCAAGGACTTAAATCTAAGTCTTATAACTTCAAAGCCAAAAGCCTGTCCACAGTCCAGCATCTTAGTTAATAATGACATTCTCTGAGATGCTTGTGGATGTTCAGAGCACTGTAAATCCTGAGTTATCCATAATATTGATACTTAATATACAAATAATGAATCTGGTAGCAATCCTTTAATATAAGTCTTTGATGAATGCAGAGTAAGGGCATTTACAAAATAAACTAATATTGAAATGTAGTTAATATTTTATTTAAAAGTTTAAGGTTTTGTCAGCTGACATTTTGATTTAAAGAGATAGTTTATGATTGACACAGACTTAGTGCTCTCAGTAAAGTACTGTATATGTTTCTGTCTACTCATACTTAGAAACTATTAGAAAGCTTGGCCATTAATATTCAACTTGCCTACTACATGGAGTCTTAGAACCATTTGTGTACCAAGATCTTTTTCTATACAAACAAAGCTCTATTTCTTCTCCATCACTGCTAAGTCCCTTAACTTTCAGCCCTTCTCTTATAGGTACATCCTCCCTTGGGAGAGCTTGTACTACTAACACATGAACATGACCATCTCTGTGGGATAGCTACTCTTGCAGAAACTGAAGAAAGGTTGAAATGATAAATGGTCTAACAGCCTCCCTTTAGAGAGAAATGTATTTAAAATTAACTGATAAAAGGGAAAAGTAAGTACATTTTTCTGCTACAGGAGAGCTAAGTTGGCTACCACAGTCTTTACATGCACTGACAGGTTTTAAGGCAATGCTTTTCAAACCGTTGTTCATGAATCAGCTGTCTCAAAAACATTTGAGGTGCTTATTAAAAATTCATATCCTTTGGTTTCCCTTGAGACTTATTAAATCAGAAAAATATTAAGGAGGAGTCCACTTATGTGCACTAAAGTTTGAGGATGGTTAATTCTAGGGCACATCTCACTTCCAGGTTAAACAATTTCAAAATTTCAATGCTTTTCTTTTCCTTGTAACAATATTCGTCATTTTTTCTATGAATTTTTTAGTTATGCTTAATAGTATGCATACTTTATGGTTAGTTCATTCAGATTTCCAAACTGATTAATTTACTATTGACACATTTATTGATTGACTTTTTTTTTCATTTGTTTATTTCAATACTAGAAGAACTACTTTTCTTTAGTTCTGGAGTCTGGGTCTTTAGCTGGGTTTAATGAGGACCATATCACCTTCTCCTACAGAAAGATATGTGCACACATACAAATACAGTACATACAATTTCAGTTGGTTCATAGACACTCAGACCGTAATCAAGTCGTGAATTGGGCTGCGATCTTATCTGAAGGATCTAGGGAAGAATTTGCTTCTGTTTTAGTCAGGATTCTCCAGAGAAGCAGAGCCAATTGGATATCTATATATCTAGATTTTTATGAGGAGATTTATTATAAGAATTGGCTCATGTGTTTATGGAGGCCAAGAAGTCCCACAGTCTGCCGCCTGTAAGCTGGAGACCCAGGAAAGCTGGTGATATAATTCAGTCCAGGTCTGAATGCCTGAGAACCAGGAGCTCCAATGTCCAGTGTCTATATGGCAGATCTAAAAAACAAATTATAAGAATTAATAGGATAGTTTACAAAGTTTTTGGAATGAAAAATAAATGTAGAAAATTATTGTATTTCTACACATCAGCAACAATGAAAGAATTAAATATTGAAATTTAAAAAATACATCAGCCACAAAAATCTAAAATAGCTATAAATAAATTTGATATAAATAAGCAAAATTTAATGAAGAAAATTTTAAAACTTTGTTGAAAGACATTTAAGAATGCCTAAATAGATGGAGAGATGCCCCATATAAATTGGTTGGAAGACTTAATAAAATAAAGATTTCATTATTCCTAAATAGATCTATATATATTACACAATTTTGACAAAAACCTCATTATATTATTTTGTAAAAGTGATATAATTCCAAAATTTCTATGAAAACAATATATAATAACTAAAATAACTTTGAAAGAGAAAAAGATGTAACTAATTACTCTTCAGGTTTTAAGATTTATTATAAAGCTATAATAATTAAAGTAGTGTGGTATGGAGCATAGATAGACAAATAAACCAACAGAATAGAGTCTATTATTTCTAGGTAAACATGATATATGACAGAGGTTGTACTGCAGATGAGAGAAGATAATCAATAAATGGTAATGAGGCAATCGGTTATCCATTTGGGAGAAAACAAAAAATTGAAGTTTTCCTTCATACTGTAGGCAAAAAACAATTCCACTTTGATTAATGATCTAAATGGAAAAATGAAAATAAAGAATTTAATATAAGAGAATATCCTTGTTTTTGAGATATGCAGGATTTAAAAAAAGATAAAAAATACAAAACATAAAGAAAAAACTGATAAATTTGGCTCATATATGATTTATGTAACAATTCAGATCTTATCTTACTATTGCCATATTTTGGTCAACTTTGGAAACAGGCATGCCAGAAGCAGCTTTCTAACTTCAACTTCTTCTTACCCTCATCATTAGTACTACAGAATAAGTAATAAGCTAGATGCTGAGAAGGGGTTGTGAAGAGACTGCAGAACATAAAAATGTGGACAAAGAGAAGGGAGAAAACCAAAGGAGAATTAAGAGGGAGAAACTGCCCCTCTGTTCAAGCTCCTTTTATCCATTGAGAAGCTCATCAGGTCCTGAGGGTGGTTCACCAGTGGAGAAGTCCATTTGTACACCTGGCTAATTTAAACTTAGACTAGAGGATTTCAGAAAATGTTATTTGCTTCTTTATCATTTGAAAAGGAAGTCATACAAACATTTATTTCGGTTCTTAATCTACATGTTAAACATGTGACTAAAAGTCAATGCCTACAATGCTGTGTGTAAAAATAGCACATGGATTTTGCTGGAAAATGTACTTGCAGTCTTCTATTGAACTTGGAACAATGCAGGGTGATAGTTTACATCAATAATCACAACACCCAACCCACTCTATTGAGGCAAATTTAATTTCTCTATGCTGAAAGAGATTGAGAAAAGCCAATTCAATTCTGGAGATGTTTTTATTAATAAAACATTTTCTCATTTCAGAGAATTAACTTTAAAAATATTATAGAAATATGCTGTCAAGGATTATTTAGCTAAATAATATATAAAATGATAGAAAGTAATTTGAAATGATCTCAAATATTGGAAATAAGGCTAATTGGGAAATATCTCAAAATTAAATAACTGTTATTAAGGACAAAAAACTGCAATGGCTCTTAATTGCTATTAACATTTATTGCATAGTCTCTTTATCAGAGGTTTCACACAGATTTTGATTTTCAAGATTAATTTCTGGAGAGATGTCACGGTGTCTGGCCTAGGCTTCGTAAGTATCACTTCTGTCTAAAGATAGCTCTCAACACTAGTCAGAACTGCCAGTATGACATCATTATTCTCTTGGAGCTGGACTTTGTAGATCCAACTACTTTATGTACAGCAAATATTCACCACTGCATGGATTTATAAACTAAGAATGACACAGGCAAGACACAAAAATAGAAAGACAGAGAATTCTGACAGGTAAATGGTCTAGTCACATTTTATTTCCTTTACCTTTAACAATGCCAAAAATCATATAACAGATACCATGCTCACAACAAGTAAAATGCATCCATGGACCCCATTCTCATATATTATATTATAGAATAACATATCCCAGTAATAAAGGAAGTATGGATTGTCAGCAATAGCTTATGTCTACTAAAATATCCAAAGACATTATTGAATTATTGTACTATTTTGAAAGTATTCTTTTTAATCAAAGGTGAAATATTGGCTCTCCACTTAAAAATAAGTGTCACAATATATTTGGTAACAATGTTACAAGAAAGTGATTCCAGATGTCCTCTGGGAAGTCGTGAAAACTCATTTGAGAAGTACTGGTATATAGTAATATACATGTGTGTATAAGTTAAATCGATGTGTATACATATATTCAGGTATGTCATATACAGACAGACATACACACTCATATATGATGACAAGAAAATAAACCAGAGTAATTGTGGAAATCTGGGGAAAGAAATTGATAACTCTCCATAAACAATTTGCTAAAGTAAATCACTGAACTTAATGGTTGAAATGAAACACACGAGGGAGCAATTAGGTAGAGTAATGCAAAGGCAAATAAATACGACCAAACTTCATGCAAACATAATGCTTCTTCAATGCTGCTGATAGGTTTCAGGAAAAGTTTGCTTGACTAGTTAAATCTCAGGAAAGAGAAGTATTATGACCATCTTCAGAATCCAGATGGAGCTTCAAGCTCCATTTTAGTGTTCAAAAAACAAAAGTAAATGAGGTGAATTTTATATATTGAATGTATCCCATGACCTTGCTGAACTTCCTTACTAGTTCTATTAGCTTTTTTTGTAAATTCCTTAGAATTTTTTAAACAGATAATTATAGTTTGCAAAAAAAAGAAAAATGTTTTATATTTTCCTATGTAATCTGTATATGTTTTATTATTTTTCTTGACTTATTAACCTGGTTAGGACTTCTAGTATTATACAGTTATGAGTATGAGATAGGGATCAGAAAACAAATTTTCCCCTATAGGTGTATGAAATTGACTCAGAACTAAAGGCCATTGTTTCTCCTTTGCACCACATTGTCACTTCTGTCTTCACTGGGAAATATATATTATGTGTATATATATATATGTGTGTGTGTATACACATATATATATACACACACATATATATACACACATATATATATACATATATATACACACACATATACACACACACACATATCATACAACAGATACCATACCATATATATATCATATATATGATATGTCACATATATATCATATATGTATGCCACAAGATTTTATTTGTTAGTATTTTGTCTAGCTTTTTTGCACCTATGTTCTTAAGAGAGATTGGTTCATAATTTTTTTTCTTGTAATCTTTTGTAAAGTTTTGGTATTTAGGCTATGCCGGTATTTATTTTGGTATTTAGGCATGAACTCATTAAAAGAGTTCACCTACATTGAAATTATGAACTCGTAGTGTTCAAACGTCATCAAAAAAAGAATAAAAAGAAAAACTACAGAACAGGAGATACCATTTTCAACATATATAAATGATAAAGGATTTATATCCTGAAGATAAGGCTTCTGCAAATCAATAAGAAAAATAAGATTAAATAAGATAATAGAGGAAAAATTGTGAGCAGGCTTAATACAAAATAGAAAATCCAAATGACTACTAAACACATGATGAAATGTCAAACTTCATTAGCTTTCTGGAAACATTAAATTGAAACTACAATGAGATACCAACTACTACACATATTCCCCAGATTGGAAAGAATTAAAAATTCAGAAAACACCAGGTATTTCCAAAGATATAATGTAACAGGAATTCTTATTCACTGTTGGTGGATGTATAAATTAGTATGAATATTTTGAAAAATTTGCAACATCATCTACTAAATTTAAACATACGCATGCTTCATAACTCAGAAATTCTAATTCTGAATCTATCACCTAGAGAAATATGATTATATGTGTGCCAGAAGACATGTCCAAGCATATATTAGCATTGACTGTGACAGCAATAAACTGGAAACAATATAAATATCTACCAACAGTAAACAAATAAATAAATTTGTGTCAAAATTTCAAAAAAAATATAATAAAGCAATAAAAATGAAAAAGAACTAGAACAATATGTAATAATGGGGATAGAATTAACCAATATAATGTTAATGAAAGTAGAAATTCTCAAAAGAATGGGCAAGGGACATGTGGAGGTGGGATTTCGGGGGTGCTGTTAGTTTATTTCCAAACTTGTTTGATCATTCTATAAATGTCCATTTAATAACTGTCATTACATTGTACATTTTAATGTGTTTTTCTGTACATATGCTATATTTTATATTTTTAAAACAGACATTTTAAAATAAAAATTAATTCAGTCTTTATGAAAGCATATACTGACAATAACACTAGTAAGCTTCAAGATACAATAGCAATATTAAATTTCAATATTTCATAAAATATGTTGTCTAAGAATCTAGTACTTCAAGTATTTGTAATAATCTTCAATGATTTTTTTAACAGTATACTGTTATGTCATGATTAGTAAGCATACATTTAAAACAAAACAAAATAGATTTATTTAAAACACTTGCACATTTAAAATGTAAAGCCAATAGACTTCATAAAACTCCAAATATATAAATAATAGTTTGTGATATCTTTGTCAAGTCTCAATTACAATTAATTTAGCTCATCTATTATGATAGAAATACTCATTATTTTTATTTCACAAGTGAAAGCTAAAAAGAATATATTAACCA
>NW_006443138.1:8185271-8216098 GCF_000325575.1 Pteropus alecto
AAACGGGACAAATTAATTTTATTAGTCTGAGAGACGTCACTTAGTAATATTAGCTACGTATTCCAGAATATTTTGTGCTTTGTTAAGAATGTAAATAAATAGAGACATTTTACAGATCTTTTCCGTCAAAAGGAAGTATTTTTTTTTCTCAGAATTGACTGAAATGATTAGTGATCTAAATGCATTGAGATGGATTTCTTTGTAGTTCAGTTGTGCTTTTTGGGGAAGATGAGAAATATTGCAGGAAGAAAACATGAAATTTGGAATCATGTAGAATACTGTGACTCCGGGCAAGTTACTTTATCTTTCTGAACCTCAGTTTCCTTATCTGTAAAAAGAGGAATAATGTTTGGGACCTTCCATGTTTGTTGTGGGTGTTCCAACTGGAAAAAAATATAGATAGCATATGGTAGACACACAAAATGTCAGTTACCCACTTTATAGATAAAATATTGTCCAATCTCATGACTTCATACCTAATTTAAATGTAAGATCTATTTAAAATTTAGTGTATTCATATTATGTAAAAATATTTCATTCAATTTCATTTTGGAAATGCTAGAAATGAGAAATAATATATTAAAAAGAAACGTATAATGTTATAGTCAGGTATTTTTATAAATACATGCACATATGACAAACTTCAACTTGTATCCAATTCAATGGCATATATTGATCACCATGTCCTGTCCTTAAGCTATTTAGGAAAAAGGTAAAAATCTATCCTGGACAAAATCTAATGATTCTCAATTCTATTCAAGGGCCAACAATGATATGTAGTAAAAAAAAAAAAAAAAAGATGACCAAAAATCAGACAATGTGATTTCTAATTTTACAAATTTCACTAACCTTATAGAAATCATATGTCTGAGTATCAGATTTCTTAACTTGAAAATGAGGCTAATAATACTGGCTTTGCCTCTTTTATACGACTCTTATAAGGATCTAAAGAGAAAAGAGTAAAAAATATCTGATTAAGAATCTAAAGATCTTTCATTTAATTAAAAGGAAAAATTATATCTGGTCATATTGGACAAGAGATAAAAGGAGGCATTCATTTGAAATATCGAATAAAACTTTCTGAAAAGTCTTTTCTAAAAGACAGAGAGGATAAAAAAATAAATTGCAGACACTTTACATCAGCAAATCTTCCAGATTTCAAAGCAGAAAACCACGCCTGACCCTGAACAATTCACAAATTCTCTCTGAACCTTAGTGTTTCATTCACAAAATGAAAGGTTTAAAATAAAATTCCTCCAAAGTTCTTTCCAACTTAAACTTGCTAAGATTTCATTTGAGAAAGAGCTTTAAAAACTGGAAAATGACTGACAGTTTATATCAGCATAATAAAATCTCTTTGTCAACTAGAAGGCAGGATAAAATAAGTGAGTGAAACAGAACCTGAAATATTAGATTGGTTTAATCAGAATTAGCAGTTTTAATGGTTACAAATCCTCAAAACATCTGTGCAATGCTTCTCTCTAAATGATATAATCTATGTGAAAGCATTTTGGAAACTGTAAAATGCTACGCAAATGTAAAGTATTAGTGTCATCGACTTCACAGAAAAAGTCTGTACAATTCAGCTATGACCAATCTTTCAGGATAGGCATGGTGAGGAGGAAGAAAGAAATGAGGAAGATTTAATTTTTCTGTTTTCTAGCTCTCCTTGTTCTCTGAGAATGTATGTTTGTGATAATACAAACAGGTTTGGTTTTAGGTTTTGTTTTGTTTTGTTTTTTCCTTCAAGCATTAAGAGCTACTTGCTTTCCGTTAGAGAGACAACTACAGTCAGGTCTTTTTGTGTGTTTAGGTTAAGGATATAGTCTCTTCATATTCTCATTTCTTGATTTGAGACATTTTTACATGCAGCAGGTGGTATGATATGTATTTTGCCATTATATCCAATATTTTCCATATACTAGCCTATTTTCTTTTAAAAGATAAGCTATCATTTGCATAATTGGAAAGTGCTTTAAAATAAGAATTGCTAGTTATGAGTCACTGAAATGATGTTACCCAACCTGGCAGTATTATTTGCATTTGACCTTGAGAGAAACTGAGGGGTTGAAACAGAGGTAAAGCACGAACTAGACCTCTCAGGCTGTCTGCAGAATGCCAATCTCTGGGAAAAAGTAATAGAATTATAATTTGGAAGATGCTTGAGGATATACAAACCTAGATGCATAGGCACCTAAAAATCCTCAGCGGATGAATTTATGCTGTTTTAAGATCATAGTACGTAACTCAATGGTTTATTGAATTGCTTATTTAAATTAAATGCTAACTTGTAAGAACCTCCGGGGAAACCATTGTGACCAGTTATAGATTATTAAGAAGGAAAACTGGGTTTAGCACTTGCTCAAAGTTGTATTTTTATCAGAGCTCATTTCTCTCTTAAGAGAGTAATTGGGTTTAAACAGTGCATCTTGGTCTGGGGTTTGAGGGTTAGGGATGGAAGTTGGAGAGAATCTTTGCCTTTTTTCCCCTTTCTAATTTCTAGCCATTATAGCCTTGGCTAAGCCATTAGTCAAACTCCCTCGTGGTAAAAGAGGAATAATGTCAACAGTAAGCTCCAGGACAAATAAATAACATTTATTTCCCTAAAGTTTTTCTAAAATCAACTGCTCCTCTCAGCTCAGTATATAAAGGACTTGCAACTTGAAATACAAGCCTTTCTCAAACTCAGTTTGAGAATCTCTCACATACCCTCTGATAAATATAAACAGAAGTCAACTGGTGCCACTGCAATGCACATGATTAAAAAGTAATGTTCATAGCTTCTATGGCCTAGAGAGATTTTAATGGAATTACACAGCAAGAACCGAGAAAAGTCTAAGAAACATCAGTGATTCGGCTTTGAAGCAAGAGGTAGACTTTCCAAAACAGACTATGGAGAAAAAGGAAAATAATACCATAATGGTATTAAAATGGAACTTAATACCATTAATAAATGTGAATCAATACCATTAATAAATAATATTATTATAACCCACTCTATTTTTAAGATGATTTATTGTCCACCAATCTTACATATCTAACAAGGTAAAAAAAAATTTTTTTAATTGTTATCTTAATAGTAAGAACTGAAGTTCCTCTTAGGGAGAGAACTGCCTTTGTTAAGAAAATAACATAGTAACTCACTTTGAATGCAGAAGGTGAGTCCGTTGAAACAGCTGGAAGGAGGCAGCAAAGCTTAGAGTTAAACTGCTCTGCACAAGAAGTTTTAGGAATTTGTGATCCTGGGAATAGTGACCCGGTAAAGAAAAGGATTTCAGAAAGAGCCTTGAGAAGGCTAACCTACAAGGTGGGAAACTATGGCATAAAAGGTCCATTGAGAGCCCCTGCACGGGACAGAGATTAGCAAAGGCCTTTTAAGAACAAAGATGCTAATAACCAATTTTGTTGTTTATGATTTTCCAGGCTCTGTTATCCCAAATCTTTAATAAAGTCTGCTGAATACATTTCCTTGTGTAGCAAGTGTGGGGGGAATACGGAAGCCGGCATGGGAAATATAGCCCAACATGGAGCAAAGCAGGGCAGGAGAGTGGAAACAGGAACTCAGAGCCAGGGGCATCGGACGAGTGTAAACACATTCTACCCAGCCTTCCAACACCACAAAGAGCCTCTGGGGTGATGGTGACAGCTTCCAAGGCCATCATCCCCAGTCTCTCTTTTTCTCTTCTGAGCAGAAAATGTGGAGAAGTTAACGCTCCTGGGGCAACTCTCAACCATGGAAGGTGGAGGGTGGAAGTGGGTGGATAAATGCCCCAACCTCCCTTTCCTCTCTTTCAGAGAGAACATTTTGAAGTGTGTTTCACATAATTTCTGAAAGAATCCCTAGTGGGACTGAGTTTTTTTTTTTTTTTTTGTACATACCAGTAGTATGCTCATTATCCTCTTTGGCTGTCTCCTTTTCCAGTCTCACTTTTCCTACTCCTATATTATACTTCTTGTCATCACCTCTCATGAATCACTTGCACCCAAGTTCTTAGCTCAGGACTACTTTGGGGAAAATCCAAACTAGGGCACCCTCCCAGCCACACTATTCTAATTCCAGAGGCAACCACTTCTACCAGTATCTTATCCTCCAAAAATATCCTTTGCATGAGCAAGTGTTTGCATATATATGTACATATATATATGTGTGTATTTATATATATATAGCATAAGCTTTTAACAATTTCTCAATTATCCAAAACAGAGGGGAAAAAATCATATCCTACAAAACAGTTTAAGAAAGCTGTCTCTTTTATAAGAAGGTACATCTGCACTTGAAAAAGAATCACTCTTATAATACTGTTAATCACATTTTAAAATCATGCATAATCCATGTCATTTAGTCTCAATTGTGTTGCCAAGGAGTACTCAAGGGTTCACCATTCATTAGTGGCTTGTCATCTACCACACTCATCTTACATCAGCGCCTTCATATTCTGTTGCACATGGGACTTTCTAGCAATGTAGTTCTATCATTTGAAGTAATAATTTTAAATATTTAAAGTATGTATTATAAACAACTGAAATTTTACATAAAATTGTCTTACAACCAAGAAGTTTAACAAAATTTGATTTCCATGGTGCTATGTCTTAAAAGTTATTTTAGCAATCAAATGTTCTGTGCCAAACCAGCAAAATTAAGTTAGACTTTTTTTTTGTTGCTTCCTATTCCTTCTGTTGGGACATGTGGTTTTCTCCACCATATGGATGTGATATTTACTATTGCAGTTAATAGTTCTTATTGTTAAATTGGAAAACATTGGTTTCTTCTGATGCTAATTTGAACTTATTGCTGATTGCATAAAGTCAACGATAAATCTTTTTAAAAGTTTACACTACGATTAATGGGCTACAATGACCTATAACTACACACACACACACACACACACACACACACACACACACACACACGTTAAGTTTAACTTATATTATGGGAATTCAAAATGAAATGTATATCAGGTGAACCAGCAATGCAAGGATAAAAATAATGGATTTATCATTTATTATTAAGTTTTATAGACATTATTTACATTCATTTCAATTATATTCAGATTGGGCATCATCAGAACTACTTGTTTCACCTCATAATGAGCTAACTTATTTTAGAGGGGATGTACAAAATCAGCTACGTTGCTATGGTTTCTTGGCTTCTTTAAATTCTTGTGAAATACTTTTGTATTTTCAGATGTATCTTCGCATTATTTAAAAATGTCAAGTATAACATAAAATAATAGCTGCATTCAGAAACAAATGATAGGGTCTCATTTTAATGACCTGCCTATGTAACAGGCAAACGTGTCAAACTGTGGATTATTTGCCATCCAGAAATGCTTTTTGGCTGTTTCCATAATTGGCAATTTTAATGGCATCCCTTCTTCACCATCCTGCTAATATATCCTGTGTACTGATTCATCCTAGCCTTCCTTATCAAAATCTGCTCTTGGGAAATGTATCTGGATGTAATTCACTCTACTATGTAACTTGATGTATCATTTGTTTTCCGGAAAATTGGGAGCCATGGGGAAAAAAAAGTTGTTTTGGATGAAAAAAAATTGGAAGCTTGTAGGAAATTTTAAATATATGTATAATTGTTTTATTGATTAGCCTCAATATGGGTTATAAACATGAAATATTTTATTTTTCTCCAGTAACTGTTTCAGTCATGTTCTGTTAAATGTCACTTCCCTGTTTCTTAAGGACATCTTGGAAATACGCCATACTTTTCACTAAAGCTCAGGTCTGTTTAAGACTCTCATCGCATATTGGTTTAAATCTCATTTGTTCCCCTTCCTACCCGCACATCTTCCCTCTCCCCAGGAGACCAGGCTTTGGCTTGAGTGATTTGGATTGGGGGAAAAGGATGGTCTGATTCTGGTTGCTTCTTTCTCTTCCATATTTCAAAGCTCAGTTCCCCTGATTTGGGAGATTGCAGGAAAAAGCAGAGGAGGCAGAGATCTTTTGAGGTAATTGGTCACCTGCTGGTGTTGGTGAGACAACCAAGATCTCAGTCAGGCTCAAGTGGATTCTATCTGCTCTTCTGATATACTGTCTCCATGGAGATTCTGTGCATGGCTCTCTTGGGAAGGATTTCAGCTCTCAGCCTCCTCAGCTATCAGGATCCCTCAAAGAGGGGCAGCCTTGTCTTCCTTTAGTATCTCTCAAGTAGTCCATGTTCCAATATCCCTCAGAGTGGGGCATCTTCCTACCCCGCCCTAAGAGCCTTGGAGTACCAGAATGGAATGACTCTGTCCTCTTCTGACACCTACCAGACCACCGTCTGTTTTTGCCTCTCTGAAGCTAAATATTCCTCAAAAATTCCCTCATTCTTGCTGGTACAAAGAGTGATTTTTAGATACACCTTGAAACTCCAGGGAACTTCCATCAGTCCCTCCCAGGAACTCCCTTACCATGCTCTGCTTTTGCCCAATGGCACCACCAGGGTAGGACCACGGTGAGAAATTAGAGTCTTCTTTTCCTACCTCAGGAAACCTCTCACTGCACTTTTAGCGCTTCCTAGATACCTTCTACAATATCCTTTATGGTAGGCAAAATTCTCAGATGACCTCCAAGATTCCTGACCCCTTTGTCATGCCCTGCCCTTGAGTGGGAAAAACCTGTGAATGTGATGGAATAATAACCTATTCAATTCCTTGACCAAGTTTTTAATTAGTTGACTTCAAGTTTTATAAAAGGGAGTCATCTGGGTGGGCCTGACCTAATCAGGTTAGCTCTTAAAAGGAACGGGGCTCTCCCTTCCTGATGGCAGAGATTGGAAGTGTGAAAGTGCCAATGGCAGGAGCCATGAAATAAGGACCTGAGAATGACCTCTAGCAGCTGAAAACAGTTCTAGGAAGACAGTAAGAAAGACAACAAAGACTTCAATCCCACAAGCATACAAAAACAAATTTTGCAAATTTTCTGAGGAAGTTTGAAAGCAAATCTTGTCCTAGTTGAGCCTCCAGATGAGAACACAGTCTGGCCGACACCTTGATTTCAGTCTTGTGAGACTCAGAGCAGAGGATTCAGCTTAGCTGTACTCAGGTAACTGAGAGATAATAAATTTATGTTGTTTTAAGCCATTGAATTTGTCACCATTAAGCAGAAATAGAAAATTAGAACACCTTCTCCCTTCCCTTTCTGTTCTTCTTACATCGTCTTGAGGTTGGGTCAGTGCTGGTATGATACCTAGGAGGTAGCAGGACCAGTTAAAAACAATCTTATAACAAATCTAGAAATATCCGGCTTAACTCTATACATAATGGCAGTAATGTTGGATGATTGATACTTTTTTATCCTTGGGTAGGAGCATAATCACAATTCCAGAGCTTCAACATATTAAATATATAATAATGCCTTGTTATATATTCACTACTGAATATTTTAATAGCTTTCTTACACTATCCAGTTCTAGTTTGTTGTGTGCATGTGTGTGCATGTGTCTGAGTGTGTGTGTGTGTGTGTGTGTGTGTGTGTGAGAGAGAGAGAGAGAGAGAGAGAGAGAGAGAGAAACTTGTATTATTTACTAAGTTAATACATACAAAATATCCTTTATATTACAAAGTACATGCATTCAGGCAACTAAAATGTAGCATTCATTCAACATTCGTTGAGAAGTCTTTCTGCCAAGTCTTTGAATTTGCTCTTAAATATTTATAATCGGTAACAAATTGAGCCTCAAGTAGCTGAACCTCAAGGAATTGATGTGTTCGGCAAATATTTATTGAGCATTCTGGAGATAAAACCTGAATAAGAAATAGCCCCCATCTCCCAGGAGTTCAGTATACTGAAAATGGTCAAATATATAAACAAATATTCATAATATAATGACAAAAGCGGACACACTCTCAATGTTTGGCAGTGTAAGGACTACTTTGTAGGGGACTGTGTCTAAGCCAGGCAGTGTATGCAAAATTGTATACATATGCATTTACTTATGAGAAAAAAAGTTTATTACTTTATCATATTTTATAAAAAAATTATGTCCAGGTTCACAAAAAAATAAGCAGAGAGAGTAAGATATGCAAAAATAAAGAGGTGACTCAATTTATTGCCTGGTCCAGTAAATAGATTGATATGGTTACCTCACAAGGTATGTGTAGGATATTCTGGCATCTCTTTACTATTTCTGCTTTGGGAGAAGAGCATAAATATGTAAAAATAGTAAAACCCTGAGATGAGAGTCAAGCAAGATTTTCTAAGCAAGATTTTCTAAACTTAGGATGAATAATATCACACAGGTAAAAAGAACCTTCAGAAAAGCAAGAGAAAAAGAGAAGTAGGCCTTCTAGTACAAATTTCACCCCAAAGGACCAAGCTCTAACCATTAGAAACTTTTGATATATCACTTTGATTATTTCAATTTTAATTTTACTAAATTTTGAAAACTGGTCTTGTGCCCAACTTGAATGGCATGCTCTACTTTTTAATATTTTATCTTCTTTGTTGATTTGATTCAAATTTAAACTGCAGAAAATAAAGAAATCTGAAACAGGAGAGGTTAAGAGGAATAGATTCAGCCTTGTCAAATGTTACCAGTGTTTTGTTATGTTTGCAGAGTCTCAAACGGCATTGCTGGATTAAGTCTCTGAAGACAAAAGGTGTTTTACAGCATTCGAAGGTGTATTTCCATCATTCTCTCCAAAGAGTATGGCTTGTTTTATAATGCTGATGCTATAGCAAGGTTATCATTGATAATGGTTTTGCATTAGATTCCAAAGATTATTTTCTAGATTCAAGCAATTTACAATAGCATGATTTTGTCTAATGATACGGCAATTTAAAAAATTTTAAGGTTCCTCTGTTTTACTTCTAAGTACTCTTCTTTACTATATTGTATATATTCTTAAATACCCAGTGAAATCATGTAATATTGCATGTGCTATATTTATATATTAACAAATGTCCTATTGTATAAAAATATATTAGTTTATTGGAAACAAAAACCAAAAAGCAGTTGAAACACCTTATCCTAAATATTTGATTTATCTTTTTTAAAACATTATGATGATATAACAATTGTAAAATTATAAAACTATAATTATGTCTTTTATAAGATTATAAACTATAATTATAATTGTAATCAAATAAGTTTATATAATTTTGTATAAATTTTATATAATTTAGGTAATTAAATAATATAGTTTTATAATTAAAATTATAATTGTCATTTAAAAATGTTTTTAAAATTTTGTCTTTACGAATTTGTGAAACCAAATAATTCTTCTCTCAATTACTAACTTTCCTTCAACTCTCAAAATGTTCTGAACCTATGCACATTGATCTTTTCTGAGGTTGTTTTCATTTAATAGTGATCAGAGTTTTAAAGTTGGTTGATAAATATGGAATTTGAAGCATGAAATATTTTTTGAGAAATCAGCTCTTCTTAAAGCCCTTGACGTATCTTCACCTGCACCACGCCTTACTTTATGGGTAAATTAGACTGATACGCATGATCATCAAGTCAGTTTCTTGAATCTTCCCGTTGTGTCTGCTGTTCATCTGCATAATTTATCAGAGAAATTCCATAAGCCACACTACTTTATATATATTTTCATGTGTCTGAAATTAGCAATCCCAGCATAAGAGTCAGAAATGCCCAATAACTGCATGACCATGATTTTTAGAGTCAAGCCTCATCTCACTAGTCTGATTTTATTCTATCAAGTTTCCAAGCTTTAAGACATAATTATGACACTACCCTCTCCCCGCAACCATTCTATTCTCACATTATGGCAGCACTTCGAAAGTGCTGCTCTGATTCTGATGTGGCTCTCCATTCAAATATCTCATTTATTCATGTGGGAATTAGGGTTAATATTATCTCAGATCTTGATCTTTCCATGCCTCAATCTCAAGATCATTTTCCTTTCCACTGGAGAGCACTGAGCTTGTTGTCCATTGGCCTACATAGTGGTGGCACTGTGTTAAGCTAATTCATACATTTCATAAAATGCCTTGTATTGGCTAGAGATTTTGTAGTTCATGGACTTAAATAACAGGGTAAAGAGAAATTTCTTTCTTTCTCTTGCCTAAGTTTTGTGTTTTCTGAACCAGAGAACCTCCTATGAAGAAAGATTTGAATCATTGAGCTAGCTAGTTTTATTTGGTAGTTTTCTGTAAATCGGGGGCCTCTGCTGTGTGTGGCATCTCTCAGAACACTGTTGGTCTCTATTTGGGGCAAATGGTTGTTAAAGTTTTTGTTTGTAGTGTCTCAAAAAAATTATTTTATAGTGAGAGTGACCTGAGTCACTCAAAGTTGTTGTGACAGTCTTATCAGATAATATATACAGAATGCCTAATACAGTACAAGGCATGCAACAAGTACTCAGTAAATAATGCTGAATAATTAAGTCTTAGCCGACTTGGCCAGGGAAAAGTCTTTCCTCATGATAAGTCTGCTTCCTCTTAGTTCTTCATCACAATTCAGTATAAGTAGCACATTGCTTACTCTTCCATTATATTCATTGTTTCAAACCTATTTGGGATACAATTGATGTACAATAAACTGAACCTATTCAAAGTATACAATTTGATGAAATTTAACGTATGTATATATCTGTGGAACCATTACCACCACCAAAATAATAATCAAATTATCCCTAAAATGTTGTCTTACCCCTTTGTGATCTATCTTGCCTCCTTCCCCAAGGAATCACTGATTTGCTTTCTGTCCCTGTAAAGTAGTTAACATTTTTTAGTCTTTTATATGATTAGACTCTAGCATCTGAGGGCCTCAAGCCTATAGCTACAAAGAATTCAACCAAAAATTATGGGAGCTTGGAAGAGGAGTTTGAGCCTCAACAAGATTGCAACTCTGGGCAATACCTTAACCTCAGCATATGAGTCATGAGCAGAGGATCCAGTTATGTTGTACTCAAACGTCTGATGTATAAAAACTGTGAGATAATAAATGTGTATTGTTTTATGCTGCTAAGTTTCTAGTAATTTGCTGTGTAACAATAGAAAACTGATACACTGCCACAGCAGTAACTCTATCCAGGTTATTTTTTCTAAGTATTTTAAACTGTCTTATTATATTCTAATGAGAAGTTTTCCTCCAATGGGTTTAACACCATTTTTATGATAGCCTTTCTAAATCGCAGCTAAAACTGTTAACTGAAAATTTCCTTTGGTCTGCTGAGATGATATAACTGCCTTTTTATTATTCATATCTCTCCCATATATTTGATCATTCTAATAACTGATCACATCTCTGTATATGTTAGACAAAGAAAGATAAACTGGAAAGCATTTTCTTTTGAAGACTGGCACTGGAAATACAAGAATGATGGATATCAATAATATCTCTTTCTTTGAATCTCCCTTCTTCTGTTCCCTCACTTTAGATCCTAACAAAATCGAAAATAAAAAGCAAAGATAAAAACGTCAGTAAGATACATTTGACGGCTTTGATTGACATTGAATTCTATACTACATGTCTGCTTTGTCTGAGAGAGCAAGACCATGGGCATTTGCTCTCAAGCTTACAGGGTAAACTTCTAAGATAATGTTATTGATGTAAATATTGCTATTATGTAGCCATTTTGCTATTTTCACACTTACCTTTTAAATTTTTTGGTACAGTACTTTGGTTGAAAGAATGGACTTTAGAACCAAATAATCTGAGTTTTATTACTGCATCTTCCAGCTACTTGCCATATACCTCTGTATAAGTCAGCTAACCCCTCTTATAAAAGTGTCAGTGTACTTTTCTGTAAAATAGAGATAAGACCTACCATCATGTGTAATTTTGATGAATAAATGAGATAACATATGACATGAATGTAATGATGTCTTGCATTTGGCTATTAATGTATTACTATGTTAACATATTATAGTAGAAAATCTTAAGATAAAAATCTGCATATTAATAAATTCATTTTAACAAATATTAATACTTATTAACTACTTACCTATTATATACAAAGTATAGTGCAAGTGAGGGGCGAAATTCTAGGATATACAGAGCAGCATTTCTCAATCATAGGTCTTTTTTTAAAGAAAAAAAGTTCTGGTATACCTCTGTTATTTTGAACAACTTTTATTATAACACCATGTACACATACAATAGTTATCATTTGACTATTAGGCACTGTCCTCGGCAATTTTACATGCCATCTCGTTTAACTACCTACAGGCCTACTAAGTTCAATTATTGTTCCTAACAGTCCATATGACTAGAAATATAGGAAAAAGACACTTAGGAAAAAGAACAGAGCTAGAGATATATATTAAGAACTGATAGTTGAAGATAAGATCATAAATATGAAACATCGAGAGAGAAGAAAGCTGATATCTCCTCCCCCACATATAAGTGAATGGCTAAGACACACTTCTCAGAGCCCAGCTTGAATCACAGTCTGTCTGACCCAAGGATTGTGCACTTACCACTACTTTGTATTAAAATTAAGTCAGCAGTCAGGCCTGGTATTAGTCATAGTGAAATTAATTAGCTCCAGTGTTTGAACACTATCATTTAATCTGCAATGTGAAAAATCTGATACAGTCTAAAGAATACTTGGGACTCCTAATGTAAACCCTTATTAGGTCTGGTAGTACATGCCTAGGAGAAAATCACCACTAAAGTCGAGGAGAGTTGAATCTAGATTTAGATGCTCTGTTCTTTCTGTGTGGATTCAGTGCAAGACCACTGTAGAAAGCAAAGACAAGAAGAGAGCTATTTCTAGAAAGCGAATCTAGAAAGATTAAAAAATAAACGCTTATTTGGGAGGCACTCTTTTGGCTTCTATAATTTCCAATATTCTGTTCACAGTTGTTCTATTCATTTTGTGGTCTAAGGAAATGTTATAAAATCTTCAAGACTAAGAAATACATGCTGATCTTTCCTGTAGGCCAATTATCTCTGCCAAACAAAACAGAAGTTCTCCAAAAATGCTCTGCCACTTTGGAGTCCATAAGCATCATTTAAATTCAGGCTTGGCTATTCAGCTCCTAAGGAGGAAAAGGAAGGAATAGTTTATTCAGTGACTATGAAAGCTACCAATGTTTATAAAGCAGATGAATAGTAGTGTTCTCTGTTTACTGCTCCCCATCTGTACCAACAATGGCTCACTCTGGCAGATACTGTGAGTGTTCTCTCAATATTTATTGACTTCTTGTTCCCATGGTACAGACATTTTAGCTGGGATTATGGCTGCCCAGATAAAGACCTGATTTCTGGCCTTCCTTGTAGTGAGGTGCGGTCACATGATTAACTTCTGGCTAATTCGATGTGAGCACAAGTGGTGCAAACCTCTGAGTCATGCTTTTAAGAGGAAAGGATGTGCCTTCCATCTTCTTGTTTCCTCTTCCCAGTGAACATGATGAGCAGAGCTGAAGAAGTCATCTTGAACTACAAAGTGGAAATGTTCACAGAGTTGCTAGCCTGCTCTAGGCCGCTTTGACCTGGGCTGCTATGGGAGTTAGAAATGAACTATCATGTTTAAACTACTGTTATTTTGGAATTCTATAGCAACAACTGTATCTAAAGCCATTGGCTTAAGAGTTGAGCAGCAGGTAGAAGGGACACAGATAATAAGAAGCTGGAAAGTTGGTGACTCGTTATTCTTGGAAATACATTGACAGAACTGTTACCTCTGATGCCTTGGGAAGGCAAAACACATATGAACATGGACTATGAGTTTAGGACTTGTTGAAAAAACTCAGAATGTTGCTGTACATTGCCTTTTGAGGCTTTTAGCAAAAACTTGAAAAAAAAAAAAAAAAAAGAGAGACTCAGCCTAGAACTAGAACATTTATGAGCATTGATTGAAGGGAATACACTTAAGGTTTTTCTCTGCATGTACCCTTTCATCTAAATGGACAAAGAGTCTAGTAATTTAGAATTTCATGTCATTAACAAAGTTAATTATACTGTATCTAAAATGCAAACAAAATTAAAAAGTGGCTCTAAAGACAAGACTTAGCAGGACCTAAAACTATGCCCTCAGGCCTGTCTCTCAAGCATCTCCCTGTAAGTAAATGAGTCCAGCTCACAAACAATGATCAGATTAATGTTGTAGCCTTCCCAATCAACTGTTGGATGGCTTCAAGAAGGCCATTAAGAACATGGGGAAGAATAGGCAAAGGCACAAGACTAGTTACTAAAGGTTCTCAGATATAATATGTCTGATAAGAGAATATCTTCAGCTACTTATTTATAAAAAAATAAAAAATAAATAAATAAAGCTTGAAGCCAATAAACTATAAGCCTACTAAGATTCCCCCCCACCACCCTCCGCCCAGCCAAACAGCAGCTTTATCAGTGATGCTGGATTCTTTACATACTGTGTAGTGAACATGGAATATTCCCCAGGGCTCCACCGAATGCCTCTGGGTGTTGGCGACAACACTGTGTAGCATTTACACTGGAATGATATAAATAAAGCTTTGGTGTACAGGTTTTCAGAAGAGTTAACACCGCCAGAGGAATACTGCACACAACACCAGTTTTCAATTTGAATTGTGTTTTTGGCCAGGGGATAACTTCTAGATGATGAGACGCTGGGGCTGTTGCAGGCCCAACAACAGGAGGAAGACATCTAGGGCTGAGGCTCTGCTTAGCCCTGTTGTTTCGCTTTCATTTTGTAGGTATCGCCCTTTGCCTTCTGCAAAGCACCTCTTTCAGGCACAAGCTGGGACACAGGCAGTGACTTGCCCTCCTGGTTCAGGGACACGTAGGTGAAGAAGGCACTGGCGGCCCAGTAGCGCTTCTGTGAGTTGTCCACTACAGAGTCGGTGTCCACCAGGATCTCGATTTCCATGGACTTATTGCTTGTGAATGTCAAGTGCCCAGAGATGTGATGACACGCCTTTTCTAATATTGTGAAAGTTAATGGCGTCCACAGAAGCTGTGACTGTGTTGGCCTTGCAGTGACGTGCGGCCATGATCTCACCCACATCTTCCATGAAGTTCACGGTGACACCTCACCTCCATGCACAAAGCCATGCGGTGCATAGTCCGAAGGCCTCACCAGGTGGATCAAGCTGGACTGGTTGTAGTTGACCCTGTTTGGCCCTGGGTTCAGGGCAGGCTGGACGGTATCCCGGCTCCTCCACTTGGTCTCCACGCGCTCGGGCTTCTGGGCCTCATACCGCTTGTGGCTGTCTTCCTGCTCTCGTACACATTCTTCAGCGACAGGGGCACATAGCACATGGTGGCCTTATTGGTCCTCTTTTTGGTACCCGTGGGAATGTTTTCAGACATCACGTTGACCTGGACTTGCATGGAGTGCTTGGGAGTGTAGGTGATCTCTGCGCTGATGCGCGCTAGAAGTCGGTGCGCTCGACCCCGGCCAGGGTGACCACAGAGCGCTCCCCATTCTGGCAATTACCATACCGAGTGCCGATGATGCCCCCTGACGCCTCGATCATACTCAGGATAGTTCCTCCGTGGACGATGCAGCATGATCCGGCAGATCTGTATAGCGGATAGGGTCTCGGGCGGCAGGACCCGACCTGCTGGCAGTGGTGGGCGGGTAGCTGAAGGAGAGCACAGGTGTCGGGCAGGCCTGGTGCTGAGAGAATGAGCTCCGGCCCTAAGATTTTGAGGAAAATATACTTCAAAAAAATAACACATGTAACATGAAAATGTCTATGTCAGTTGAACCTATAAAGCAACCCCTGAGTACTTCTCCCAAAAGCAACACATGCTCCGATGTTCATGTAAAGTTACTGTGGAGGAGATCAGACAAGGAAGAATATCACAGAGGGCAAAGCCAGGGACCACCCATCACAGTGGGGAAAGAACTTCCTTAGAGAGCAGAACCAAAGGTTTTCAAATGAGCTAACCAGGGACTAACCAAGCTTGTCAGAGAGGGAGGTTTTGCAATGTCTTCCTCAGCAAGATTTGATGACTGCTAAAAACCAGCAACTGCCCTAGAATTTCTCATTCTTTTCTGTTTCAACTGAGCATTTTTACTGTGGATAACCTATTCCTCCTTTACCATTTTTTCTAGAATTTGGGTGTGGGGAGGAAGAGACAAATAGCTTTCATTTAGTTGTCATATCCCCGAACCCACATAAGCTACATTAACCTGTTGGAGAGGACCACATATTACCTCAAGACCCTGGACTTTGAGATTAATTTTGTAATTTAATGGGGCTTTGGGATTAACATTTGGAAGGAAAAAGAATGTGCTAGGCTGCTGGTTTTCTCCAATATTTTTCTTCTCTTCTCCTTAGTAACAGAACTTTTAACTGAGAATGTGGGATGCTCAGTAAAAATGTTCAAAGGTCTGGCTAATGGAATGTGAGCAGAAATTATGTGTTTTTGTATTTTTTCCTAGATTATGCCCTAAAGGACCATCTATCTCCTCTCCTCTTTTTTTTTCTTGTTCCTGCTGCCTGACATGCAGATGTAATGGTTGGAGCTGAACAAGCAATTTTGGTCCATGAGGCATCAGTCTTACATTGAGGATTACAGAACCACAGACAAGCTAACTCTGGCCTATGAATATTCCTACCCAACTATTGTTTACGATGCACTATAAAGGATCTCATGGGGTGTACATACACCCCAGATCACATGTCTAAGTTCCCATAGACAATTATCACTTAGCCACTTCTTTCCTCGAGCCTAAGGGAGTACAGACCGGCAACTCAGAACACTCTGGGATAGAGGAAACAGGTTTGGAGCCATTGGAGTAGGGTATTCTGGATCCTGAGTACCTAACACATGGTCTAGACTGTGAGGGAGGGGACAGATGTTCCAGATAAGCACACCTCCTTGGTCCTGAAGACTTCCAGTTTGCGGAGAGAACACACATCTCAAGGAGAACTAGAGACAGGGCCAAGTGCAAGGGCCTTTCTTGCACTAGTCTAAATGTGGTATTGGCCATAAGCTAGAAAGATACAGATTTTTGACACTGAGGAGCCATCATCATGTCTACTCTGGGCTGCTTATTCTTAAATAATTCTGTGAGATAAAAACGAATTTTTATATTGTTTTTACCATTGAAATTTTGAGTCTTTGTTATAATAATTAAACCTGTATCCTAACCATAATGTTGTCTTCAGGCAACAGTTACCTGGATTTCATTGTCATACAACATTACACAAAGAAGACTCTGAATCATTTCTCCAAAATCCTCATTCTCTTCTTTATAAGATATCTCCATGGTATATTTCTGCAATAATCATGTATAATTTCATTCTTCCATCAAGCTTCTTGCCTCTGCCTCTGTCATTTTCTTACTGATTAGGCCTGAACACTGCTGACAAAATGGCAGAATTTCATTCAAGCTCGATCTAAACAACAGAAAATCAGTATGGCTCGAAAAGCATAAAAAAGAGAACATAACCCTGGATGTTTCCAGTGCTTAGTATGCTTTTCTCACTTTTTAAACAATTTAATATATTTTTATATTTTGATATATTAATATATACTTAATATATTTTAATATATGTTCTAAATATATTTTTTCAGCAGTTTTTTTTCCGTCTATGAATAGACCAGTGTCTATACCTATACTTAACACACTTCTTAGTATCCATATGTTTCCAGTTCTAAATGCTGGTCTTCATGGATGAAGTGGATATTATAGAATCTCGGAATGTCATATGATTAAATCTAGTCATCCCTTAGTGAAAGTAAGTGCACTTATTCATTAATGCTTTCTCACTTGATAACTGCAGTGAACACATGCCAAAATCTTCAGATATCCATCTGTGAAAACTTATTGATCCTAAAAGAGATAAAACCTATGACCTTGGCCATTTTAAGTTTGAACTGAGGAAAGATGAAGGTATTAAACACCTTCTAAGTGTCATGCATTGTACCATATTTTTTGTATACGTTTTCTCATTTAATAATCTAAACCACTCTGTGAGGTAAGTATAACAAGTAGAGAAACAGACTACAAGTTTGAGAGTGCAAGAAACACATTTCTGATTCATTCATACCTAAATTTAATCTGTACATTAGGGCCCCATTCTATGAAATGAAAGCAACTTAATCTCATCCTTATTAAAAAATTCCAACCTTAAGTTTTCCCAGAGTTAGGTTCTAAATCTGGAAGACATTATGAGTGTTATGTTAAGGGACATAGTAAAGGACATCTTACAGCCCCTCTGATGGTACCTGAGACAGCCACAATCTTCAGGCTCGAGATCTGTGTTATCTAATTTGGTAGTCAGGGACACGTAGGTGAAGAAGGCACTGGTGGCCCGGTAGGATTTGGGGCGACACTTTTGTTTCTATCTTCTGTGTTAAAACTTGGAAATAGGAAAAAAAAAAAAAAAGATAGAGGCTGTTGAGGAAGCAATAATTAAGGTGTTTCTCCCTAAATCTTACTAAGACTTGCAGAAAGCAGACTGAGATAAAGAAAAGGGATAACTAAGGTTTTAGAGTAAGCAGCTAATTAGAGACCTGATGCTCATAGCAAAAGGGCTGAGGGGAGCAGAGGCAAGACTATTTTAACAGAGATGCTGTTCATAGTCACCCAGTAAAGAAAGTATGACTATACTGTGATAAATTCATGCTCCAGAATAGTTCTCTAGCTATTCTCTAGTTAAAAAGAAAGCCAAAGCTCCTCACCTTTGCACAGTGATGCTGTAATAACAGATAATTAGAAACAAAATATGTACTCTCCATCCCCCTACTCTCCATACAGGCACAGGTTCAGAAGGGATATCATCCAGGCAGAAAATGTCACAGTGAGGGTAGTTTTCCAAAGCAGTCAAAACAGAGAAGGCCAGAAGGCTGGTATAAAAGATATGCAAGACAGAACGATTGCCAAGATTAAAATAAGAAAAGCCAAACTGGATGTCAGATTCAGTGGGGACAATCACAGGGTAGCAGCATGCAGGAGAGAAACCCAAATGTCCAGGAGCCAATGAAATATAGAAACAAAACAGGAGTAAGGGGTAAGTGGGCAGAAGCCAATATTTATTTAACAAATATAAAGCAAATATCTATTATGTTTCAAGCAAAATCATAGGTGCTAAGGATGAGGATGCAGTAATGAATAACACGGGGCTTGTCTTCAAGAAACTGATGGTCTAGTTGGGAAGGTAAAAAATAAATAAGTCATTACACACGGAGTGTTATGTCTTATGGAAGCACACAAGCATGGTACCTAACTCAGTTTTGGGAGTCAGAGAAGATTGTCAGAATGTATAACATCAAAGTTTATATCTAAATGCTGAATTTAATTAAGCAGGCAAGATGGTCAAGAAGGGGAAAGGGAAGGCAATGGAGGAGGCAGAGGGAGGGCAGAGGAGATCAGCATCCAGATCAAGGGTAGCATATGCAAAGGTTTAGGATCAAGTAACAATACGAAGAAATACAAAGAAGCTGAAAACATGAGAGTGAGAACTGAAGGCAGAAAGGGGTAAAAATTATACCATATTGAGGAATTTGGACTTTATCTTGGTGACAAAAGGAAACACTGGAAGTATTTGCTTTTTAGCAACACTGAAATACAGACAATGGACTTCTGAGAAGTAGGACAGAAGACCAAGGTAATAGGAAGCTCTGGCAATGGTACAGACAAGAGATGATAGTGACCAGAACTAGGATGGTGGTCGGGGGATAGTGGAGAAAAGTAGATGGATTCTGAGGTATAGAGGCAGAATTGAGAGGACTCTATTCTACTTATTCAATGATTGAATGCAAGATTCCGGGAGCTCTTAGGATTTGGATTTGGATAAGGGGCTGAGATTCCAGCACTTTTTCTGTAAATAGGGACAAACTCATCTTAGCTCCATATTCTAGGGACCTCTGTAGGCCAGCCTACTCTGTAAAGACATCTACGAAAACTCCTTGTTCTTTGAACAAAGCTGCTCTGTGTTTAGAGGAAACATCAGAGGAAGTTTGGGGCTTCTCTGTTCTGATTTGTAACAAGAACCTCTGAGAGACGAATGACAAAGAGCAATTGCAAATATAGTTACCTCAAAGGCAGATCAGATCCTGGCCCAGCTGGAGGTGGAGCCACGTAAAAAAGCTTGTCATTTAAAAGGAACTCTATGGTGCATCATTTTGTAACATAAAGACTATTTTTATATTTCAAAGACTGTACATTAGGTTAAGCTTCTAAAGCCTAATAATGAAAGGTAGTACAAAACTGGATATAGCAGAGTCTAAGAAGAAAAAATTGCTTGTTAACCCCAGTACCAAAGTGTTAATGGGCCTTACTATATTTTACAAATAACAAACATGAAGTAACCATCTTGGAATTGCGAACTCACTAGAAGCACACGTACCTTAGGCAGTCTCCAGTCAAGATATTCAATCTGAGATTATGATTTTTCCATTATTTTTGTAAGATAAAAATTTAAGACTCTTTTCTAATCACACCTATATATTGAATATTTTATACTGTAAAATATGTATTTTCCTGCATAACAAAATATGATCAATCTGATATGCAATATCACGTTCAAAGATATTGACTTTATACTTAAATATAAATATAGCTAAGAATATTGGAATGGAATAACCTTACAGATTTTGGAAAGCGCAATTTAAATGAAAAAGAATAAGTTGGTTTTAGGAGCCATTTGGCACTGTTCACTAATATTAAAAAGCCACATAAAAATTGAGAAGCTAATGTTAATAGTATTCAAATTCGAAAATTACATTATGACATTTGATATAACTGCATTTGTTCTTTCTGAGTACTTTTGGCATGCAATTCAATCCATCCTTCAGTAAAACATTGTTTTTCTTCTCTCTAGAATTTTATCCTTAGTCCCTAAACACATTTTTTTTTTGCTCCTTAAAATGAAGACACAAAATTTATATTAAAAAATTCCAGTAAATATTAAAATCCAAATTATTTTCCAAATTAAGTATCCATTAAACTGTTTATAGAATACAATCTATAGGAGATTATATATCCATATCTATATCTATATCTATATCTATATCATCTATCTATCTATCTATCTATCTATCTATCTATCTATCTATCTATCTATATCCCCAAACCAAAACTATTTGTATGAAGCATAATACGTGAACTATGTTTACATATTTTCATATGTGGTCATCATTTTTACAAATTACAATTTTTCCTATCATCTTTAGGCTGTCTCATGGGATAAAAGCAATCAAAACTCTAAAGGAAAGCTCCATAAACTTTCTGTGGAGAAAATTTGTACTTCTCTAAAGCCCTATAATGATACCTAGAAACAAAAGTACCTCCAGGAAGTACCCTGACCACGCAGTGAAGGATAAAAGGGTCTGACTGGGAACAGTGGCGGGAGGGGAGGGAGAGTGAGCTGTGTTCCATGCCCCGCCCGGTGTTCTAGACACCTGCCTGTGGGGGTAATGGGCAGATCGCTCGCTGCCCTATGCTAAATGAGGTTCAACTTCGCAATTACTAGCCGATTGGGATCAGTCAGGTGGAGAACCTGATAGGGCTAAACATGAGTTTAAGCCTTTCGTATTTAGAAGAAACTGTTTTATATCAATAAAGCAACATGAATTTGAAGGTTATAAAAATTATACTGCTTTTGAAAAGAAAACATTTACTATGATGCAGAAGCACTGAAAAAAAAAAAAAAATGCTGAGGCAGTGAACTCACCAGGGCAAAAGAGGGGGAGGATTGGTTGTCTAAACTGATTCTTCATTTACCTAGCTGCCTGAGTTAGAAAGTTCCAGCGCTATGAAAAGTCTGGGAGAGAAGATAGGCAAGATGTCAGAAACAAAGGCCGGTTGGGAGAAAGCTGATGATGGACAGGAAGCACATGGAAGAAACTAACTTGGCAGTACACTTGCTCTTCTGGGAGCGGCCAGATAGTTGAATGTCCAAATGGTTTAGCAAGGCCAGAGGTGATACAAGCAAATGCTAGGACCAAGAAATACAAATGTAATGTAAGCAACGGGTGTTCATACAGCAACAATTGAAAAGAAAATTAGGCATATTAGGAATAGTCAAATCACAGTAGGTTCTGAACTGGGATTGGCAGTTGAGGAACAGAACTTAACCTTCAGGAGAGGTAACTGAGAAGAACTTGTTGGGGTGCAGGAAACAGCCAAGCAGGCCAGATTTTGGAAAGAATTTTTATAATCGAGAAAATTAAACTCAGAAATAAAAGAATCAGGAAAATTGGGGTGCAGTCTTAATTTCATAAAATGGAAAATAGAGAAATTCTGACATGCATAAATATGCATGCCTTAACTAACCATACCACGGCAATATAGGTGAATGAAGATAAGATTAATACCCAGTCTCACCAGATTCTCTCATCTATCCTATATCTCTCCCTTGTCATCACACCCTCCATGATATTGCCAAGCTCTATAGATTCTACCTCTGAAATGTCTCTGAAGTAAATCTATTTCCCATGCCTCATTACTAATATAATTTGCTATTCTTAGAGGTGAAGCCCTAAGCCTCAATGTGACTGTATTTAGAAATAGGGCCTATTTGTGACAACATGAATGATCTCAAGATAATCATGCTAAGTGAAATAAGCCAGACAGAAAAAGTTGAAAACCACATGATATCACTTATATGTGTGATATAAAACTAAAAGCATCAAATGAACAAGACAAACAGAGACTCATGGACATGGACAATAGAGTAGTGGTTACCAGAGGGAGGGAGAGGGGGTGGTAGATAGAGGATATGTGGTGACAGAAAGAAATCTAACTATGGTAGGTGAATACACAATGCAATATATATATGCCTTACTGTTAAATTGTACACCAGAAACTTACTGGATTTTGTTAACCAATGTCACCATAAAAATAAATTACTTAATTAAAAAGAAAGAATGAAAGAAAGAAAGAGGGCCTGTGAAGAGATGATAAAGGTTAAATGAGGTCATAAGGATAGGACCCTAATATATAGGGTCAGTGCCCTTATAAGAAGGCAACTCAAGGAGAGAGATCTTACCAGACACCAACTCTGCTAGCACCTTGATCTTGTACTTCCAGTCTTCAGAACTTTGAGAAAATAGACTTCTATTGTTTAAGCCACCAGTCTGTGCTATTTTGTTACAGAAGCCTGAGCAGACTAAGACAATAGAATGAAATCAAGACTCCTCTATACAGAATTCAAGTCTTCCCTCAGTCAACTACTGCCCAACTTTAATGACTTTATTATGATAAATGTACTGTCCTGCTTATTATTCTAACTGTACACTTACCCAACTCACTCCCCACTCCAACTTCTATTCATTTTTTAAGACCCCACTCTAATGCCACATTCTATGAGAGATAGATGACTATTGTGGGCTGAATTGAACTTCCTCCAAAAGATAAGTTCAAGTCCTAACTCTCAGGTACCTGTGAACATGACCTTGTTGGGAAATAGTCTTTGTAGATGTTATCAATTAAAATGAGGTCATACTGAATTAAGGACAGCCATAAACCAATGATTGGTGCCCTTATAAGAGGAGGAAATTTCGGACATAGACACACAGGGAGAATCTCATGTGATGATGAAGTGAAGTTAAGCTGCCACAAGCCAAGTAACACTGAGAAGCTAAGAGAAACATTTGAAACAGATTTTCCTTCCGATCCCCAAGAAAGAATCAACGCTGCAGACAGTTTGATTTCAGACATCTAGCTTTCAGAATAGTGAAAGAATTAATTTTCATGGCTTTAAGCCATCCAGTTTGTGACGTCTTTTTTTGTTGTTTTTTGTTTGTTTGTTTGTTTTTTATGGCAGCCCTAGAATATTAATAAAATAACCAACCATCTTTCTCCTTTCTGTAATCTCAAGAACAAATTGCTCCCCATATTTGTCCAATAAGGACTTGTGATTCCTTCATTCTTAGAATAAATATTTATTGAGGAATGACTGTGTACATCAAATGCTCTGCAAGTTGTTGAGAGTACAATAAGAACCAAGAGAGATAATAATGTCGATTTCACGAAATCCAGTGGAGAATACAGACAAAAAAAATGCAGAAAACAGACAAAAATAAGTGAACATTATAATAAAGGTAAAAAGCAAAATAGAGATGAAGTTTAAAGTGGAGAACTTAGGGCAATCAACACCTTTTTAAGAGGTGATATGTAAACCAGGGAAGAGTCTCTTGGCACAAGAAATAGCAAGCAGCAAGATTCTGAGCAAGAAGAGCATTTAGCTCCTTGTGAGAACTGATGGAGACCAGACTGGGAGGGGCAGTGCTAGGGGATGAGGCTGGAGAAATACACAATAGCTATACCTACAGGGCTTTATTGTTCTTTTTATAATTGTTCTGGTTGCTATGAATTGGATGGGGATGCGGGTAGCAGGAAGGGAAGCTTCAGGAGCAGATAGGGGTTTGTGGCAGTAGTCTCCAAGAGAGATAATAGTGCCTTAGACTAGGATACTGACAAAGGAGAAATGTGGATTGATTTCCAGCAGGAGTTACTGATGGAACAGTATGCCATTATCATAACATCTAATGTGTTATATTTAGTTTGTTGCTTATGTTTCTCTCTTACCTCTTAGACTTAATGGTTTTAATGGCAGGTATTGTCAAAATTACCTTCTAGTTCTAACAACACAAAACTCAGTAATCATTTGTTGAAATAAATAAATAAGAAAATAAATAAATCCCTTACTTTGCTTCATGTAGACACAGTTTATGTCTATAAAATCCAGGTGAGCCAGATGCTCAGAAATTCAGATGATTCACTATACTGTGGGTTGATAGCAGTCATATTCTAAAATACCTGTGTCCAAGCCCTAAATTGATGTCTCTGTTATAATCACAAGCTATAGAGAACCACTTGAAATGAGACTGCTTTATTTTCGAGGAAGAAACGGAGGCCAAGTGGGTCTGAAATCATTGTAAATTTCAGTCAACTCTTAAGTACTTTTCATTTCCCATGAGCGATGGTTTGTATTACGGGCCTTTAGTTCAGCGTCTCTTTGGGTGGTCTCTTCTTGGGGGCGGGGGAGGGAGTTGGTCCTCATGTTTAGTTCATCTTGTTGGTACTGCCTCCTTGTTAAAGCAGAGTATGTGTTACAGGGTCAACGTTAATAGAAGCTGCAGCAAGATCACAGCTGGAGAGCACAAAGCATACTACCTGATCAACACCTCTTTCCTCTTACACAGTGAGCAGATGGTCTCTAATGATCAAGAGTGGTCAAGACCATGGCGCTACAGCTCTTGCACACATTCCATATGTGGCGTTACAATAGTCTACGTTTCCTGATAAACGAGAAAGATGCCCAAAGCCTTAAAAAATTGTGGGATTCATAAATCACTGAGTACAGAGGTGAACTGTTACAATGTCTCTTCCTGGTTTTGTTTCATTTGGGGGAGAAATCACAACAGGCAGCTCACAGGCCTGCTGTTATGCTGCTTTTTGTTTTTTGTTTTTTTAAACTTGAGTAATGACAAGGGAATATTTTAAAATTATAAAATTGCATCTAAAAATATTCTGGATTTTGTGTTTCCTTTGAAAATAAAAAATGGAATCTTTAACACCATGGGACCAGTACACCTCTCAGCTGAAACTCAGTAGAAACCTCTCCCATTGTACAGGCTTCACTTACATCTCTGCTTGGGACTTGTATGCTTTTGTGTGTGCAACCCTTGGTCTAGGGCCACTGCAACCATCAAGAGAGTCTGAAGTCTTGGTAAGCCATGTGGGGCATCCCCGAGCCAGCGGTGGAAGACAGGGAGGTGCACTGCAAATAGCTTGAGCCAGAACACAGAACACCAAGGGTCTCAGCTTTCCAAAGAGCACGTTTCTCATTATTCCTGCTCATGTCAAGGTGAAAAGCTGAGGTTCACCTCCCTCTCTAGAGATGCCACTTAAGAAGCCAAGTCCAGTGCAGCTGCCATGCCACAACTGGTTTTAAACTCACCTTCTAGCTTCTTGCTGACAATATGGTTAGAAAAGCCAAAAGATATTCTTAACACATTTCACTATAAAATTAAAACACAAATATTCAGAAATATTAGAAAAGCAGTGTTTATTCACTTTCTATAAACCCTACAGTTTTATTTGTTTGTTTTCTGAATAAGAAAAATAATCATGAGCCAGAATATCAAAATAAGAATTTTGATAAGAAAATTTCCCATGGGAACTCCCCTAAAATGAAACTTTCAGAACCTTTCCTGACAAGCTAGCTAAATAAATTCAACCCTGAATAATTCGGAAAAATGTATTCCAGGGTTAATAGACAAGCTGATTTCATTTTATTATAAAGGATTAGCGCCCTTCAGTTCAGTTAAAATCTCCCAAGGAATTCAAAGTGCTGTATGAATTACATGCCTACTAAATGATCTCTAGTTTAAGTGGTTCTCAAAGTGAAATTTAAGAATTGCCATTGCTGCTATAGGAAGACTTTACTTTTATAAGACTACAAATGGTGTAAATAATGATTTCAGTAATATTTGAAGTCTCACTAGAGGATGACAAATGCCCATTTTTCTCCTTTTCCATCTTTTCTCATACTTTCCCAGTATGATAAAAAAAAAAAAAAAAGCAGATAGAATCACAGTCAGGCAGAGAGAGTGATAGTGAGCAATAGATGATTAGAAAGAGAGAAAGAGAGAGGATTTGGGGTGGTTAGAGGAGGAAGGAAGGGTGGAAGAAGGAAGGAGAGAGATGTCATTAGAGAAACCAGATAAGACTAGTGTTTTCTCTGGACCTTCCAAAATCCAGAGTCAAGAAGGAACAAAAAAGGTGCAAGCCACCAAATTTCCTTTTCCCCTGTAATGATTCCTGTGGGTTATCACAGCAGGTTTTAAATACTAGTTTTCTGGCTTGACAAATCTCGATGCAATTCTACCATTAGTAGAGGTAGGTAGAGTGATTATATGGATAAATTTAGAGAATAAACACTCCAATCATCTCCCAAATTCCACAGCCCAAATTATTAATGAGGAACAGAATTAACTAATTTTAGTTTCCCTTCTACTCTGTCCCGATTAAGTTCTACCTGGGCCAATTAGATCAGTTACTTAAAGCCAGATGTGAAAGCATTCTACCTTGGAGTTTGTCCCTCATGGAGTAGTAGATACAGCAGACTTGGTTTTCATGGAAAAGTTCAATTTATCCAGACAATCTTTGTTTAATGACAAAAGAGATCCATTCATTGATCAAGGATAAATAGCTGAATTCTCTTCCTTGGATCACCTTATGGTTTATACCTGAAACTAACAAAGCTCAAATGATCGGTTCTATTTTGATACAACTTCATGGAGAAAACTGTGCACATTCTGATCACTCAGTATGTGTTATTGTATATATGGTGTGATACCTCTGATGGTCCCACAGGAAGCCAGCTTACTTGTTGAGTGCTCCTGTAGACCGCATGTGGCACGAAGGCCTTCCCAAGTTAACCAAGCACAAAGAGCACAGCTCCCAGAGAACCAGGCCACAGTGAGGGCTGATGGTTGATGAAGGTGCAATACTTCATGTTGTGAGTCAAGGAACAGAGAAGGTACCATTCATCTTCTAGAAGGGGAGCTCCTTTGCAAGAAGTTTTGTTGTGAGTCAAGCATTGAAAAGGAGAGGATAATTGATGGATAGGAAAATACGCAGAAAATATCTCAATAATTTGAGATCAGCTATTTACAGAGTCACAAGCTTTTGTCCCACATCTCAGAGTGAAAATGTTTAAGAACTCAGAATTATATGTATTTTTAAAAGGTATTAAAATGCATATATTGTATATCATATAACTTCTCACCAGAGTCTGTAATCAAACACACTGGTGTTTCTGTAGCAAAATATGTGAATATTTACACTGAGTGGGATTAAACAAATAACATAAATAGCCTCTGTCAGCTTAAATCTGGTTTTCCCTTCATATGAATTCTGGAAAATACTTTTAGTTTGTTGAGATTTTTGGATTTTGGAAATGAACACGAAAGATTGTGGGCCTGTATTCTTTCCTTCAATATAAATTACTAGTTTGGGGATAAAGATGCTGCAGACTCTGCATCTGGCACTTTTGTTGCTGCTTTATTTCCCTGATTTGCTTCCAAACCTACTCTGCCACCCTAAGAGAGCCTCTGATTGTGTTACATAATGTAGCAAGTCCACGAATTCCTTCATTTTGTAGACATGACTGATTTATTGAACACCTACTATAGGTCCTTGTCAAACTAGAAACAATACAATATAGTGACTCAATTATCTATTAAGTGACCCTCTGGAGCCTAAAGTCATGGATTCCTAAATTCTGGACTTCATAAATTAACAAGACTGTTGAAACTGAAAAAGGAAACATTTGTCTTTATACCTTCAACTCAAAAGATTTTGATGGTGAAATCTATTCTTAAATTAGTATCTTTGAGTCATCTAAGAAAATGTCACCACTGAATGAATTTATGTAAAATTAATCCTGAGCAGCAAGTAATATTTGAGAAAATGTCTGTTCTTGAATTATCTGGGTTTTTAAAAAATTCACTTCATTATTTTTATTGAGCAATAGGTTTTCTCTCCACCATTCATTTCTTCTTGAGGAAAAGTTTTTATTATAAAACACCAAAGCATTAATAATCTAAAAAATACAAAGGTTATTCTTATTCAAACAAATGAAAAACATAGCAAAAGATTTATTATGCCACACAAGTTAAAACTTGGCTTAGTTAATTTGAAAATGGAAAAATTACTATCTTAGGAGGCACAGATTTAATTTGACACACTGGAACCAATGATTGCTATTTAAGAATCTGTTTTAATTGTTTTGTTTTTATTCCAGTGCAATGCTTCCAATATTCCATTTTTGTAGAATAGCTGTATTTCACCCTTAAGTATTAAAGTGGTCATCCAAAGGATTTTAAATAGTCTTCCAGATCTGAAATTCCTTTGGTTTAATAAAGGCAAGCCAGAGAATAGCTTAAATGGGAAATTTGAAAGATGGGCCCATAACACAAGATCATGTCAAAACAGAAAAAAATAATATTAGTGATATAATTTGGCATTTAAAAAAAGGATATGAAAACTATGGCTCTGAACTTCTGGAAAATCAATCCAATATTTTTAGTTTTGTGCCAATACCATGTCTGGAACAAAGCTTTTAGCCATGTTAGAGTATGATTTACACCTTCATAATTTTCTGTATCTTATGCCAGCAGCTTACAGGAAAGTCCAACCCAGGAGTTACAAGCAGACAATCTAGGTCTTTTATTTGATGTGAGCAAATTTGATAAATAAAAGTGTTTTTACATTTCTTATTAACCCATGGAATGAATAATAGTGCAAAGCTTTGAGCCAGTTGCCAAAGTGTGTATATGATTATAACAATGTGACATGTTGGACACTGTGGAGAAACAGGCCAAAAAGTAGGCATGCTTGGACAGAATCTTGTTACCATATGGCATATTGAAACTGAACGCAGTTAAACTTTATCAACCATATATAGCTGAATACAAGAATCACAGTATGTCAGTGAGACACATTTGGAGGGCTGTTCACTTATAACAATTCAAATATTATGTTTGTCAGATATTTAGCTACATAGGGAAGTTAAGCTCCCATGAGAAACAGGTCATAACAGAAAAGTCAGTCCTTAGAAAGAGCTAAAAACCTTCTGTTTGCTTATCATCAACACCCAAATACATATTTATTAAAATAGTACCTTACTTCTAAGAGCTAATTCTGCTTGATTATCCATATCTTACACCATAGTTTGGGTATCTTTTTGCAAATGTTAGAACATTTTTTAATTGCTCACTCAAAAATTCTTATCTGCTTTAGATATGGTCTTTCATTTAAATTTTTTATTATTGCTAGTCGCAGTAGCACAATGCTAGTCAGACAATGATGAGCATAAGATCACTTTTGTGTTCTGTCAACTGACAGCCTCATTAAATACATTAATGTAACACATTTCAGATATTTCATAAAATATGCATTTAAATAATTCCTTGCTAAAAGAACCTGATCAATCCCATATCTCTGTGTCCCACCTGCAGGACATATTGTCAAATATTGTATGTTCTTCTCTTTCCAATTTTCAAAATAGGTCTTCTTAAAGAAGAGTAAGATTTTATATTAAAAAAAAAACCCACAATGATAGGATATATAATTACATACTTCACAATAAGGATACTAAAAACAATATCTAGAATTCAATTCTTAAAGTATTTATTTTGTGGCAGATTATTAGAAGAAAAGAAAAACAATATAAATTCAACTTTGCTTATCTTGTTTTAGTTCTTGAACAGACTAAGCACTTCCTGGAAGCAAAACTTGCTCAGAAGTATGATCAAAGTTCATTTGACTCTTCGAGTCTTGTTTCATATTCCTGAACTTAGTGATATTTTAAGATATGGACCAAAATGGTCTTGGTAATTTTAAAGCAAAGTCATTCCTTTCTATCTGATCACTACTGAAATTTGTGCATGTTTGGGAAGTGAACAAAAGAAATAAAAAAGATTGGTCTCTAATTTTAGTTCAATAAAATACCTTGTGAGAATTACCCAAATAATTCAAGCAAAAATGTGGTTTCATTTTTGCATAAGTCAGCAACCGAAGAGCCAGAGTGGAAAATAGAATTCAGTCTTTTAGGTTCAATACTGCTACAAATTTCAGTGCTGTATCCCACCACTCTACCTGACATTTATTACAGGGCTGATGAAGAAATAGTCCTCTTTGTGTATTTCACTTCTTCTAGCCTCATTTCAAACTATTCCACTGTAACACTTCTTAAAAGCATGGATCGTTTTTGTGCACCCAATATACTATCTGACTGAACTGCTTTTCCTTGAGCAGTATTGACATCCAGTGGAGACTCAGAATAATTACAGGTGTGTCAAAATCCCCAAGGACATAGCCCATAATGGATGTTTTGTTTGAGATAGATATCACGCAATTCTGCAACAAAAATAAGTTTTCACTATGCACACAATTAAAATAGAATGAAAGGAACAATAGTTTACAAGGTAGCAGATGCATAGGAGAAAACTTGTAATC